>NW_011888784.1:5273963-5283380 GCF_000151845.1 Pteropus vampyrus
GGACAGCTAATAACCAAAGCTTTATTTGTCTGATCCTTACACTCTCCTGAGACCAGCATTCCCCATCCCAGTCAGGGCTACGTTAAAGCTCGGTGACACCATCAGGAACCTTTCCCGCCCCCTTCACCCTCCACTCTACCCTTTTTTTTGGTAAAGTTCTTATACTCATGCTTGTTGCCTCATGTCACCAAACGGCTGCTCTTCTGTGCATCATGTCTCTGTTTCAGATCTGCAGGTGAAGGAGGTAGTGGCCCCGATATTAGGGAGACACTGATTTCCCAGAGATCGCCCCACCCTGCCCCCAAAAAAGCTTAAATGTAGGAAGAAGTATGATTTTTAGCTGAGCACCACCCCAAACAAAACTGGGCATTTTTAGTAAGGAAGAAATGGCACATGGCTACAGGTAGACAACTGGCAGTATCATGGCATAGAAAGACTTGTTTTCTCCATAAACATTCCTTGAGCATCTGATATGCACCAAGTTCTCCAGAAGACCCTCTCACAGCGAGACAGAGTGGCATGTCTGATTACTTCCGTTTTCATAGATGGGGAAATGAGGTTCCAAGGATGAGACATCCATCTTAGCACAATGAGTCTGGTGGAAGAGTCGGGTCCGGGATTCCTGGGCCCCGGCCATTTTGTGAGCATATATGTGTATATTTGCAAAGAGTAATGCATTTCATTGAGGAAATCGAGGCCTACACATCACCCTTTCAGGAAACCCAAAATGAAAGTCGTCTTCTAGACAAGCCGAGGGTGCAGCCTTAAGAGGAACTTTCTGTCAGTGCTGAAGGACAGAGTCACGAGCGGTGAACAGCAGGAACAAATGTAGTACAAATCGTGCCAGGCAAATTTAATTGCTTTTTTTCTAATCTATACAAATGCCAGATGAGGAGATAAAAGGAAAGCAGCGAATATAATAGCTCTCGATTTCAGGCAAGTGCTTGGTAAGGGTGACTTGGGTGAGGTTCTGAGTAAAAAATAAATAATAACAACTCCAACGAGCCTGGCGAGGGATCCTGGCGCTGAGACTAGAGGAAGCCCACTGCCCTCTGAGGGTGTGGGAAAGAGGGAGCATTGCCTAGAACCTGCATTTCCACTGAGATGTGAGTCAAAGTCTAACAAGTCCTTCCCGTCCCACCCCACCCACAACCCAGACAGAGTGTGGCCTTGAAAGCAGCAGCATGGACAAAGCCAAGAGCTTGTCAGAAATGCAGAATCTCAGGCCCCACCCCATCCGGCCCGCAGTGGCATCTGTTTGTGAGAAGAGCCCAGGAAATCAAGTACGCACTGGCATTCCAGAAACAGTGAATTTGGAGGGCAATCCCCCAACCCTCCCTCACCTTCACCCTGCTCCCCAGCAATGCCCCTCCTCCCCCGCCCCCACCAAACACTCTGCTCTGAAATCCACTCTCTCGATCCCTGACATCAAACTGTTACCTCGCTGCCCTGATGACAGCTTGTTCTCCTGGACAGTCTCAGCCAAGCGAAGAGTAAACACCATGGGGATATTCGTCTTTTTAAAACAAGTCAGTTAATGAGAGTCTGCTGGTGGGATTTCAAACCACATAACATGGAGTGGGGGCATATCTATGGGCAGGAAAATTTCTCTAAGAAATCGAGGATAGAGAGTTGAACTGAGTGCTCCCTCACAGATGCCAGGTCCTAGGATATATTTTGTCTCATTTATTTCTCACAATCTCGAAGGTTTTATTATTCCCCCTTTAGAGAAGTCTGACACTCAGGAGAGTAAACTGGGCTGAGGTTCCACAACCTGAAGGAACAGAATCAAGCCTGGTGCTGCTACCTGCTGCCTTCCAAAGTCAGGACCTTACCCAGCACCCTGCTGGCCACTCCCTCGATCTACCTGTGTGGATCACCTTCCCAGCCCTCATCACGCCCACTTCTAAATGACAGCAGCCGAGGATAGCTGTGAGGGGCTCTCTCTATGGAGCCTCAGAATCTCATCTACATCCACCAATTTCTATTAATGCTCAGAGGACTGAGCAATAAGAGCTAGGCATAGGAAGATAGAAAAGAAAAGAAAAGAAAAAAGGAAGAATGTGACTGTCCAGGAACTAAATATATTATTTAGACCTGCTTATTCCCAAAAACATTTGCAGTAAACTTACAGCATAAAACTGTATATATTACTCTCTTTTTAATGATAATTAATGTGTGCCCTTAACATATTAAGGGGAAAAGATAACTTCACAGAGACCCAGCAAAAAGGCAGTGGCTGCCACCAAACACAAAACTTAGCTTTAAGTACTCTGAGAGTTGAGGCAAATAAGTATGATGACATTTTCTAATAAAAGCGAGTGTTGTCAGGAGAGATTCTCTTATTTCATAGCACATATAGGAGAGAGTCTTATGAAAACAACAGATGCCCCTGTCTGGGAAAGGGTGGAAAAAAACCAATCTGTGACCTGGAGAAGCGAGCTGTTTGGGTAAGGTGCCCCCAGATGAGATTCAACTTGGAAAGTTATAAGCTTTAATATAGGAAAGAAAAAATAATCATAAAGACAGAGATGGATTCAATAAGTGGGGGAGGGGGGGCTCAAAAGTGGGGACCCGCCGAGAGAGACGCAGCCCCAGAGCACGGCACAAATTAGATGAATTTGCAATGGGATGTGGCAGAGAAATAAATAAAAAAAAGCAAGATGAGTTGGGCGTTGAGTGCGCAGGGTCCAAGACACAAAGCCAGGAGGAAATGGTGTCTTGTAGAAAGATGGAACCTGGGAGATTTCAGCCAGCTGTGGGCATCTCATTACCCGGCAGAGGTAGGCAAAGTAGAGAGAGTTCAAGGAAGGGCACAAGGCATGATTAAGTTGCAGGAGAGATTAATTTATGAGGAAAGATTAAAAACTAAAGTAGGAAAGCTGAGCTCTGTGAAAGGCAGCTCCTAGGCATGGTGGGAATGTGGGAAGCACCTGGGCAGATAAGCAGGGAGGAGACGAAGGCCTGGCCTGGACCATGAGCAGATGAAGGGGCCACAGGTAGGCTGAACTAAGGCAGTGATGGCTCAGATCTTGCCAAATTCTTATCAAGGGCAGCTGGGCGTAAAGGTAGAGACTAGTGTGGGTTCCTAGCTAGCTGGATGGTGGTGTGGCAATGGCAGACAGGTTTTGAGAGAAGTGAGAGTTCTGTTTGAACAAGTTGGTCTTGGTATGCTTGGAGTACATCCTGCAGACAGGTGGGCAACAGGCTAGTATTTGGTCTGGCCTTAGAGATTCAGGAGTTATCCACATATCTATGACAGCTGAAGCCATGATGTGAAGGAGATGCCCAAGGTTAAATGGCAGCTGGAGAGCAGGGCACCAAGAACAAGTCTGGGGGAAGCCAACAGCTACAGAGTGAGAGGAAGAAGGAAGGATTCTGTGAAAGGCGACAAGGAGCAGGCTGAGAGCTCTTTGGAAAACAGAGAGACCGTGGAATCACAGTGATCACGAGAAGAAAAGTTTCGAAAAGGAAGGAAGTGTGAGATGACATTGAAATTCAAGCTGGTAAGAACCAAAATATCCACTAGATTCAACATTATGGAAATCAACGATGACCAGAAGGAAGAGGTTCAATAGACAAGGTGGGGCCTAAGCCAGATGGCAATAAATTGAGGCGACGACCCTCCCCCAAAACAAACAAACAAATAAAAAACTCGACTGTGAAGGGCAAGAGTGAGATAGAACAACTTCTAGACAGGGTGTGTAGTCGAATGGGGGTGTGGAGTCCTTAGGTTGGTTCTTGAATGAGAATGACCCAAACTCACTTTCAGACTTGGGGGTTAAAGACATAAAGATTTCAAGGGAATAAGAGAGGAAGCTGCACAGAGACCATGGTCTGAAAATGGGCTATTGGCATCTCAGATTTCAGAGTGGGATCTGTTCTGGATCATTCCAAGCCACAAAACACTCATTTGCTCACGTAGCTTAAAACCCTTCAATACCTTCCCACCACTTTTAGGATAAAAAGCAGCATCTTTCCCATGGCCCACAAAGCTCAGCATAGTCTGGCTGCCCCAGCCTCCTCTTGTGACACATCCCTCCCCCACTATCTCTAAACCCCATTTGCTCTGGCTTTCCTGCCCACACAAGGCACTTGAACATGCCTGGTGCACTCCCCAATCTCTCTCTTCCTTTATAACTCCTATTCATTTTTCAGATTTTGGCTTCTTTCAGAGAAGCTTCCCCCAAATCCAATTTGGATAGCTTTCTTTGTTATTACCTGTTGGAACTGTATTTCTCTTTTCCACAGCATGTACTTATGCATTCTTTATTATGATTATTCAATCCTGTAAGATTAGGGACTGTATCTGTTTTTAATCACCACAGTAAATCTAGCATCTAACACAGTGCTGGCATTGAGTAGGCCATCAATTTATAGTTTCTGAATGGA
Source organism: Pteropus vampyrus (assembly GCF_000151845.1). NCBI lineage: Eukaryota > Metazoa > Chordata > Mammalia > Chiroptera > Pteropodidae > Pteropus > Pteropus vampyrus. The sequence continues at coordinate 5,278,356 of NW_011888784.1, forward strand.
TGGAGGGAGGGAGGAAGGAAGGAAGGAAGGAAAGAAGGAAGTAATGGCAGATGTTTATGAGGGAAGGAAAACTCACTGCCTATCTCTTTCTGGTAAAACAGAACAAGCCTGGGGATCTGGAAATGGCAAGTATTATGAGTAAATGAGCTCCAGGTCCCAGCCCAGAGCCGAGATGGCAAAACTACCCACAGCCCCAGACTACACACACACACACACACACAGGGCACTCTTAGGAGAGCAATTCAGCCTGGCACCAGCAGCCAACTTCATTTAAAGAGGCATAACACTTTAATTATCATGGCACTCCAAAGGGCTAATACAGCTGAAAACTAATCGCTGGTAAAGGCGCCTGGGTGAGGGCAGTGAAAGCTCAAGAAAGGTACCAGGAAACAATGAGACTTTGAATTAGTATGCCAGAAACATCCGAAACATATTCATTGTGTTAATAGAAATACCTAAGTATATTAGACATTTTTGGGCTTATTATTCATATTAGTTATAATATGGAAATCAAATTTTATTTCTAAATTGCAATCAAATGATATTTTCTATTAAAACTTTAATAGCAAGGCAAATTAAGCAATGCTACGGTTACGTATTAGTAATCCAGTTTGGTTATAACTCATATTTTTTTATTTTGTTATGAATCATCATGGGAATGAAATAAAACAAGATATTTTCCAGAATGAACTGAAAATACCTTTCTTTGGCAGAACTGAGAAACTGCTTAAGAGTTCAAATTAGTAATGCTGTCTTAGTGAAATAAACAAAGACAAACTCTGATGATGAAGCTTCACATTCATGAAAAGAATTAACCTTCTTCTATCATATTGTCCTGCAGAGCCAAGGGCCAGAAGGTCCTAAGAAGTCAATTAATCAGATCTCCTGCTTCGAGACAAAATTGCATCGAATCCTTCTTTAAAGACTGGACACCTCATTAAAAATCAACCTTGAGTTATTTCTTTGTCCAAAGTGTAGTGGCCTTTCCTTAAATGTATTTGGATTCCCCATTACCTCTTGCACAGAGTAGGTGCTCAATAAAAGCTTGATATGTTAATTTAATAAATAAATCAATTACAAGTTAACGTCTAAAAAAACATCTATTGATATTATATAAACATACAAATCACCCAAAACAATGCTTCACCCATAGAAGATGTGTACAAATATGAGGTCTCTTTTTCCTAATAGGCACAGTTCAGGAGAGCAGTGGCTTCCCGACCCCATCTAAAAATCATTATGTGATAATGGATAGCATTTATTGAGTGGTTATCATGTGCCAACCTCTTTACATATATTATCATGTTTATTATCCACAACGATCATAGAAGTGGGAGCTACTATTAGCTCCATTTTACAGATGAGGACACTGACAAGGAAGTAACTGCCCGAGGTGACGAAACTTCTAATTATAGAGCCAGACTTCGAGCTCAGCAGTTTGATGCCAGTGCTGGCGCTCTAACCATTGGGCTGTGCTTCCTCTCACACACAAGAAAGTTCAAAAGCGCCTTTCCTTTCCCTCCAAAGCTCTGTCCAAGCCTCTCCCAGATACTCAGGGTATGGGGAGTGGTAGATTTTGCTTCAGGATTCACTTGCTCACCCTCCTGTGCATCCTGAGGAGCTATGGAAGAGAAAGCCCCAAGTACTATAGGAATTCTCTTCCTGCTCCTATAAACAGAGCTTCCTCAGGTCACCACTGCCCAGGGTACAAACACGGTTATAATGAGAGTATCCAGATGTCATCCAGGACTTCCTTGCCCGGTAGGGATCCAGGAATAACTGGTCCAGACTTTCCCAAGTTCAAAGTCCAAATCCGGCCTCTGATTTTTGCCATGCTCTCCTAATCCCCTTTCTCCAGTGTCTGGGTCCATTCACACTACCTGTGCCAGGTTGAATAGGGAAGAGCATCTCCACCTCCTCAAATTCCTGTCCACCCAGGACCTCAGAATGTGGCCTTATTTGGAAATAGTGTCTTTGCACATGTAATCAGGATAAGATGAGGTCATACTGGGTAGGCCCACACTCAATGATTGGCATCCTTACAGATTTGGAGACCCGCAGGGAAGATGGCCAAGACTGAGGCAGAGATTGGTGTGATGCAGCTACAAGCCAAGGAATGCCAAGGATTGGCAGGAGCCACCAGAAGCTGGAAGAGGCAGGGAAGGATCCTTCCTCAGAGCCTCCGGAGGGAGCATGGCCCTGCGGACCCCTTGACTTTGGACTTCTAGCTTCTGGGACTTTGAGACAATAAATTTCTATTGTTTTAAGCCCTCCAGTATGTGGTACATTTTTCGTGACAACCCTAGGAAGCTAATCCACTCTTTTCCCATTTCCTTAACCCAGAAGCAGCCAACCCTTCACCTTCTGCTCCAAGCACATGTGTCCATGAGTCAGTGTCCAGGTGAGACTTAGTGTGGACCCAAGCCAGGCCCCGAACTTTTGTTACCAGACCGCAAATAGGTAAGTCCAGAAATTGAGAATAAGCATTTAAAAACTTATGTCAATTTGACAGAGTAATTTTATGTCTGTTGACTTTAGCAATAAAAATTGGGGATTTGCATGTCATACATCTGTTTTTTATTTCATTTTTCTAGTAATTCATTTTTTGCTGCTTTTTACAAAAATATCCATCCATGACATATTGAAAATTAAAGGAAAAAAACCTGATTCGTCGGCACTGAAAGTCTGAGAAGTCTTGTAGGGGACCAAGGACCCTTCCTGAAATAGGACCCACTCTCCTTAGAAGGCAGGCAGCATCATAAAGAACACTTCACTTTTTTATTTTTTCCTTTTCTAACAAGCTCACCATTTTTCTGACATTTATCCTGCCCTCTCCTCTGGCAATTGCCGCCACCTCAAATTTTTGCCAAACTCCCAGGGGCCTCTCTAGCCATCCTTGAGGTTGGTGTGCTTTCCTGGGCCCACCCTCCATGCATTTCCTGAGACTCCTCTACTCACCCTCACCCCATGCTCAGTTTCACCAGCCCTGAAGCAGCAGGTTCTGCCCGGGGCTGTGTCTTACAGACATGTTGGTTGCCAGCACTTGTAGCTTTTGCTAATTCTTTACTTCCCTGTAGCCCTAGGCCCCTTTAGTAATCAGGCTGGTGGGGCACAGCCTGAAAACTAGGCATTGTGCAGAATCACTGCTTCACAGACCTGGACCCACATACGTGCCTTCTCTCAGAAGGGCTGCATCCTCAGCAGGCTCCTAAGTGCCCCAAGTGGGTAGACAAAGACAGGCCCCTTCCTCTCATCCAATCATGCACCAACATGCCTAAGCTTGCATGGCATACCCAGCTTAGGCCAGGACAGACCCCGATGCCTGCACGAACACTAAGCCATAGTAACAACAATCTTAATGGCAGGTGTACATATAGCATATTCCATGTGCCAGCCGATGTCCCAGTACTGTACTATTTTAACTCGTTTCATCCTCACAACATCCTGTGTGGTAGATGCTACTATTGCCCACTTTACAAATGAGAAAACTGAGGTATGGAGAGCTTGAGTAACTTGCCCAAGGTCACCAGCAAGCAAGTGGCAAAACTTACTCTCTTCTTCCAGGGCCCACCCTGTGGTCACGAGTGTGTCCTGCCTCTCATCCTACAGTCGTAATCAGACACCAGCTCAGAGCAGCATGTGCTCACTTCTAATGAGCATATCCTCCATGGCTTTGCGGAGTTCACACCATGCCACGGTTCCCAGAGGCCCCAGCCCCCTCTTTGTCCTTCAGGAAAGCTTTCAGTGCCTTGCAAAAATCTATAGTCTATAAGGGCTTCAGGGGGCATGCGTTTGCATCTGCATTTCTAGGCTCTAATAGGTTTGCTTCCTCCAGCTCATATCCCCTCTCTTTGGCCCTGTTGACCAACCTCTTCTCCTCGAAGGCCAGCCCAGGAGCACCTCCCACAGCAGGCAGGTGATGTCAGGACTATCAGGGTTGTCAAGGAGAAGGATGACCACCCTCCTCTGGCCAATGCCTTAAATGTCCTCTTTAGGCTGTTTGTTCATCTGCTTGAGATAGGAGATGGTAATAATAAAAATCATGCATCTTCACTGGAAAAAATGTCAAACTATACAAAAGCATAGACGGAAATAATTAAAGCTCCTTTCCAGTTCTCCCTCCTTCACCTCCCTCAGTTCTAGGCCCAGGAATAACCAGGATGACCCACATCATCCTTAGAATTGTGTCTAACTATAGAAGTTGCTCTCTATAGAGGTGCAAATACCCCTAAAAAGAGAAAGCCGTTACATCGCCTTGGGTCATGTACCCCTCTCCTCTCCCACCCCTGCCTTCATACCCCAACTGTAGTCCCTGAGATGAGGGCTTGAAGGCAGCGGGGAAGAGAACCTGGGGGCCCTGTGTCTGGTTGGGGACAAGGCAGCCTTAGATCAGGGGTGGTGGCAGATCAGGGAGACAAGAGCCCCACAGGTGAAATGTATGAACTTCACGCTTTTACTAAGGTCTGGGCCTAGGAAGAAAAGCTGGGGAGAGGGATGACCTGCTGGAAGTCCGGACATGGTCAGCGCTGGGAGGAAACTTAGATGGTGCAGAGGGGTGAGAATCTGGCTGAGAAAGGCAAGTGGAGGCAGCCAACAGCCCTAACACACAGCCTTCTCCATGTCTCCTCTTTCCCTGAGTACCCACAGCAGGAACTAACACTCTCCCTCTCTCTCTTCCCCTCTCCCTCTCTTTCTCTTTCCTCGTAGTGACTTTCCAGTCTTAAAAGCAGATTGTGGTTCAATCTAAAACCGTTCTGTCTTTGGAGCTGTCTGCCTTTTCACTTGCATGGGTTAACAATCCTGGCTGAGGCAGAACAGAGCAGTGCCAAGGAAGCTTGGCTAATTCCCTCACTATTAGCCTACGGAGAGTATCACCGCATGTAATAACCCCCCTCCCTCTCTCCTCCCCCCAAACCAACAAAAAAAAAACAACCTTGTCATTTTCTTTTCCCCTGGGATCCACTGCGCTCCCCCTTCGGAATCAGGAGTAAATTATCTCCAAAGAAGGGTTCATTAAGAATAAAT
>NW_011888784.1:5283430-5297873 GCF_000151845.1 Pteropus vampyrus
CTTTCCCTGAGTACCCACAGCAGGAACTAACACTCTCCCTCTCTCTCTTCCCCTCTCCCTCTCTTTCTCTTTCCTCGTAGTGACTTTCCAGTCTTAAAAGCAGATTGTGGTTCAATCTAAAACCGTTCTGTCTTTGGAGCTGTCTGCCTTTTCACTTGCATGGGTTAACAATCCTGGCTGAGGCAGAACAGAGCAGTGCCAAGGAAGCTTGGCTAATTCCCTCACTATTAGCCTACGGAGAGTATCACCGCATGTAATAATCCCCCTCCCTCTCTCCTCCCCCCAAACCAACAAAAAAAAACAACCTTGTCATTTTCTTTTCCCCTGGGATCCACTGCGCTCCCCCTTCGGAATCAGGAGTAAATTATCTCCAAAGAAGGGTTCATTAAGAATAAATCATAATTTGCACTTCTAGTGCACCTTTTGTCTAAGTATCTCAAAGCGCTTTACTTAATTAATTAATTAAAAGAATTAATTAATTTGGAAAACCCTCCTGGAGGGAGGGCAGGCATACTTAATGATACCTGTTTTCCAGATGAGTAAACTGAGGCCTAAAGTGATGGGCTCAAGGTTACAACGAGAAAAGTGGCAAAATGGGATTGAGGGACGGGGTGGGTAAAAATGGCTTTGCTTCAACATATTAAGATTTGGGCATCAAAAGGGCAGGCCAGGGCAGGCCCAGGAGGAAAGAAGCAGGAAGTTGGTAAGAAAAAACACTGATATGGTTGGCTTTTGAAGTCACGTGGGATGAGGCCAAGACAAAGAACTCACCAGAGGCTGTAGGGACAAGTCCAAGTAGATACTAGGGGCTATGACAGAGGGATCAGGTACCCTTGACCCAGAACCCAGGCTGAGTGGGCTCCTGACAGAGTTTCTGAGCCACTCTCAGGCCAGGCACCCACACCTTAGTCAGCTGGATTTAAGTGACAAGCACATGGCTCCCTTGGCAAGGTGGCAGTTGGCACACAATTAAATGCTTCTGACCTGCCAGCATCTCCCCAGATGCTCTCTATTGGGACTAAAGCTAATCAGAATGCAGGGCCTTTTGTCTGCAGGCGGAACAAGCAGGGTCCTCTGCTAGACCAGGTGATTGGGAGGAAGAGTTGGCACTCATTGAATACCCTCTCCCCAAAGCCTAACCCCTGAGGTGGCCCTCATCCCCTCACCAACATCCTGGTCATCCCAGACACTGCTCTGGGACTCAAGTCCCAACATTGCTTTGCTAACTTTTGTTCCAAACAGGAGACAGGGATGCAGGCATTTCCCAGCAGTCCGCAACCCTCTCCATGCTCCCCTTGTGCCAGTCCAATCCATCACTCAGACCACCTGGCCCTCACTCCCTGGCTGCTCCCGGCGAGGCTAAATAGGCCGCATGTGCACGCACACCAGCAAGCACACATGCACACAGACCCCATGAACACGCAAGGCTCTACAAATTAACAACCCAAGCTTGTCTTTTTCATTGTGTTTTTATTATGATGCTCCTCAATGATGTTTTTAAATGAATTTTGAATAGTCCCCGTAATTTGGTTTGTTCTACATTGCAATGCAAGTACGAGGCCCCGCAGGAATTGCTGTGAGGAATACAATATTATGTGAGCATGGCTTCTGCTTGCCTTTCTGCTTCCTCATAATTAAGCTTTATTGAGTTGTAAAATGAATAACAATTAAAAAAAAAAACAAAACCTGTTTATCGATCCAGGTGCAACATGCAGACTTATAAGAAAACTTTCTCCAGTTCCTGACCTCACCAAGTGGCTCCAGAGTCTGCTCCCTTGCCCTTCAATCTCAGCTATGAGCAATGGATCCCCTTCGGCTGCAATGGAGCTTTCTTTGACACCGTGAAGCAAACTGCCGGTGTCTGCATTGGGAAGGAAACCTTAACAAGGGCTTGTCAAGGGCAGACGTCATCTGAGATTCTAGGGACTCCTGAGGTGCCAGGAGAACTCTAATGCTTAGAATTCTGTTACTTGGGAAGTCTACCATTTTGGTGAAGATATTGTGCCCTATCAAAAAACAACTCAAAATGGATCGTAGACTTAAATGTAAAGTGCAAAATTGTAAAACTCCTAGACAATAACATAGGAGAAAACCTAGATGGCCTTGGGCGTGACAATGACTTTTTAGATACAACACCGAGGACACAATCCTTAAAAGAAACAATTGATAAGTTGGACTCCATTAAAGTTAAAAACTTCTGCTCTGTGAAAGACAATATCAAGAGAATGAGAAGGCCAGCACAGACTAGAAGAAAATATTTGCAAAAGGCACATTTGATAAAGGACTGTTATCCAAAATATACAAAGAACACTTAAAACTCAACAATAAGAAAACGACCTAAAAAATGTGTCAAAGACCTTAACAGACACCTCACCAAAGAAGATACACGGTTAGCAAATAAGCATATGAAAAGATGCTCTACATCATGGCACCAGGGAAATGCAAATTAAAGCAACAGTAAGATACCCCTGCACACCAATTAGAATGTCCAAAAGCCAGAACACTGACAACACCAAACTTTGGTGAGGTTGTGGACCATCTGGAGCTCTCATTCATTGCTGGTGGGAATGCAAAGTAGTATGGCCACTTAGGAAGACAGTGTGGTGGTATCTTATAAAATTAAACATACTCTTACCATATGATCCAGCAATCGTGCTCCTTGATATTTACCCAAAGGAGTTGAAAACATACATCCGCACACACACACAAAAAACTGCTCAAGATGTTTTTAGCAGCTAATTGCCAAAACTTGGAAGCAACCAAGAAAGCTATCCTTCAGTAGGTGAATGGATAAATAAACTGTGCTACATCCACACAGTGGAATTTTATTCAGTACTAAAGAAATGAGCTATCAAGCCATGAAGAGACATGGAGGAAACTCAAATACATATTACTAAGTGAAAAAAAGCCAATCTGAAAAGACTACAAACTGGATGAGTCCAACTATATGACATTCTGGAAAAGGCAAAATTATGGCAATAGTCAAAAGATCAGTAGTTGCCAGGGGCTGCCAGGGAGAGGTGAATAGGTGCAGCACAGAGGATTTTTAGGAGAGCGAAATACTCTGTATGACACTGTAATGATGGATACATGTCTTTATATATTTGTTTAAACCTGTAGAATGTACAACACCAAGAATAGACTCTAAGATAAACTACAGAGTTTGAGTGAGTGTGGTGTGTCAATGTAGGTTCATTAGTTGTAACAACCGTATCACTCTGGTGGGGGGTATTGAAATGGGGGAGGCTACGCATGTGTGGAGGCACGGGGTTTATGGAAATCTCCGTACCCTCCACTCAGTTTTGTTGGAAACCTGAAACTGCTTTAAAAAAAAAATAGTCTTTAATAATAATAATAATAATAATAAAACTAGATTGCTGCAAGTAACTACCCAGAAAAGGTATTAAAGAGAGAGAGGAAAGGTGGTGAGTAACCATGAGAGAGAGATGTGCAGATCTGCACACATGCAGACACTTTCACTCTTCGTGTTCCACACGACATGAAGCAAAGTGCTCCAGGAGTCGTGAAGATATTGGAAGATTGGTGCCTAGCTCATGTTTTCTGTGATTTTAGGGTGTGTATCCTCATGTGTTTGTTGTATATGCGTGTGCATTGCATATATGTGTACAAATTTTGTGCACACATAAAGTTTATAGGTATGTAAGCATGCGTTGATTTTATTAACTGTATTTGCAAGCCGTATTCATATATTGATGCATTATGTTGTGCACACATATTCATGTGATTGTTTTATATGTATCTGCGTGTGTGATGGTACTGTGCCTAGCAGTGAGGAGAAGACCAGCTAAAGGGGGAACCTCTGAGTGACTGGCAGGGCATGAAGACCTGGGTGCCCAGGCAGGTCCTCTGCTGGGAAGTGGAGCCTGCAGGCATCGGAGCACTGAAGTAAATGCCCCAAGGGCACTACCATAGCTAGAGGGCTGACGTCAAGGGCATAGGGGCCCATGACCCTGAAGGGCAGGGCAGCTAGGCTCTCCCCAGAGGAGGAGAGCTGAGCAACATTAGGCACAGGCTGACCCAGAGGTCAGGGCAGGAGGGAAGTCAATACACAAATAGGCTTCAGAGTGTGAAGATCCTGAAAGTCCCTTCCCCCTGCACTCTCCAGATTTGCCCCCTGGGAGCTGGGAGGAGGCAGGCACGCAGACATATGTGAGATCTGCCTATGAAGAATGCCCTGAGTGATGTTTCCGAAGCCAGCAATGTCACATTCAGCTCATTCTAGTCATGAGGAAACTGAGGCCTCAGAAGGACTTATCTGAAGTCGTGCCAGGAATCAGTTTCACCCAGCACACAGTACGCGATGAACGATTATTGAGTCGGATGAGTGAAAGGGAGGAAGGAATAGAAAGGATTGGGTGGATAATAGGGATCATCTTAAACTCTGGACTGTCTACTTTTTATTTCGAAGGAAGGAAACGAGAGAAGCTAGCAGAGATGAATTCACAAAAAATGAAGAACTTGATCTTTCTATTTTCTAAAGATGGAGAGGAGGTATTGAAAGAGAGTATGCATGAAGTATTGTATTTTCATATGTGATTATTTTGAGATATATTCATGAGTATAAAGGGATATGTATATTATGTGGATATGTATTTGGATATATGAATCATACTCTGAATAAAGAAATAAAAATCATTTGCCGAAGTCAAAGTCTTTCCAAGACGAGGGATATTTAACATAATCACAAACAATCATGATCGATTCATTCTACAAACGTAGTCAGCTCTGAGCTGGGAGCTGTAGAGGGTGCCCAACGGATCAGACCCACGTTATCCCCAAAGGAACCTGCAGAGATAAGGCGTGTCTGCCAACATTAGAATCAAGGGAGAGATTGCAGTGAACCAAAAGGGATATACAAGTGAAGTGCAAGAGAAGTTAGGAGGAGCCAGGAGACAATAGCGTGTGTGTGTCTGTCTGTCTGTCTGAACGGCTTCTATAGTTGAGCATTAGGTTTTTGACTCCTACATTCATACAGCTGTGTTGGATGTATATTAAATGGGGGAAAGTTGCTGCTATGATGTCCTGCTCCCCTCGATCACTCTGAAGTATGTTATCCGAAGGTCATAGGTGGGGTGACCATGTAATTTATTGTTCAAACTGGGACACTTGAAAGTGAAAGCGGGCACTATGAGTAACTATGCCAGACAACTGGCATAACCGGGGACTCCCGCGTGCATACTGGGGCTCGAGGCTACCTGGTTATAGAGGTTTGCAGCAGGCTGTCCTTGAGGCACCAGCAGCCACAGTATGGACATCCCAGTTCACCCCCTGCCATTCTCCCTTCCAGAAAGTGGGCCCAGCCTGTCCCACTCAGGAGGGAGGCTGACCCATGGGGGCTTCGGGAGGGCAAGCGAGGGAAGAAGCTCCCGGGGCCTCAAATGTCCTGCCGCCCACAGCCGGACTCGGTGCTCAGGGCCCTCCGTGGTCAGCAAGCCTGCTGCTCAGCCTGGGATCTTAACACTTACTCTGTCCACTTTAGCACCACCGTTTTTTCCCCGTGCCAGCCCAGGCAGGCAGCTCTAATGGATTACTTGCATTATCTCCCTCATCACTGCTTAAATATTTATCAGACCATTATGTATTTAGTGGCCAGGAGTGGGGAGTGGAAGGGGCAGAAGGGGCAGAACTGCTTTGGCCAAATGCAAGAGTTAATTACAGATTGGCTAAATCCCCCTGATTTAAAAATTAAATTAAAAAACATGATTGGGAGATTAAAAGGGGACTGTTACTTACATGTAAGGAAGTCCAGAGCAGCCTAATCCAGGTCTTAATGTCTTCCAGCGCCTCATTTTATTATCTGTCTGTTCCCTTCCCCTACCTGCAAACTTGTGGGCTGCCTGGGCCTTAAACCAGCTTCTAATTAAAAACCATACTTCCGTTTTCTGCTCCTCAAGCAACCAGTGTGTGGGAAAATTCAAGCTCTCCTAGAACTGGCGTCAACATCCGCCTCATAAAAGAAGTTCTGAAGGTAACTCCAGGGCTGGCACTGTGAAATATTGTTCATTATAACGAAGCAGCTGAGATAATGCTGTTTTCTAATTTCCCTTTCTCAGTCAGAAATTAAATAAAAAGTCATGTCTAAATTACAATACTGGATTGAGATCAGACAAGGGCCCCATGCAGAGAGCTCATGATCTATCCTTCCCACATTTTACAGCCATTAAAAAAGATTATTGTCGGCTCTTTCTCCTCCCTTTTCTTTGAGGCCATTTACATTTGTTCTGAACTCTCACTGTTTTATTCGAATCTCTTCAAAGTGCCAGTGCACATAATAAGCCAATCACAAACTTAAATTAAAAAAAAAAAAAAAAAAGCACCCAGGCAAACTAAGGCTCTGAACTCCAAAATCAGCTGTCTAGAGGGTTCTTAACTTGGCTGTTAACTGTCACCTTCCTGGCCCTTCAGTTTTGCCCACTGCTCAGTTGGCGAAGCCTTTTCCAGGGAAAGTCAGGATGGGAATGATTCACTCCTTGAAAAAATAGCCTACTTTTCTATTGTCCTCCCTGTAGCAGAAATGTCCCTTGGCTAAATGAAAATACTGGACTGGCTGGTAAAGGATATTTTAAAATACTAATGAGCCTATAAATCATATTTAATCAAGCACTTATTTGACTACTCTACAGGGGAGAAGAGGAACATTGGCATGTCTTGACAGTTGTAATTCAAGCATTCTGTGTTCTGAGCAGTTGTTGGTTTTTCCAGAATGTTGCACAAAAGTCAGTGCTAAAAATCATTATTTTTGATGGAATTTATTAAATAGCATCATTATGAATCATTTTTACTAGGTATAAGTTATTTCCTATCAATCACTCAGTCGATGTAAATTGAGCACCTACTATGTGCAAGGCACAGGGCAAAAATGAGCAAGAATGGTCTCTTCTACTGGAGTCCTGTGATCAGGGTCCCTGACACCAGCAGCTGCACTCAGGTGCTCGCCTTCCAGCAGGAACAAGAGCATGGTTAGAGTTTAAGATGTAGTGCAAATTACTGTGAGTTCAAGGCTGCCCTTGGGCAGACTCTAAAAGTTCAAGGGAAGTGGGTCTCTGTGGGACACATTAGTTATATAGGACTCGGCAGAGGAGGGAGGCTTGAAGTAGGCTTGACAGACCAGGTAAGATTTAACTATGAGGACAGAAGATGAGAAACCCTCCAGGAAGGGCAAAGTGTTAGGAATGCCTGGGGATGAGATGCACAGGACATTAAGGATGCAGCAAGCAGGGCAAGGCCTGAGCAGTGTGCCTGGGGGTGGTCTCCTGTGACCACAAACAACCTATCTATGGCTCCTCAGAAGGCCACTCAAGATAGGTGGGGTCTGACAGCATACTCTGTGGTTCTCACAGACAGTGAATGTGACAAATGGCATCTGACCCATGCTGCTTTTCAGAGCTGCAATGAAAATAACTAATATTATTCTCTACGGCAGGACTCAAACTCCAACAGCCAGTTGTGAGCCCCACAGGCCACCATCATAGAGATACTGGTGTGGTTCACCTACCAAAGGGCATCTTGTGCAGCCCCAAATGCGGCAATCAGAGGAGAAAAAGGGCAGAGAGTCTGGGTGGGGTTTAATGGCAGGCAGAGTGGTAACGGCCCTGGGTTAAACTCATATATGCCACATACTTCCGTCCGTTCATGGTGTTGGTACCTTTCAAGTGTCAACCAAGCCAGCTGCAGAGTGAATGCCCCATTGACACATCCATGCTCTGCAAGTTAAGATGCCATCATTCTTCTGATTCCTTGATGTGAATAAGTTCAATTGAACTTGAAACCCATCCACATCATCACAAAAACTTTCAACACTACATTTGTCAATGAAAGAAAAGGAAGGCTGTTAAATTCTTTAAATATAATTTTAACGGTTATGAATCTTTAATGGTTATAAAAATGGCTTTAAATTTTTTATCACCCACTTGTGCTAACAGTTTCTTATCCAGGGTGACTACCAAGAATTTGTAGAGATCATTAAAAGAGTCTTGATCAGGCATGGTGTATAGTCACTTCAAACATAAACCCCGATATGAAACAATTACATTCATGGAAGGACGTAAGCTCACATTTCTCATTCAAACTAGGAAAATGTTTTATCCTAATTCAACATAGAATGTCTTTTCTAATATACCGTATTTTATTTTTCATTTTGTATAATATAAAGAAAATGGAATGACTTTTTTTCCCAAGCTCCATTGAGACACCCTAACCCCCTGCAGGTTGGAAAGCTTTGCTTTAAGGTATCTTACTTCAGCAGTCCCTAACCTTTTTGGCACCAGGGACCAATGCTCCTATGAGAGTCTAATGCCTAATGATCTGAGATGGAGCTGAGGCGGTGATGCCAGCGCTGGGGAGCGGCTGCAAATACAGATGAAGCTTCGCTGCTCACCTGTCGCTCACCTTCTGCTGCATGGCCCAGTTCCTAATAGATTCCTAACACCAACTGGTACCAGTCTGCAGCCCAAGGATCAGGGATACCCATCTTACTTGATCTTCATGGACTTCAGGTAGTACATGAGTCTGACTGGCAGTCAGCTGTCCCTTTGCCTTTTTAAGCAGATCACTGAGGCCATAAGACTTCCTCAGACCCAACAGGAGGGTCTACAAGGGCCAAAGATGGCACTTTGTGGTCCTGAGGATGTTCCCCCCTTGGAATTGTTCTTCTGATTTTGTCATCTTGTGGGTGCTTCCATGGATTGAGTCCCCACTGGTAACAAGACATGGTATAGTGAGGGAGGAAGGAGTGTGTCTGGGGACAGGGGGAGGTACAGCTGCAAAATAGCAAAGACATGCTCACTGGCCTACCCAGTCGAACTCTCTCTCTCTCTTTGGTTCTTCTAGGCTCTCTTCTCTACCTCTCGATTTTAAATAACTTCCTGAACTATAAATGCAAGTGTTCCAAATGAAATCTGATTGATAGCCTCGTATAATTATATAATAAAAATGCACCGATACGCATATACATTATGTGTGGGCTCGTATGTCTATATGCATCTGTGTCTATTCCAGAGGGAAGAATATGCAATAACATCTTCTGAAACAAATTGTCAAGGTGTCAATAAGGAATCTCATAATGAATGTGTGGGTGTGATCTGGGGTAATTTCATTGCAATTATGTTGCTCAGGCTGATTTCCCAAGACAGGTCTTAAAGGCACAAGTCCCATTCCCAAGTGGAAAGCCAAGTGTTTTGCATCCTATGGCATCGTCAAAGCATCACATTTCTAGGCCACAATGCCTTCCCTCAAGTGAGCCAGACCTGTCTGAGGACATCAGGCAACTAAACAGAGTGTTCAGAGTTTCAGGCCACAGCCACAGGCTTTAAAAACCTGGGAGAATTTTCTGTGTCTGACCCTCAACGATGTTGGCAACTGTTCGTGGTTAAGAAATAACAACAGCGCTACCCAACCAGAGAAGTTAGATGTTTCTACGATGAGTACTAACTATATCAAACACTGTTTAAAATGCTAGGAGATGAAGAAAAATAAAGAGGGGGACTGGGCAGGCATATGCTGGAGGAGGCAAGGGGAATATGTGTGGCCTGCGCCCCCAATGAATTTCCACCCTATCTGAAGTGATAGATGCATGAATCAATACTGATAATTCAACGTGAAATGGAATGTAATAAAGATCTAACCATGGGAACCTGGTGGGGGTGAACCCGGGATGAGGGTGAGAACCTAAGAAAGACTTTGTAGAACAACTGCCATTTAAGCTTTGAAAGTACAATAAAAAGTGCAAACGATATCTAAGAGATTGTTTTTGCATAGTACTCTGCTCTATGTTGGGCACAAAGGAGCCCTTCCCTTGACAAAATTTTATTGAATGAAGTCTAGGCGGCATTCAGGAATCTTCTCAGGAGGAACAAAGGTTCCCAGTCACCCATCGCTGAGACCAATCTACAGAATGTGCTGTCGGGAAAGCCATTTGTGATCCAGGAGATTGTGTGAATGCTGTGCCCCAGCCGTGGGGCTATGTCTGGGCCATTCAAGGAACAGACAAAGAGAGGATAAGAAATAGGGGGATTCCACAGGAAATGGGGCAAGGGCAGAAATGGTTTTCTCTGGCTTCTCAACAACATCAAAACCTAGACCAGCCGACTTACACCAGAAACCTGTGAGTTTTTGCTGATGCCTCCTTGCCCCACCCCTGCAATGCCCTTAATACCCTCCCCCGCCCCGTACTCTCCTGTCCCTGAGTCCTGTCACCTTGGTCTTTGTAATATCTCTCAACTCTCTGGATCACTGCAATCGTGTCCTGATTCGCCTTGTGCCCATTCAATCCTTGCTATCAGCCTGATTTTTCAAAAATACTTAAAACTCCCCTCCTTTAATCCTTCCATGCATTGCTCCCAGATTAAGCTTAGACATCTAGGCGTGCCCAACAAGACCTGCATGCTCTCGTGCCTCCTTGCCTTTCCAGTTCTATTCTTTCCTTAGACTGCCAAATCTCACAGTCATACTGAACTCTTTATAATTCCTCCAATGCTTCCTGCTTCCTCTCAATTCCAGATCTTTAAGCTGTTCTCTCCTTCTGACATGTCCCTATCTCCTTTATCTATTATGAGGTTAACTTGCAGACAATTTTGATAACCCTACTCAGGCCCTCCCTCTGGGATTTGCTGTCTGGGATAGATACCCCACCTCTGCACTCCAGAACACTTTGTGTGTGTTGATCTCTAGCAGAAACAATGAACTGTCTCTGAGCTGTGAGTAATTCAGTGGTAGGGACCATGCCTATTACCTGTATGAAACCTGGCACACAGCATGTGCTAAATCAATATTGGGGGTCAGGGGAGGGATATTTGGATAGATGGAGGTAGAGAGAAAGAAGGGAGCAAAGACACAGAAGCGGGAAAGCCCAAGGCAGGTCTGAGGAAGCCTGAAGAGTCAGAGTGAGGAGCAGAGATCTGTGAGGGTGAGCCATGGGAGGTAAGGTGACCTGGAGGGGGCCTTAAATGCCCAAGAGTTACTGTGATGCTACCTCACCAAGGCTGCTTCCCTCTCCTGCCTGGGCCACGCAGGAGGCTTTGTCTCCGAGACGTTTAGATATGTGTGCATGCTGTGTACGTTTCACTCTTTTATGACGGTTGTTGTTTGTCGGAATTGATTAGCCTTTCTGCATGGGAACCATCTGCTGTCTGTCAGGCTCCTGTCTCACCAGCATGTTGATTTCAATAAATTATTATGGCACTTGGAGTTGGCTGGGTGGTTTGATGCTGTGAATCCTGCACATCCAAATCAGAACTGGATTGAAAGTCATTTAATGCTCTATCCCCAATGCCTTCTCTCTTGGACAACAGCATCTAAAGTGAACCATAGTAAGCATTATCTTGGGCTGCCTGATACATTCTGCATCATCTCCTTTCTTCCGCCCACAAGACAGAGCAGTTGATCCTGACCTGATCACCACAATAGTCCACTTCTCTGGATACAGAGACTGATCTTGGGTGAGCCTGTTAGGTGAGAGAAGTCATCTTTCCACTGGGGTTGCAAAGGTGGAGGATGTGTATTTGGAGCTATTAGGAGTCATCTTTGCTGGCATGCAGAAAGAGTTGAGCAGAGACAGGCAAAGAAGAGACACAGAGAGTGTCTTAGAGGTACTGTGCCTTGGTTCATGCCTACATCTCTTTCTTCAACTCTTGGAGCTATGTCAGTTTCTTCTCAACTCCAGGAGTCTTTATAATTATTTTTGCTTAAGCTAATTTGACTTGAGTTTCCGTCACCCACAATACAGGGATTCCTGAATATACAGCATCACTAACAATCTAGTTGTTCAAATTAAATATATAGGAATCATCTCTCAAACTTCCTTTTTTTCACCCCAAAATCTAATCAATTACCAAATCCTCTTAATTCTACTTCTAAAATGTTTTTTTTCAGTTACTCTACTCTGCTCCCCAATTTTCTCTCATCTAGATCATATAATGGCTTTATAACTGGGCTCCCTGGGATCCTATCTCCTCAAAATTCATCTTCCACAATGCCATCGAGTTGGTCTTTCTAGAACCCAACTTCACTTCAAAAACTTCAGACGGCATCCATTGCCCATGAGACAAATCCAAACCTCTAAGCCCAGGATACAAGCCTGCCTCTATTTAGCCCACCTACCTCTTTAGTCCCAACTCGTAATGTACCGCATCTTCCTGCTCTTCCATGCTTCTGAGCCTTAGCACATGTTCTTCCCCCCAGCCAGAGACCTTCCAAACTTGTTCATCTGGTTTCTGCTCTGGCCTTCTGTGATTCAGCTCATATTGCACTTCCTTTGCAGACTGATCCCAGCCCTACCTTTGAGAACATGAGCATAGCCTTCCTCTGTAACTCATGGCACTTCAGTGTTTGGATTAATGACAGGGAGGTGACATGGCAGAGGATAGGTAAGAACATGGGCTCTGAGCCAGCAGACCTCAGTTTGAGTTCTGGTTCTCACCTTTACTCACTGTGGGGACTTGAACAACGCACCTAATCCTGAGGCTCACTTTTCTCAAAGGCAAATGGGAGAAATAAAAAAGGTAGCTGTAAAGATTACGTGAGAAAAATAGGTAAAGATCTTGGGTTGAAGATAGTAGATACTCAATAAATGACAGCTCTAACCATTGTGTTTATAACTTTATATTATCAGTATACAAATCTATATACCTCCTTCATCTATCTCACCCCACCCCCCCATTGTGAGCAGGGATGGGGGTTTCATCTTACTCTGTTCTGTATCTGCGACATCCAGCACTGTGCCAGGCACAGAGTAAGCATGCAATTAATATTTATTTAACAACTTTATTCATTTCTTTTTGCCCACTGTATTACTGGTGGGGGGCAGGGGCCAGAGTTGGGGAGGAGGGCACTGCTATGACTCTCATATTACTACTGGGACTATACATGGCTAAAAACTCACTAATGATAAAGTCTTCATAGGAAATAATTCAGAGGGGACAATCAGTGAAGCAATGAGCCTTATAGGGGATACAAGTATTAGTTTCCTTATATAGCAAATACAATTGGTTTTCTATTCATAATCCTTTTCCCCATTCTTCTTTGCTAACTAAACTCCAATTTTGATCAGTTTCAACTCTCAAGGAAGGCGATTCTATTCTCAATTCATAAATAAGTCCTAAAAAAATCTAAGCCAGTCATGAGAATGCCACTCCTCTTGCTGGAGCTGGGTTTGAGGATGTGCATAAGACCCAGTGTGTGCTGAAGAGGAAGTCCTCTGTGGAGCTTAGGGAAAGATCTCCTTGGTTTTAAAAAGAGACACAAGGAAGAAACTGTTCCTTTTCTTCTACTCCACATTGTTCTGTCCGTAGAAGATTCCTTGAACAATGACACTGCCATCTGGTAACCATGAAAGGAACCTGCTAAGATGGCAAGGCAGGAAAATGGAAAGAACCTAGGTCCTTAATGGCACTGCCGAGCCATAGAATTAGGCAGCCCTGAAGCAGCCCTACCTCAGAACTTCTTGCTTGATGAGATGACAAATTTATCTCACCATTGAAATCAGTTAAATCAGAGTTTTTTTATTATTTGGAGTGAAAAACATCCTATCAGATTCACCTAACTATGGCTTTCTCCCAGCATGTCCCTTCTTAGAGGTCACATAATACGATCACTTCTCCACACCATTTTTAATATATGCTGTTCCCTCTTCTTGAATAGCATAATTCATCCTTTACTCCTTTTCCCCTGGCTGGTTTTTACTCACCTTCTGAAGTTTTATTTGCCCTCCCTAAGGGCGGGTATCTGAGTATAACCATAGTTCCTCTTAAAAGTGTTCCATGGTTCCTCCAAGGACAGCTTAGGTAAGCCTCCCTGTGCCCCTCTTCTGAACTCCATTAGCACTTTGTGCACATTTTAAGTCACATTTAATTATAACCACTGATCTTTTTGTTCTCTTCAACCATAAGGAGAGCCCCTTAAGGATAAGGACTACATCTTATTCTCCAGTATTCCTCAAACCTATCAGAGGGCTGAGACTGGAACATAATAAGCACTCAATAAATGATGACTATATGGCTAGACAAATGGATGATGCAGTCTCTACCACTGATAGGCTTACAAACTTGTTAGGGCGACCAGAATAATATGAACAAACTATAGAATGACAAAGAATGATATCACATTGTGTGATGCACAGACTTCCTAACAATTAAAGAAATGCATACTAACGTGATGTAAGGTTTAATTACATGATACTAAATTTAATCAAAATAAATAAAACATATGAATTCCAATTGGGTGGACCATGGGGAGATAGCATGCCTATGTACTCTCAGTAGCACTGTAAATTGGTTTGGGCTGTCTGGAAAGCAATAGGGCAATATGTAACAAAAACTATAAAACTGCTTATACCTTTTTTAAAAAATTTATTTAAATTAGTTTCAAGTACACAGTACATTGTTTAGACATCTATACAGTTCATAAAACGATCCCCCCAATTGCTCCC
>NW_011888784.1:5297923-5302932 GCF_000151845.1 Pteropus vampyrus
CATTCTTCTTTGCTAACTAAACTCCAATTTTGATCAGTTTCAACTCTCAAGGAAGGCGATTCTATTCTCAATTCATAAATAAGTCCTAAAAAAATCTAAGCCAATCATGAGAATGCCACTCCTCTTGCTGGAGCTGGGTTTGAGGATGTGCATAAGACCCAGTGTGTGCTGAAGAGGAAGTCCTCTGTGGAGCTTAGGGAAAGATCTCCTTGGTTTTAAAAAGAGACACAAGGAAGAAACTGTTCCTTTTCTTCTACTCCACATTGTTCTGTCCGTAGAAGATTCCTTGAACAATGACACTGCCATCTGGTAACCATGAAAGGAACCTGCTAAGATGGCAAGGCAGGAAAATGGAAAGAACCTAGGTCCTTAATGGCACTGCCGAGCCATAGAATTAGGCAGCCCTGAAGCAGCCCTACCTCAGAACTTCTTGCTTGATGAGATGACAAATTTATCTCACCATTGAAATCAGTTAAATCAGAGTTTTTTTATTATTTGGAGTGAAAAACATCCTATCAGATTCACCTAACTATGGCTTTCTCCCAGCATGTCCCTTCTTAGAGGTCACATAATACGATCACTTCTCCACACCATTTTTAATATATGCTGTTCCCTCTTCTTGAATAGCATAATTCATCCTTTACTCCTTTTCCCCTGGCTGGTTTTTACTCACCTTCTGAAGTTTTATTTGCCCTCCCTAAGGGCGGGTATCTGAGTATAACCATAGTTCCTCTTAAAAGTGTTCCATGGTTCCTCCAAGGACAGCTTAGGTAAGCCTCCCTGTGCCCCTCTTCTGAACTCCATTAGCACTTTGTGCACATTTTAAGTCACATTTAATTATAACCACTGATCTTTTTGTTCTCTTCAACCATAAGGAGAGCCCCTTAAGGATAAGGACTACATCTTATTCTCCAGTATTCCTCAAACCTATCAGAGGGCTGAGACTGGAACATAATAAGCACTCAATAAATGATGACTATATGGCTAGACAAATGGATGATGCAGTCTCTACCACTGATAGGCTTACAAACTTGTTAGGGCGACCAGAATAATATGAACAAACTATAGAATGACAAAGAATGATATCACATTGTGTGATGCACAGACTTCCTAACAATTAAAGAAATGCATACTAACGTGATGTAAGGTTTAATTACATGATACTAAATTTAATCAAAATAAATAAAACATATGAATTCCAATTGGGTGGACCATGGGGAGATAGCATGCCTATGTACTCTCAGTAGCACTGTAAATTGGTTTGGGCTGTCTGGAAAGCAATAGGGCAATATGTAACAAAAACTATAAAACTGCTTATACCTTTTTTAAAAAATTTATTTAAATTAGTTTCAAGTACACAGTACATTGTTTAGACATCTATACAGTTCATAAAACGATCCCCCCAATTGCTCCCTCCCGCCCCTAGCCCTCCACCTAGCCATCATATTAATGCTAACTGCATTCCCTCTGCCATGCTCCCCATCCCCATGACCAAATATCAACTACTAATTTGGACTTCTTTAACCCTTCACTCCATTCTCCCAGCCCCCCGACTCCCTCCTCTTTGTTCATCACCAAATTGTCCACTATATTTGTGAGTCTGTTTTTGATTAGTTTGTTCTTTTTGTTCCTTAGATTCTGCATATAAGTGAAATCATATGGTATTTATCTTTCTCTGTCTGACTTATTTCACTCAGCATAATAACCTCTAAGTCCGTCCGTGTCATTGTAAATGGTAGGATTTCATCTTTTTTAATGGCTGAGTAATATTCCACTGTATGTATGAATTATAATTTCTTTATCCAATCATCTGTTGATGGGCACTTAGTTTGCTTCCATATCTTGGCTATTGTAAATTGTGCTGCCCGCTTATACTTTTTGACATAGTAATTCCATTTTAGGGAATATATCCTAAGGAAATAACCTAAGCCAAAAAAAGGAAAAATCAAAGCAATTTATATGAAGACATTTATAGTGACAGTGCTTAGAGTAAAGAAAAAAAGCCAGTAACAACCTAAGCTCTATTAAGTCAGCAAAGCTAAGCAGTTTATGGCATTTTAGGTAAAAGTGAAAATTGGCAATGTCCACACATATAAATGTATATATAAAATTATGATAAGTGAAAAAACATAACAAGGCAATAACATACTGATTTAAGTTATATAAATTCTTATTTAAAAATATATGCTTACATATTACAAAAAAAGTTAAAGAAAATTTTTTTTAATATTTATTGGTTATTAAGTGCCTGTATTTTCATGGAATTCAACTTCCATCTCTGGAATTCATGTATCTTACCCAGATATCTATAACACATACATCTCCTGTTCTCTGAGTCCTATCAGCATGATGTTGTCAACATCCTGAATCGACTTGATGTGTTGAAGAATGAAGAGATGACTAAATATATCTATGGACTAAATTGTGGCATGGAGACAAAGAACTAAGGCAATACAGTCTACGGCAATCTTTGCCAGGTGAAAGCAAACTGTCTTCTTATTGGAAGTGAGTTTTTAAAAAACCATCAGCCACATAAATAGCTGCAGAGTAAGTGTCAAGGGCTGAGTTATTTTCTCCAAAAAGATAGTCACATCTGAAATAGCTGTAATTGGAGGCCACTTAGTCACATTTATAATAATCTACTGCCTTTCCCTAAGAAATATCTGCTTTCTGCACTGGACAAATCAGTGATTTAAATGGGATTATGATAAGGATCACCATCCCTTTTGAGTCTCTGATGGCTTTAACTATTTCCCCCTGGGGTAGACTATTGCTTTTGGTTTACTACTTTAAGTCTTTCATTTGGCAGTTTCTAACAAAGGACCCCTTAAGGGAATGGGGGGTGGGGGGGGTGTTGATGTAATAATTCTTCTTGGTATTATTTGTGTGTGTGTGTATACACATACATATACACACACATACATATATACATATACATATATACACATATAGTCAGAAACTGAGAAAATTACATGGAATGGACCTCGAAGTCCACTAGACCAGTTATGATATCAAAATTCCATTTATCACCTAACTACCATAAAATATCTCACTGACCATTGGAACACAATAATAATGGATCCCTAGGAATAGCTCAGAACCACTGAAAGATCTAAGAGATATAGATGCATCTTTTCCCGCCAAACCACCATTACCTTGGTAAAAGACTCCAGATCTCTTTGAAGACAGGCAGGGAGTAGAATTTGCAGCATATACTTGTATATATTCCACAAGTATACACTCCATACTTATATGGAGTAATTGCAGAGTCTTAACCTCAACAGCGTCTGGGCTTAGGGTCTCTGCCTCAAGTTTAGGAATTAGATGAGGAGCAGTGTTTCTCTATACTTAGTGACTCAAAAGAGGGTTCTGTTATCTAGGTCTAGCATTTGTTATTTGTTATTTGTTTATTTGTTTTGATTATATGGACCAAGAAAGTTCTTAGAAGACTGCATATTTCAGTGAAAAAAAAACTTTATAATCAATTAGCCATCTCAAAGGCAGCTATGGGTCCAGGATATTCTGATTACCATGTTAGGCTGCTGCCTGTTATGGATCCATACAATGTTAGATAATTTTCTGCTTACCCAACAGCCACTCCCCACAGAAACAAAATATGTTGCAGTAGCTAATGTGTCCAGCCAGAAGTTCTCACATTCCCCAGTTCTCTGGCATTTAGGTTGCAGATATTTGACTTAGATTCTGAAAAATCAGACAGATATGTAGAAATTGGATTGAGAAGTGAGCAAAATGAAGAGGAGGCTGAGTGCAGTGGAGCTGACATCTGGCAAGCACATGTGAAGATAGCCAGCTCTGCGATGGTGAGAGTGCGGAGAGCCTGGTACCCAGTCGTAAGCATTACCAGCGTTAAGGAGCAGTGGTTTCGCTCTAAAGCCACCCCACAGCCCCAGGCTCTGCTCTTTAGTCACCCTATCCCCCAACCAATGTACCCTTTGTAGGACCTAATATCCCGTTATAAAATCTCTCTTCTGCTTAAGCCAGACGGCATGGATTCTGTTGCAATTAAGAACATTAAATAATACATGTACCATCTTGCCTTTGGAGATTTTTAAAGTGCCCCTCCTTGGTCTCTTCCCTTGGGGATTCTAGTATCCCTAATGAAATCAGGGATCCCACTTTAGCTACAGCACTTTCAGCATAAAGATAAGAGACACTATGGCTCTCTTCAGAGATGCTGGCACTCTCTATGTGATATTTCTCAGTGGTTTGGTAAAGAAAGCATCTCTAGTCTGCCTTAGGAAATATAGTTAATAAATGGGTGAGCAGGTTGCATATGATAAATCCATGTCAACCTTCTTATCTACCTAATTTTTTGATTCTTTACATTGTATCAAATTTTTCTGACATTTTCATTCCTTGTGGGCCATTATTAAGTACAGATTTCAGTAAGCCACCTAAAAAAAATATTAGAAATCTCAGATGCTTGAGCTATCATGTTGAATTAAACATCTTTGATAAATCCATTCAGCCTGATCTAATTCAGCCGGACCTAAAATCGTATTTCCCTAGAATGGAAAGCCAGTTTAGATGCTGAGTCATCAAAATGAATGACACTTGCCCCCTACAGTCACCAATATTGGTTCTCAAGTATTCTCCAAGAAGCTCTAAGATTTTCAGAGTCCCTCTAGGAGCAAAGAATGAAAGGCTCTGGGCACCACACTCCTTTACAATCAGAAAAGCTTCAATTTCAGCTTATAGTCTTCCAAGTACACTTTTGTTCAAGAAAGAGACTTAAAACTTTAAAAACATTTTTTTTTAAGGTTGGAAAAAACCACTGGAGAACATCTTCGAAGTTCACCTGGACACCTTCATGGTTTTTCTAATTACTATGGTCTGGTTTGATGTCCTCTGTTGGAATTCTAAAGGGAACCTTCAGAAATGGTTGCCTGTTTTAAGGTTGTTTTCTCCAAAATCCACTGGGCCTGTCAAGAAGCCATGTCTTCACTTTCTAAGAGGTCACCATGACATATATGTCTCTTGGTAAAAGA
>NW_011888784.1:5303642-5310334 GCF_000151845.1 Pteropus vampyrus
AGAACAGTGTGCATACATAAGGGCCCTCCTCTGCAGAGGTTTGTTTATCTTATCTCCCTCAGCATGGCCTGGTCAGCCCAGTTGGCTAAAGTGCTGATGAGATCAAGGTCTCTTCCAGCTCCACATATCTGTGATTCTGTAATTCTCAGAGAACCACTATCACACCTGCAAGCCAGTTTCATGTGAAGAGAGAAACCCTCTGACCCCTGGCTCAAGACCATGTTGTCTCTAGTCTATGAATATGTGCAGGTCCTCAGACAAGGAGCAGTTGAGAGACTAGAGATGTCCCAACACAAATCCCAACTCAATTCCTTTGAGTCAGTAGCATCTTTTCCAACCATAGACATTAGCTCCTCGCACATGGTAGATACTAAATGTTTATGAATGAAATGTGTGTAGAGGACAGGAACCACATGAATGTGGCAAATGAAAAGTGAATTTGGGTCCAGGGCCCGACTGAAAGCATCACATTTTCATAAACATTTGTGAGGGAGGCAGTGGTGTTTAAGAACACAGCTTTAGATTCAGACTGTCTGAGTTCAAACTCGGTGCCACCACTTCCCAGCTGTGTAATCTTGAGCCTTGGTTTCTCCAACTGCAAAATAAGGATGGTGATAGTTACTGTGAGTGAGGATTAAATGACAAAGTATTTAGCACAGCACCTAACAAATATTAAGGATAATTAATATTGAGAGATTGATCGATGATACTTGCAAATCATATATTATTCAGAAGAAAAGTCATCTTCGTTCACCTTTACCTCAAACAGCTAATGCAGACAATCAAAAGGGACCACTGTGCAAAGAATCAGACTGTCTCAGAAACCTAAAGAAACACAGTCCTCCTAAAGATTATCCTCGCCTTGCAAGAGGCTTTCTTTCACCTCGTGGGTCCTCCCTCCTATGCCTTAGGAGATTCTTCTGTACCCCCTTCCTACAAGGTCCCAACACCCTAAGATATTTAATAGAAAATTTCAAAGTCGAAAGATACCATAGAGGTTGTCTAATCCATGCCCCATGATGTTAGACTTACAACACTGTTAGACTTATAACACTGTTAGCAGATAATTTATAACACTGTTAGCAGATAACATGTGATTTTTTAGTGTTAGACTTATAACACTGTTAGCAGATAACATGTGATTTTTTTCCTCCAAGTGTCTGAGTTTTAAGCTCTCAGTAGAATGAATATCTACTAGAAGAACCTCAGATCCACAATGAAGCCGATGGTAAGTATCACCTAGCACATATGCAATCTGTGCCCGTGCTAAGCACTTCACAAGCATTATCTTATTTAATCTTCCCATTAACTCAGAGTCAGGCACTTTTATTCACCCCACTCCCATTTTCCAGGAGGCTCCAAGAAGAAAAATAAGTTGAGCTAGGTCACACTAATGCAGGGAGGAGGCAAAAGAATTAAAATGTTAATCAAGCTACATTCAGAGACTGCAATATGCTGATCAGCCCTGCAGCCAGGCCAGGAGGACACCTGCAGAACAAAGGAACATTTCTACTGGGATTGCTAGCAACCTGTTCCCCACCCCGGTGAAGGGGAAACAGGAACAGAATGTCTTCTAAGGCTAAAACCATAGGGAATCTATGAATTAAAGGCTGGGAACTGTCAGCAGGCCTTTCACTCTGCATATTCTTACTTTTTCATACTACATACTCTTCCCCTTTCTCACTGTATGTCCATATCAAAGGAAATGGGAACTAAAGAAACACATATAAATTGAATTCCTCCCGATGAGGTCCCTCTCACTCTCTGCCTCTGAGAGGAGGCCACACTCTGTTTGTGTAGTCTGAATCCCTTTTCTAATAAATTTTCCTTTTTGTTCTAACTTTGGCACATGTGTTTAATTCTTTCTACTCTCTCTACCAAAGGACCCTCTTCTCTCTGTGCAGGGGTTGGTGTCCCGACGGCCCACGCCCACTCTGGGAAATTTGCACTGTCCTGCATCAACACAAACCAGTAAATAAGAAGATATAACCTGAACCCAAGTCGCTGACTCTTGCTTTGCGGGCTTGATTTGTTGAGATTTAATAGAGCTATAATGAATGGCTCACAGATTCTTGTGTGGTTAAGCCAGGCAGGAAGTATCCATGAGGCCCGGCAGTGGATGTGGAAGTCTTGGCCAGGCAGAAAATCCTTGAGAAGAGCCTGGACCTCTATATGTCAAATGGAGAGAACATATCTACTTCTTAGGTGGTTGTGAGGTTTCTCAATAAATAGTCATTTTTATCCAAATTTGAAAAACAATGAAATAAAGGAATTCTTTTGTTGTGAGCTTCTGAGAAAATGAACACACTGCTAATTCATGGCCTGTGTGCTGTTGATATCATTTGGGTATAAAACCCTGGCAACTGTCTAGACAAGTGCTGCTCTCCACCAGGACTGCAAACAGGACCTGAAAGCCTAGAACATTCCATGGTCAAGCTTACCTTCACAGACACCGATATAGGCTATCTGTCTGCCTGCCCGTTCCCTCTGTCTGGGGCCTGAAGCTCTAGGAGCAATGGAATCTCTTTTCCTCTCCCATCCCAACATTACTGTGCAATAAAAGATCCTCTGTGGTCTCCTCGGATCCCCAAGCAGGAAACACTGGCAGCTTTCTCACAGGCTACCTACTGCAGAGGTCACAGGGCCTCAGGCCTCAGAGTTGCCCTGATCCTAAAACAGGTTGGGAGGGGCGGAGCTGGTCAGAGGGCAGGGATCAGTTCCTTCTTTCCCTTTAACTGGAGGCGAAATGAACTGCGATAAAGCAGAACCACTGGCAAATGTAAGAGAAAAACTGGTTGAAGTAATAATGCTCTTCATATGTCTAGGGACTATCACGTTCTATAGTCCTCAGTCTAACCACCTCTGTGTTTTCATTTATGGGCAGACTTGCCAAGAATATTATTCCCATTTGACAGGTGGGGAAAGCAGGACAGAAAGTAAGACCAGAAGCTGAGCTGAAGCCAGACCAAGACCTCCAAGTCCTTACCCAACATCCTTCGCCTGTATGTCTCTGACTTAGTGTCTCCAACCACCTACGGAAGAGGAGCCCGCACCTTCATTCCCAGCACAAGAAACACTGGGTCTAATCCATCTCACTTGGGTTTTGGGAACAACACCTCTTCCAGAAGAGCAGCCCTTCTCTTTTATCCAGGGGACTCCATTCATCCCTGAGAACCTGGAGCCAGTTGCCTCCTATGAGAAATCAGCTAGAAAAAGACATAAATGCAGCTCTGAGAAATCACTGCCTGGCAGGCCAAGTGGTCCCCTGACTCCACTTCCAAGAGGGTCTGTGCAACACGGCCTTGAACAGACTGGGTAATTTATCGGTTGTGTGTCAAACCCCAGTCAGGGACAGCGTCCATCTTCTCAAATCGCTGGGGAGTGGGAAATGGGTTAATAATCTCCTGGGAGTCCCACCCATAAAAGTTGTCTGAATCTTTAACTAAATCCTCTTCGCCGAGGATGTACTGCAACATCATTACACTAGCCTATGACAAGCATGACGAGCATTTCCCTACAAACATACCAGCCCTGCTTCATCTGCCTTCACTCAGCTGGGGAAGCGGGCTCTGCCTTCTTAAGTGGGCTCAACTGTATTACTGGCTTCTATGGTGGTGTGGGGCTATAGCGAAGCTCCATTTTATGTTCTTAAATATTCATAAGGAGCTTTGCAACATTAATATCTTAGATGGCTTACAAGAACACTTAAATACTGGGTCCTCTCTCCCCTCCTTTCTCCCCAAAAGTCCCAGCCTGTTCTAATTTGTGTAATGCATTGGGCCATTTTAATAATTGTCCAGGGATTTATTTGGTGGTTCTGCTGCCCCATCACACAGAGTGTAATTATGATGCCGGCTTCTTTTATTATGCACTAATCCTGCTTGTTTCACTAGCAGGAAAGCCAAGATTGGAAGGGGTGAATGCAGGACAGGGCTAATGCACAGGAATTAAGTTATGGGCCTCAACCATTTCCCTTAACCTCCTCCGCTCCTCCTCCAGCTTTGCTGCTGCTGAATGAGGGAATGAGCAGCCATCACGGTGTCTGGAGGATGTTTTTAATTAAAGAGCCTGTTTTATCAAAAGCAGTAGATTCAGGAATGGGAGACCAGGGCCATCAATGAGTACCCAAACAATAAACTTTTGGCACACACCACTCAAAGACGAGAGGCTTAGAGACGTGTCCTAAGGTGGTTGTTGCCATGGTTGTCATGGTTTTCCATAAAAGCAAAATGCAATGGAAGCTGCCAGTTGTAACTGGGGAAAGAGAAGACTCTGGAACTCACTGAAATTTTCTGATATGATTCAAATACAAGGGACTCAGGATAGAGTGAAATTAAATTATTCTAAAACTGGACACTTCTAAATAGATGCAGCCATAGTGGGCTAAATGGGAACATATATGGCATTATTTCACATACAGTTAGGTAATCTCACGTCACTGATATCACCTGATCATCTCTTGCCTCCATCCCTAAGAAAGAAGAGTTTGGAATAGCAAGACATGCGGAATCTACATCAATGCGCAGAACAATCTGAGCACCGGCATGCTGGGCCGGACTTATGAGGCTTAGAGAACTCCGACTCTGAATAATTTCAATAGGGAGATAAGCCAAACACAAATAAGAGTACTAAACCCCTTAGAGGTGAACATATAAACACATGCAAAATAATACAAAGCTGATTAAGAATATCTATCTCCACGAATAAGCCCATTGTTAGCTGCTACCATCCTTTCAAGGCAGCACTCCTATGACTAATTCAAGTTCCAATGTCTGAAGCTGGCAAAGTTGTGTGTTGGCCTGGAACCGTGGACAAGCCTAAGACTCATCTTTCTCATCCCTCTCTGCTCCTACCCCTTCCACTTAGACTACAGTATCGTCTAAATATAACCTTTACATGCACCGGGAAACCAAAAAATTCATGTGACTTGCTTTATTGTGATATTCACTTTATTGTGGTGGTCTGGAACTGAACTCGCAATATCTCCAAGGTATACCTGTAATTGGTTTGCCTGTCGGGAAAGATATTTACTAGGAAACTGCAGAAGATCAGGCCAGAAAGAAAGACTGAGGCCAGAACCTCACACTTAGATGATACAGTAGCCGGCTTTAGAAACCAAAACTCTGAAAGCACCTGGGACCTTTTATCCAAAAAAGATGAAGTAGTGAAGAAAACTGACTAGTCTATCTGTCTTTCATCTTCCTTCTGGGAGGCAAAATTTGAACAGCATGGAATAATAGTCGCTCCACTCCATCTTAAATTGTTCACCTACTCACACCCATGAATAAGAAGCTCTCTCTACCCGAAGCACTAATCATCATGCATTACTTTTATTCACATTCTCACTTTTCAGGTCCTAAGAGCACAGCAAGACATCTCTATTTAAAGGAAAATGCAAGTATCTCTTCTTCCATCACACTCCACCTCCATAGGACCACCCCTCCACAAGTGTGTTAGTCTCCCACTGGGCTTGTTGACATAATGAAGTCTTCCAGGACACTGGCTCTTCCAGACCAGAACTCAGAACAAAGTGGGGTCAGGTCCTGCTGGAGGAGTCTAGGAGTGAGAACCACCCGAGAAGCCACCAGTCCTAACTCTACCATTACCTGCATGATCCTGGACAAACGGCTTCCCAACCTGGGCCTCGGTTTCCCCATCTACAAAATGAAGGGGAGGGTCCCGATAATCTCCAAGGTGCCTTTGTGATCTAAGTCCTCCTGCATCTCTATAGCAAAAGCATTTTATTGGAGCATGATGTCACCCAGTAGACAAATTCCCCACACATATTACAAAGATGGCTCTATAACCAAGACCCCGTTAACATTTAATTAATAACAGCATTCATCTCCACCTAATCTACGGAAGATTCTAAATAGAAGGGAAGGCCAACTGCTCCCACAGCTGCTTGGCGCAGGCTCCTTGATATCCAGGCACCAGGATCACGGACTTTCCTTGTCAGAACATGATTTACAGCACTCAGGACAGTTACACAAATTTCCATAAACATTCCCAAATGCCATACATATCAGATTCTATGGGCATGAGAGAGGGGAGGTAGAGAGGAGATTCTGGGGATCATGGGTGATGAGGCAGCTCCCCCAACTTTAGGGCATTAAATTTAAATTTGACTAATCGTGAGTTCTTCCTCTGCTGAGCACCTGGGCACTAATTACATGCCTGGTTAATTCAGTAATGTACACACACTGCTTCCTCCACTGCACGAGATTAATGAGGGGAAGAAGAAGGTTGTTACGAACCTGTTTGTGGGGTTGTTCTTTACACCTCCTGTAACAATGGCTGAAAACGATCTAAACCACTTGGTGTGTGTCATCCCCACCACTTTGCGGGGCGCATAATCATCATTTAGCATCTGGCGCCTCTCCCCCAGCAGCCGAGCACATGGGGCACGGTCGGCAGTGAGGTGGTGATCGTGAGGAGACTGGGGCAAGGGTGCCATCCTCAGTGGCACTTTTACAGTAAATTCCTCTGCGGTGTCCTGCCATCACATCTTCAATAGCAACTGCTTCCAAATGGCCATCCTGGGGTGTTCGTTTCCACTGTTTTCAGGATCACTGAAAGCTTTCTCGCCTCCCCACACCTCCCTCTAGATGCCGCTTGGGACTGCCTTGTAGGGATTGAACTAGGCATGCATTCCAGAGTCCCAGCTGCCCTTGAGGGCAGAAACCAGAGAT
>NW_011888784.1:5311534-5324842 GCF_000151845.1 Pteropus vampyrus
TGCCATCACATCTTCAATAGCAACTGCTTCCAAATGGCCATCCTGGGGTGCTAGTTTCCACTGTTTTCAGGATCACTGAAAGCTTTCTCGCCTCCCCACGCCTCCCTCTAGATGCCGCTTGGGACTGCCTTGTAGGGATTGAACTAGGCATGCATTCCAGAGTCCCAGCTGCCCTTGAGGGCAGAAACCAGAGATTCCAAGGCCTCCTGGGCCCAAAGGAGGGCAGAGACTCATGAAAACAGAGGACACAAGAAGGAGGTTTGCCAAGTGGAAAAACCAGGGGGAAATCTGGAAGTCTCCTAAACATCTAACACATCTAAGACAACACGGCCACCCTTGCTGACGTCATGGAACAGGACAGAGGAGATGGCCCCACACACCACATGCTGCCCTTCTTTTTCCCCAGCAGAATTTGCCTTTGTATTTATAGCTTTGTTTCTTCCTTTTAAAAAATGCTCGTGAAGGGATAGAGAGCATATCACGTCATTTAGTCTGGGCTCGGCTCTCTAGAAATGTCCCTGGCTCTTGCTTTCATGCCCCTTCAGAGATGACCTTCAAATCTGGCCTCTTTAGGTGTAACCTGCTCACCTCAGGCCTGGCTGGGCATCCACAGAATGGAAGGAACCCCAGCCACAGGCAGCTCTGCCTGTGTTCAGTTCAACAAGCATTTATTGAGCGCCTACCACAGGGATACCATTTACTTAGCAGACTAGGGATACCAAGGCAAAATAGACAGGTTCTTGCTTTGAAGAAGCTTTTGGTCAAGCAGGGAGTGAAACAAATGAATCACTACATCTACTGATCATATACATCTAGGTACAAGGCCCAGCAGGAATGCAGAGAAGAGATCACTAACTGCTAGGAGAGGAATGCTCAGGAACACTTCTCCAGCAGAAAGGAGATCTGAAGGAAGACCAGGGGCTGCTAGGCAGATGGGGCAGAAATGGGGCAGCAGGAAAAACCAGGGAACAGAGGATGCACATGCGCGGAGATTTGAAAGTGACCAAGACAACTTGGGGGGGAATCTCTTTTCCTACCTCTCCCATCCTTCCCTCTCCTCCTTTCTCTTACCTCCCTTCTTCCTCCCCACCTCCTTCACTAGTTCCCAGGGGAGCACTGCCAGAGGCTTATGGCCACTGCAAACCCTCAGGGGACCCTTAGGGCTGAGCATCCCTGTCCACATCATGACATAGGAGACAGCCAGTCTCCATTTCCTCATCTGGCCTTTCTCCCTCCTTCTCAGGACCACTTATTACCAAACTGACCACCTACTCTGGACTGGTAAACCAGGGACCTGCAGGGCAGATTGACTTCTTAAACTAAAGAGAATGTGATGCTTAATAAAATGAATATGCCTCTAATGGTAGAATTTCAGACATTAAGAACAGGCCTTCCTGAGCGCTGTTTTGGAGAGTGAGAGCACCTTCTTAATTGCCCCTCAAATAATAACAGGGAGGCTGGACCAACTCAGGTGTGGTGAGCTAGGCAGACGTTTTTAGAGCATCTCATTACATCGAAAGATCTCAAGGCCTTTTAAGAGCAAATTCCTCTCAAGATGAACAATGCGAGCTCTGGGATCTAGGGTCTCTTGCCTTCAAAGTCCTTTTGGTCGTGAGCTGGCAATGACTGAAAGGCAGATTGGGATTCCCTCTCCAGCTCAAAGCCAGGAGCCAGGTTGATTCCCACACCCTCCCAGGGTCAAAGGGGGATTGGAAGCTGTGTAAGGACAGCCTTGGCTACTCGCCACTCCTCTGCTTCACTTTGTCTTTGGGCCAATTGTCTCACTCCACTGCCTCTAGCTTTCCTTTCCCCAAAACTTTGTCTCTTTCAGTTTTAAAAGGATATCCCTGGAAAAGGCCCTCCACCTCCAACTGTGGAACCCACAAGAGATTTGGAGGATCCCCGCTTTTCGACAAGCTGTAGCCTGAGCCCCTGGAACAGACCAGCAGTGAGGTCACATCTCATCAGTCTGCACCCTTCCCCAAACCACCCAGCCCCTGTCAAGCCAGGTGATTAACGACGCCGGCCCTGCCCATCTCCACTTTCCAGAAAATCGGAAGCTCTCCTCCTAAACTGCATTCATGGGGTTCCACTGCAGCCGCCCATTGACAACCAACAGCTTTAGCAACCACGTGGTCTTTTTAAAAAAGGCAAGTCATCCCGGAGACTGCCTTGATTACATCACGGGTTGTCGCCCAGCCAGGCTTTTACATGGGCCCACAAGAGAACTTGGTCTGCCGCCGGCCCTGGCTGCTGCTGGGCAGCCCCACAGCCACCCGGTCATAGATCAAGTCTGTAAGTCCGTGGAGTTCATTATCTCCCTAATGCTGCTTCTTCTGTAGATCATTAGAAAGAAACTTGACCTGACCTGTGAACTCTGAAATTGATTGTTGCCTTGAAATGGTCAACAGCCCATTTTCTAATCGATGCGCAGAATAATTTTATACATATTTAAATTATATATTAACTTTAATGCGTGTTAAATTTATCTACCACTTTCCTCATGTGCTTCTTTTACATTCGCTTGAACTCAGGAGGGTGTATTTACCATGGCGTGGGAAGAAAAGAGAGAGGGGGGATGTAGGCTAAGACCAAGTGAAGGAGGAAAAAGCAGTTCCAGGGCTGAGCCAGAGGCCACAGAGGACTAGGTTCCAAAGCTGGGTGTGGGGAGGAACGTCAGTGTCCATCTGGGAGCATATATATGTGGGTGTGAGTGTGCGTACATATAGTGTGTATGTGTGTGTAGCTCGCAGTGATGTATATGTGTGTAAAAGTATGTGTATATCTGGGAATGTATGTGTGTGTATATATGTGTATGAGCTGTGTCTAAGAATACGTGGGTATATATATTAGAATGATGTATATGTGTACGTATGTGTTTGTGTGCCAGAGAGCATGTGCTTCTAGGAATATATATGTGAGTCTGTTGGTTTGTAGGCAAGTGTGTATTGGTATGAGAGAGTGATGTGTCTGTGCGAGCTTATGTATGTGTATAAGAGTACGCGTGCATCTGGGAAAATATATGTGTGAATGTTTTCTCTCCCACGCACTGTCCCCCAGCTTGCGGTCCAGCCATCTTGCCTAACCCCCAGTACTGAGAGTTAGAAAGAGTTTCTTCCCCAGTACACATTAAGGAGCTATCGATGCAGGGCTTCAGGCTGAAAAGGGCAAACTCAGACCATTATGGTTATCCTGAATGCAGCTTGAAATTTTTAGAACAGAAAAAGGTCCCCAAAATGCTAAACTATCTGGAAAGAAGGCCAGAACTCTTAATCATCTCTAAAGCAGAAGTTCTTAACCTAGTGTCTATCAACACTGAGACCTCTGTGGGTCAATGAATCCCTCAAATTAAAGAAAGTGTGTGTGTGTGTGTGTGTGTGTGTGTGTGTGTGTGTGTGCGCGCGCACATGCATGTGTGTGTTGAGGCAGAGGCTTCGTCACATTCATTAGACTTTCAAAAGGTTTATAACTGTGGGAGAAAGAGCCACTGCAGATTATATGATACTGATCCATTTGCAGGGGTAGGACTGCTTTCTCTGTTCTCCTGCATCTACCACTTTCACACACAACTCCAGCACTCTGCCTTTGCTTCCATCGTGGGCAAGACTCACCATGGGTCTCTAACATCAAGCTAAAAATGCCTGATAGAGAGCCACTCCGACCCATAGCAGAGCAACAAGCAAACAGCCTCTCAACTGACGCCAAGCTCAGAGTCCAAATCAGTATTCCAGTGCCATCCTTCCCAACCCCAACCTTCTAGAGTTTGGACACTCCCAAGATTTACATTTTTCCTCATGCCCTTGTGGATGGGGTGCAAACAGATATAAGCCAACCTTCTAGAAACACTCTTTAAAATGTTCATACCCTACATCTCGGTTATTTTATTTCTAAGAATCTATCCAAAGGAAATATTTAAACTGCAAGCAAAGGTTTGTGCACAGAGAAGTTCCTCAGATTATTGACACCAAAACAAATCACTGGAAACAACCTACTGTCCAGCACGAGGGGAAGAGCTAAATAAAAGCAGTGACTCCATATGATGGATTGCTCGCAAGCAATTAAAAAGCATGTTTACATTTATGAACCACATAACTAAATTAAGTATCAATAATTTTAATTACTCATCTTCTATTTTTTAAATATGTTTAATAGAAGTTTTAATAACATGAGAAAATGCCTACCTTAGAGTAAAAGCATGAAATGATGGTATTTCAAAATTTTTTAACGTGTAGAGAAAACAATAGAAGAAAGTAATCCAAAATAGTAATAATGATTTTTCTAGTCCTTTCATACATTTCTGTACTTTCTAAGTTTCTGTTACTAGCATGCATTAACTTAATTCTTTAAAACGTTGTTTAGAATACATAGATGTCAAATTACAATGTACACTTGAAAATTATATAATTGTATTAACCAATCTTACCCCAATAAACTTAATAAAAATAAATAAAATAAAAAGTTAAGTTTAAACCATGTTTTCTGTTTTCCAGTCCATCCACTATAAGAGTCATTCCTCACTCCAGACCCCAAATCCATGAATTCCAAATTGCTGTTTCCTCTCTTGGGAGCAGTACAACTAAACTCTAATGCCTCACCAAGATGTGCAGTCTCCCTTAGTGGCCCTTGAAATAAAATCAAAACAGTACTTACCTCTCCTATTCCTTCATATTTCCACATTCTTCATTAACTCCCAGAATCCTTCCTCAGGCAATCTCTTTTAACTTATGTATCCTTCTTTTGCTTATTCACAATAGCCTAATCCCTCATTTACAAATAAATGTCCAATTTAGATGAGAAAATATAACCTGAGTTATTTCTTCCAGGTGAAAATGAGGAGGGGGTTGGGCAGGGAAGAAAAAAAAAGGACGTGGTCGAGAAAGAAGACCAGCTTTATTCATGTAGGTTGCTACCTACTTTCCCAGGAAGATCAAGGTCATCTAATACGTACTGCCTTGACTTTCTTCCCTCTGCCTCAGAGATTCTCTGCATCATTATCATCCATCCTTTCATCCTCTCTCATGTCTCAAAGGAAGATGTATTCTTTTATTTCGCCAAGGTGCACCTCTCCACCTGGACTATTGATTCCATCCCTTCCCATCTCTTCCAGACCATTGCTCAATCAATCATCCCCAAGCTCTCCAGGATCTGTGATCTCTCCTCCCTAGTGGCTCATTCCCCTTCTGCAGAGTCAGACTGCATAGATTTGAGTCCCTGCTCTGCTACTTAGTAGCTGGGCAGGCTACTTATCCTTTCTGTGCCTCCATTTTCATGTCTGAACTTTGAAATAATAATAATACCTACTTCATACAATTATTAGAATGAAATGAGATACTCTATGTAAAATGCTAAATAAGCATAGGGATATCACATAGACAATGTTAGCTGATTTCATTATTTTTATAGTCCTAAAGCATGTTCAACTGGCTCCTATTTTGGTAAATGCCTTTCCCAGCACCCTTGTCCATCACCCTAATGTTCTGAATCACTCCTTTCTGTCAGGGTAAAATTTCTCACTGCCTGGAATTTCTCGCTTCTATCAGATTTCAATCTCTCGTCATCTGGATGCCACCTCTCCCACTAATAAAATTGCTCTTACTGGCATTGCCAAAGGCAGCTCAAATCCCCAGGGCTTCCCTCAGCCTTCACTCTTCTCAGTCCCCACCGTGATTCAACTGCACCCCCTTCTCCAAACTTTGGTCTCCTTGGCCTTCTAACGCTGTACAACCTGTGGTTGATTCTCCATTGACCTCTCAGAACACTCCTTTCAGCTTCTTCTACCAGCTCTTCCGGGTCCCTTTACTCTTTAGATAGAAGCTCATCCTCCAAGGCAAGTCTCTCCTGTTCTTATTCAATCCACTTTCCTTGAGTGGTCATATCAACCTCCACAGCTTTAGTCATCATCGATACATTGATCACTCCCATATAAGGAGGTTTTAAAGCAGAGAAAAAGAGGGAAAAATGGAGAAGGGAGAGGAAAAAGAAAAGAGGGCCCAAGGGCAGCTTAACTTATAGATTGAGACGGTGGTCAACATGGGATGATTTCTGAGGCTTAAAATAGTTTTCCACCCTACAACTGCTCCTCTATAACATCAGTGCTATTATCTGAGAGTCTTCCCTTTAGCTAAAGGATTTTTTTTTTTTTAATGTAGCTAACACATGTGTCTCCATGGTACAGTGGAAGAAAAGCAGGCAAAGGATTCAGGAGATGTGTTTAAACTCCAGCTCTGCCACCAACTATGACATATGTTCTTCCTCTTGTTAGCTCTTCATTGGTAAAAACAGGTAATAATGTCAATCCTGGAGGGCTGTTGGGAGTATTGTGGACAATTATTAGTCTTCTCCCTCTTTGCCCAACTTGATCTCAGTTTTTTTATCCGTGAAATGGGGGCGACAACGTAGAGGATTTATAAGCTCCTTTCAGCAACTCTTCTTTGAAAGGATTTGGCCAGTCCTCTGCTTTATTTAGGAGGTGACTCCTAATGAGACTTTACAAGTCAATAAATAATACTTCTCTTCCCAGACAAATGACTCAGAAGCAGCTGCGCCCACCAGAGGAAGAACTGGCTTCCTCACTGCCAGACTGGAAGATGCAGTTTTAGATCTGTGGCAATAGTGGTTTGCTAAGATTTCACTCCAGAAGAACAACCTCCCCACCTATTTGGGAGACTACCACCCTGTTCCCAGCATACAGCAGGCTCCATTCCTTGTTTCTCTCCACAATAACAAAAATTTTATGAGCACCTGGGAGAGTCCTGAAGTTTTCCAGCTGGGCAGGAGAGGTGGCAGAATTGGAGTTTGAACGAACTTCCTGGATCCCTTGCCTAATTTTCTCGCCAATGTACCAGGAAAGCCGCATGTGTGAGTAATGCCTATTGCTCAAACAATCGCAAAAGGGCAGGGGACCCAGAGACTGAAGGTGCCCTATCAGGTCGGCCAGATCCCCCACAGGGCCCAGACCATAAGCTAGGATAATAGTAGTTCATATTTGGGCACTGTTTTAGGTATTTTATATCCATGAGCTCATTTAATACTTATAATAGTCTAAAAAGGTAATTACAATTACTAATCCCACTTTTGGGATGAGGATACTAAGACACAGAGAGGTGACTAATCTCAGATCACACATAAAACAAGTGGCAGAGATTGGGTACAAAGCCAGGCAGTCCCAACCCCAGAGCCCATGTCTTAACCACTTGGCTCTCCTGCCTCCTCCACTTCCACAGGGCCAAGTCCACAGTAATGACATAGAACACTTAAAGGCTCTGTCCAGTTCACTGCTGCCCACACATCAGGTGCCTACTGTGATGGTTAATTTTGTGTCAACTCGACTGAGCCAGGTGCTCAGACATTTGGTCAAACATTATTCTGGGTTCACCTGTGAGGGTGTTCCTGGGTGAGATTGGCATTTGAATCCCTAGACTGAGTAAAGCAGATGGCGCTCCCTAATGTGGGTGGATCTCATCCAATCAACTGAAGACCTAAATAGAACAAAAAAGCTGAGTGAGAGGGAACTCCTCCTGCCTCACTGCGTGAGCTGGAACGCTGGTTTTTCTTCTGACCTTTGAACTCAGATTGAAACATCGGCTCTTCTTGGTTCTCGAGCTATCAGACTAGAACTTACACCTGTGGATCCTCTGGGTCTCAGGCCTTCGGACTCAGACTAGAACTGCACCGTGAGCTCTGCCAGGTCTGCAGCTTGTCTACTGCATATCTTGGGACTTGTCAGCTTGATAATCATGTGAGCCAATTCCTGCTAACAAATTTCTTTTTGTGTATATATACATCCTTTTGGTTCTTTTTCTCTGGAGAATCCTGACTCATACATTCATATTAGCACAGATTTCCTGGTTTATGATTTTACCGATCTGGTGATGCTTACAGAAGGTTCCAGCCAGAGCTACCCTGCTACTGAGCATTGGAGCATCAGAACAGGGCAGCAACGACCACTGGCCACAGAGGGTGAGAAGAAGTAGAGAAGGACACCAAGGAGAATTGCCTAGTGGGATAGGAGGGAAGAAGATAGTGGGGATGGCAGTGGGGAACAAGAGAGGGTGCCCTTAGTCCAACAAGCTGGAGGAATCCACAGGGTGCAGACCTCGTGGCGAGAAGGGAAGAGGGGATGGGAGGAGCCCCCATCCTACGCTGCCTCCTGCAAAAGGGTGTCACTCGCTGCCCAGACCCACTGTGCCCGCAGCACTCTGTGTCTGTTGTCTCGATTCCCTCACTGACACATGAAATCCCCAAGAAGAAGCCTGTCTGCATCTCGCATCCCTAGCACCTGGCACAATTAGATGCCCAACAATGGCGAAACAGGATGTCTATCAGTCAGATGCCCAAATGCATAAGTCATTGAGGTTTCTGTGTGATGCAGTTTTCTGCTTGAAGAACGAGGGTGAATAAGGGTGAGAGGTGGGAAATGGTCCTGGACAGTGGCAGCCAGAATCCTTGCAAGATAGCGGAACATCACGGGAGAACAGTACTTGGAACCAAGCTGCCAGATTCAGATTCCAACTGCATCTCTGACTAGCTGTGTGGCCACAGGCAAGCTTCTTAACCTCTCTGGGCCTCCGTTTCCTCCTCTGCAAAAGGCGGGTGACACTATCACTCACCTCATAGGGTCGTTAGGAGGATTACATGAACTAATGCAAGTAAAGTGCTAGGGACCCTGCCTTGGCACACAGTAAGCATTAAATTTTTGATCATCATCACCATCATCAATCATTATTTTGTACAAGTGGTCCATCAAGGTGGCTCAAATTAGTTTTGTAACTAATCTAAGCTGTCTGAGTTCTTTTAAGATTTGACCCTGGGGGCTCAACCTCTTATGGAGGCCAAAGATCTGTCATCTGATTCTGACCCTTAAAGAAATGACTAGACCCAAATGAAAACTGTAACCACAGTCTGTTTCCAGGATTCTCAGTTGTCCGGAAATAAAGCTTCAGCCATCAAGAAGCTGAGAAGAGAGATACTAAGTCACCAACAACATTCGGCTTCATTCAAGGAAGGTGGGGGGATTATTCGTTTATTTTCACAAATCTTAAACTTTACAATTTTCTTATAACAGTGGTGGCTTCATCAGAAAGCTGGAATTGAATGCCCAGATTATTATTATGAGACAGGCTGTGGCTTAATCTTCTCGACGTGTTTATATTTGAGAATAAAGAGGCATTTGGCACTTATCTAAAATTACAACAGCAGAGAAGGAAAAAAGCCCTGGCAGGTACACGGCTGTGATCTGCATATGTACATGCTTTTGAGTTCATTATGGGATCACAGAATCAAGGCATCAGAGCTGAAAGAAGCCTCGGTGTCCCCCTCTTCCATCTCTTTCCTCTTACAGATGGAGAAACTGAGGCCCAGAGGAAAGATGTTAATTACCCTTAATTATCCTGCATCACTCAGCTAGTTAGTGACAG
Organism: Pteropus vampyrus; assembly: GCF_000151845.1. NCBI lineage: Eukaryota > Metazoa > Chordata > Mammalia > Chiroptera > Pteropodidae > Pteropus > Pteropus vampyrus. The sequence continues at coordinate 5,320,951 of NW_011888784.1, forward strand.
GCTAACACTTTCTGTGCCGAAAGCTGAGAAATAAAACTATTTGGCAGAGAGAGGGTCAACTTCTCATTTTAACAAGGTACCCTCCGCCTTCTCTATCTGGACAGGAATGATCTCCCCCGTCCCCCCAACACCCCCACCCCACCCTCACCCCACCCCCACCCCAACCTCACCCCACCCCCACCCCACCCCACCCCCGCCCCGACCCGGCTCTGTCCAACCTCCCTGTCCCATCTTAGCCTTCCAGGTAGCCAGGCTAATCTTCTTGCTACCTGAATGGCTTCCACATTCCCAGCTCCCCTGCCCTCAGTGATGCAAATTCTTCCTTTCCTTCAAAGCCACGTGGGAGGCAACTTCTTTGAAGGTTCTTCTGACTCCCACAGCCACGGTGAGCACTACAGAAACTCTACACTCACAGAGCAAGTTCCATCTGCAGACCCAAGGCTGAGAGGCACGGTGAGAAGGAGCCAAGGGGAGTCCAAGAACCCCAGATGTGGCTCAGCTCAGTTTCATGACCTCAGTCCAATTATTTCCCTCCCCGAGTCTCAGGTTCTTCCACTGTAAAAAATATAGTTGTGTGTATAGTTGGTTGAAAATTAAATTACCCATCATAGCACTGTAGGTACTCAGGTAATATAACTCAGGTTACATTTTAAGATATATTATTTAGTTCACCAATATATAGTACACGCTTCTGTCTTATAGTTGCTTCCTACCCATGTTGGTTTTGTTATCACAGCTAGATTGTAAGTAAATACAATTAAATTCTATGAGAGGAGGAACTTTGTCCCTTTTATTCTCTAAACGACCCCCAGTGCCTCCCATAATACCTGGCACATAATAGGCACATAATAGGCGCTCAGTAAATATCAGTTGAATAAATGAACACTTTTCTTTCATCCCCCAAAATGTTTAGATCCACAATAATAATAATAATATAATAAGCTTTATATTTCTATAGTGATTGACATTTTCAAAGCATTTTCACATGCACAAGTTTATTTGATACTCAGACCATCCAGTGAAAGAGGAAGATCTGGTATTATTATCTGTCCTCATTTCCTAAGTGAGGAAACTGAGGTGCAGAAGACATTCGGTTTTCAAGGTGACAGAACTAGGAAGTAGTGATGCATGGACTGACACCCGTTTCACAAATCCAGATTGAGCCCACTTCCAGTCTGCCATATCCAATAAGTGCTCCTGGAAGGGCTGATTAATGTGGATTCTGAATCTGATCAACTTGGTGAAGCATTTGATGACTGTATGAAGAGTTCTCTGGCTTCCAGAAGAAAGACATCTCTGATGGTGGTGGCTGGATAAAGGGACTCCTAGGCAGGGAAGCTGGGGCATTGGGGTGGGGGGAAGTGAATTAGAGAAACTCTTCCTTCAGCAAGACAAATTTGTGCAGGGAAACCATGCTTGGCTGGGGAAGCCAATTGGAAAAGAATGATAGAGGGCCGGCTCCAGAGGTTCATCAAAGTCATTTGTTGCAGGTAAGCTCATTTTTCACAGGCCAAGGGGATATTTACCTGGAGTACACCTTTAAGGAATAGCCGACAGATTGAACGGTACAATGCTTTATTATATTTCACACCCTAGTGATTCAATATGATGGAGGCAGAAGGAGGGGGGATGGTGCTCGGGAGGGAGAGCAAAGGAGAAAGGCAGAAGAAAGAGATATTAAAATGTCCAGCAATGGGGTGTCCTCCTTCTTGAGTGCCTGGGGCAAACTTCAGCTACAGTGGAAGGCACTAGAAGATGCACAAACAGCCATGCCTGTGGATGACGTGAACAAGGAAGAAAAAACCAAAAAAAGGTAAACCCAACCCCTTCCCCCAAACAACCCCCTAAGGCCCAAGGGGCCCAATCAACCCCCTAACAATTTTAAAAAAAGTTTCAAAAAAATCCTGGAAAACCCAAAAACCGAAGTCCAAGCCCGGGTCCAACAATATTTTAGTTAGGTGAGCTCAGACAACACCTTTGACTGCTAGGCTCCAGTTCCCTCACCGATAAAAGAAAGAATTCCCATGATCTCTAGGCTCCCTTCCAGCCTTTCTGTTCCACGATTCCAAGTCAGCCCCGGAGATCTGCCTTTATCTGCCTTTATATTGGCTTCTTCAGCAGCCCTCCCTCACATCCCTGTCATACCAATCAGCAGTCTAGAAGTCTGCTGCAATCATCATCAGAAAGACCGTCCTCAGCCTGGAGGCAGGCTCTGCCCTGGGCTTCAAAGGAAGGAATGTTTATCTCCTTGACAACAAGCATCCTTGAATAACTCTAGATAGTCTCTCATCCAGGAATTCATCTGTCTTCTGGGAATCTATATTTTTAGCTCTTTCCACCATTTACAAAGTATTTTGAGTATACGCCATTCTTTGTGCAACACAAAGATTGGGTTTGTGCTGTCCTCAAATCTTCAAAGTCTCTTCCCATCAGTTTTAATCTTCTCATTCGAGATGACACCATACTCCTATCTTTGCCCCTTATTCCTGAACCACGCCCCCCACAAGTGCCTTTTTTCTTCACTCACATAAACCTGGCCCACAATCTCAGCTGGAAGGTGCATCTTTTGCCCTTGTCTCTTCCTTGTCCCTTCCTCACCCTGCTGCCTAGAATGTACATCTGGTGACTGGAGCTTTGGTGGCCATCTTGTGAGGAGGCCACCTTGAGGACATAAATCATGAATTAAAGATGGTGGTCCAGAAATCAGAAGGGTGGGTCTCTGATGACTGGGAGGAAGGGCCATCATCCCAGCCTGACACGGCCACCGCTGGACTTCCTTCAAATGAAAGCAAAGTAAACTCCTCTCTTGTTTATGCCACAGTCTCTTGGGTTTTCTATTGTGTGCTACAGCCTTATCTAAGAGTCAACACCAAACTCACGATTCTATACCCATGGGGCTTAGCACATAGCATGGAGCATGTGAATATTTGTGGAAGAAGGCAGGAAGGAGAGAGCAGAGGTGGTTAATTTCCCTCCCCTGGTTCCTTCTCCCTCCTCCCATTCTCTGGCCCTGGATAAAGAGCCTTGAGAAAGACTGGATGCTGAGCGGAGTGTCCGCTGGGCTGGGCACTCCTAGCTGTCCCTGGATACCACTGGGATCCAGTTTGCACCTAAATGACCCTGGACATTCTAGATACTAAATGGCTAGATATTAACGGTTTAATGATATTGGAACCCAAGTCAGTCCATGGTGAAGAACCCCAGGGATGTCATAACTACCATGCACTTTTCTTGATGCATGGGGTGGCACTAGGAGCCTTTTATGAGAGTGGCTCCTAAAGTGACACAGTGACATGTTAACCCCAGTCCAGCCTGTTCAAAGCTCACGGCACAATTACAAATGAAGGATGTCCATGTGGGAGATGGCAAGTACCCTCAGAGAGTAACAAAAAAAAAGAGTAAGAGAGAGCTAGAGTAGCATGGAGTGGCACAGAGTAGATGAACAGAGATGTAGGCATAGTCAATCTGGGAGAACTTCCTGAAAGAAGCAACTTGGGTCCTAAAGTGCTGAGAAAACAGAGACTCTGGCATTGGTGGTTGTATCAGTCACCTATCCCCATGTTAATTCTGTATAACAAACTATCTCAAAAGTCAGTGGCTCAAAACAATAATCATTCACTCTCATCCATGTGACTATAGGCTATTGATCCAGTCTGGGCTTGGCTCCAAGTTGCACGTCAAAATAAAGGATGGCCATCATTGGTTTGCATCAGTAGGCCAGTTAGGACATGTTCTTCTCTTGGCCATAGCAGAAGAATAAAGTAAGTCACATGACTGACCCCTTATTCAAAGAATTGAGGTATAGACTTTATCTACCATGAAGTCAAAGCAAGTCATAGCCAAGCCCAGCTCCAATAGGACTGGGAAGTGTGTATGTGTGTGTGTGTGTGTG
>NW_011888784.1:5324892-5329707 GCF_000151845.1 Pteropus vampyrus
AACACCTTTGACTGCTAGGCTCCAGTTCCCTCACCGATAAAAGAAAGAATTCCCATGATCTCTAGGCTCCCTTCCAGCCTTTCTGTTCCACGATTCCAAGTCAGCCCCGGAGATCTGCCTTTATCTGCCTTTATATTGGCTTCTTCAGCAGCCCTCCCTCACATCCCTGTCATACCAATCAGCAGTCTAGAAGTCTGCTGCAATCATCATCAGAAAGACCGTCCTCAGCCTGGAGGCAGGCTCTGCCCTGGGCTTCAAAGGAAGGAATGTTTATCTCCTTGACAACAAGCATCCTTGAATAACTCTAGATAGTCTCTCATCCAGGAATTCATCTCAGTCTTTTGGGAATCTATATTTTTAGCTCTTTCCACCATTTACAAAGTATTTTGAGTATACGCCATTCTTTGTGCAACACAAAGATTGGGTTTGTGCTGTCCTCAAATCTTCAAAGTCTCTTCCCATCAGTTTTAATCTTCTCATTCGAGATGACACCATACTCCTATCTTTGCCCCTTATTCCTGAACCACGCCCCCCACAAGTGCCTTTTTTCTTCACTCACATAAACCTGGCCCACAATCTCAGCTGGAAGGTGCATCTTTTGCCCTTGTCTCTTCCTTGTCCCTTCCTCACCCTGCTGCCTAGAATGTACATCTGGTGACTGGAGCTTTGGTGGCCATCTTGTGAGGAGGCCACCTTGAGGACATAAATCATGAATTAAAGATGGTGGTCCAGAAATCAGAAGGGTGGGTCTCTGATGACTGGGAGGAAGGGCCATCATCCCAGCCTGACACGGCCACCGCTGGACTTCCTTCAAATGAAAGCAAAGTAAACTCCTCTCTTGTTTATGCCACAGTCTCTTGGGTTTTCTATTGTGTGCTACAGCCTTATCTAAGAGTCAACACCAAACTCACGATTCTATACCCATGGGGCTTAGCACATAGCATGGAGCATGTGAATATTTGTGGAAGAAGGCAGGAAGGAGAGAGCAGAGGTGGTTAATTTCCCTCCCCTGGTTCCTTCTCCCTCCTCCCATTCTCTGGCCCTGGATAAAGAGCCTTGAGAAAGACTGGATGCTGAGCGGAGTGTCCGCTGGGCTGGGCACTCCTAGCTGTCCCTGGATACCACTGGGATCCAGTTTGCACCTAAATGACCCTGGACATTCTAGATACTAAATGGCTAGATATTAACGGTTTAATGATATTGGAACCCAAGTCAGTCCATGGTGAAGAACCCCAGGGATGTCATAACTACCATGCACTTTTCTTGATGCATGGGGTGGCACTAGGAGCCTTTTATGAGAGTGGCTCCTAAAGTGACACAGTGACATGTTAACCCCAGTCCAGCCTGTTCAAAGCTCACGGCACAATTACAAATGAAGGATGTCCATGTGGGAGATGGCAAGTACCCTCAGAGAGTAACAAAAAAAAAGAGTAAGAGAGAGCTAGAGTAGCATGGAGTGGCACAGAGTAGATGAACAGAGATGTAGGCATAGTCAATCTGGGAGTACTTCCTGAAAGAAGCAACTTGGGTCCTAAAGTGCTGAGAAAACAGAGACTCTGGCATTGGTGGTTGTATCAGTCACCTATCCCCATGTTAATTCTGTATAACAAACTATCTCAAAAGTCAGTGGCTCAAAACAATAATCATTCACTCTCATCCATGTGACTATAGGCTATTGATCCAGTCTGGGCTTGGCTCCAAGTTGCACGTCAAAATAAAGGATGGCCATCATTGGTTTGCATCAGTAGGCCAGTTAGGACATGTTCTTCTCTTGGCCATAGCAGAAGAATAAAGTAAGTCACATGACTGACCCCTTATTCAAAGAATTGAGGTATAGACTTTATCTACCATGAAGTCAAAGCAAGTCATAGCCAAGCCCAGCTCCAATAGGACTGGGAAGTGTGTATGTGTGTGTGTGTGTGTGTGTGTGTGTGTGTGTGTGTGTGTGTGTAGGGGGCAAGGGTGGATAGAAAGGAAGTGAATCCTTTTTTAATTTTATTACAAGGATAGAGAAAAGGGGAAAGATAGTCCATGTAGAAGGATTACATAAGCAAAGGTACAGAGGTAAGCATGTGTCTGGTGTGGGAGGACAGCCAGGAGGAAATGTGCAACCCAAATCAGAATGGCAAGATGGGCAGGTAGAGAGAGTAGAGACCCCCCGTCTCTGGCAACAAGGCCAGGAGCATAGGTAAGTGGCAGGCCAGCTAACAATCTCTTCCTTGGGCCCTTGCCTTCTCTCCTTGAAGAATTAAGAAGTTATGAATTGAAAACAAGAGAGCTCACTCCCGTAGGATAGGCTCTCTGAAAAAATATTACAACTCACCAACCTCTCACCTCCTCCTGAGGCTTTCTGGGGTGTGCCCAGCCCTGAGCTCTTGCCCTTGTCTAAGCCACAGGCATGCATACACATGATACCAGAGGTCACTATATTACCTGGCTGGATCACTGTGGTGTGTATACCTGTCTTGACTTCCCAACTAGATTCTAAGCCACCAAGAGCCTAAAATTGTTTTTTATAGTTTTTGTTGCAGTCTCTAAACAGCAGGAGCTCCATAACCACATGTGGGATAAATGGCTGAATAGTAGACAGTGCTAAGAGAATCGAACAGCACCGTTTCTGGAATAAAAAACTAGAGAAAGTAGGTCAGCTGGACCAGCCACAATCAAGACAGTCCTATTAATAGAAAATGCAAACATTATTTAGGGACAGGAGTGTGAAATAGGAAAGGGGAAGGACACTTGAAGATGGATGAAAACTCAGCCTTGCGTGGAAACACAAACTTGAGCAGAAATAAAATTGCTGGGGAGGCTGTCTGTTCCTAAAGAAATATAGTCCCAGGTAATGGCCCTAGGCAAAGATTCCACAGCAAATCAGCCCACCAGCCACCTCCTGCAGAGCCCAGAAAGGGCTCTGCTCTAACGACACAGATATTCCACAGATATTCCGGGGAATGCTTGTGGGAAGTCTTCCCCACCACACAAGGAGGCTGTCCAACAGCCATACCGCCCCGTAGCAAGATTTTCCCTGCCTTACAATGAGGTTCCTCCCACTGGAATGCATACCCTCCCTTTGCCTCCTCCAGAAAGCCTTCCAGGATAGATAACTCCATAACCCGACTCAATCTCAAATAAAGCGCACAAATTCTCCTTCATTGATGATCGACTTTATATATTTTATTTAACTCTTGATCACAGAGTTTTTAAATCATCTCTTGTGTATCAATCTTACACGTTAGTTGAAGTAGCAGCTGTGACTTTCCTTTCCTGCGGGCCCCTCCTCCAGGTTAGACACACCCCTAGTTCTTACTAATTCCCTTCAACAGAACGTGGGATAAATATGCGATGACGCTGATGAAGATAAGGGCGCACATCAGAAATCCAGGGCCTTAGAGTTGAAGCAAGAGATTTGATGCGAAAAGCACTATCTTAATTGGGGGTACGTTGGAAAAGGAAAAGAATTTGTCAGTGAGCACCCCAATCTTCTCACCTGGGCACCACTCCCTACCTCTCCCTCTATGGCAGGGCTCCTGAGCAAAGGGAGGAGGAAAGGAAAGGGGTTGTGGGGTGAGCCACTCCGTCCACATGCACCCCCCAGCCCCACCTCCCAGCTTCCCTTCCACTCCTCCTCAACTTAGCCTCAGCTCAGTTTCTCTCTGCCTCATCCCAAGCCCTTGAAATTGACCTGACCTGCAACAAATCCCTCCCACTGCCTCCTCTAGAAGAGAGGGTTGAGAGCGGTTTGTGTCTCCCAATGCTCATTTCTTTGCTTAGATTCACCTCCACCTGACTCGCCTCCACCGGCATTCTCCTCCTTTTACCTCCAACACTCACACTTTCTCAGCCTCTCTCGCAGCTAGCAATCAGGAGGCACAGTCTGGACCGGGAGACGTAGCAGATCCCTACTGGTCACATCTCTTTCTTCCTACCTTGGATGGTTGGTGCTCTGCCACTATAGTTTTAATTTGGGGGACCCCAAATAAAAAAGGGGGAACTCCCTTTGTTCAAGACACTGTCATTGGATTTCCACTTCGTACAGCCAGAAGCCCTCCCGTGACACTGGTAAAAGTCTCTATCAGTAGTGGAAGGCCCAGGTGGTTGTTCATGCAGGAACCTTCAACCCTGCACCGTCTTTCCTCTCAGCCAGTTTCATCCCTGCTTACCAAGACCCTGAGGCACTGTCATAAAAAATTGAGATTTCAGAACAGGGCAGCTGTGGTGCCAACTAATATGGGAGAAAGCCTGGCTGGCCCCAGTCCTCAGGCCAAGGTGGCCTGGTGAAGGTTAGTGTCACTGCATAATACTGACAAGTGCGACATCCGGTCTGGATAACCCTCTTAAGTTAGAGAAGAAAATAACTAGTGTGATTGATGATCCCAGGATACCCGATGCTGGGGGCCAGGACTGAGCCAGCAAGTGCATGGAATATTCCTAGCCAGCCCCTTGAAGGGGCAGGCAAAACTCTGAGGTCTAGGAAAGGCTCTGAGGTCAGAGGTCACCTGGAAGGGCTCAACCCATCCCCTGACTGGTTCTCCTGCCCGACTTAGGGCAAACATGCTGATCAGACCCGTCCCCAGGCAGCCTGAAGAAGAGGGAGGCAGGAGGCCTCCACTAAGCACATCCACTCATGAAATTTAGTTCGCGCCTCTCCTCCAAATTGGGATCCATCAGAAAGCATTTTCACAAAGGAAGTCACCTTAGTGATTGCCTAGTCCAACTCCTCATCCAAAAATGAAGAGACTGACATTGAGAGGAAAGTCTTGACTCAAGGCCCCCAGAACAGTGATGACAAAACCGTGCCAGGAACCTGCATCTCCC
>NW_011888784.1:5329757-5350184 GCF_000151845.1 Pteropus vampyrus
TTGGATTTCCACTTCGTACAGCCAGAAGCCCTCCCGTGACACTGGTAAAAGTCTCTATCAGTAGTGGAAGGCCCAGGTGGTTGTTCATGCAGGAACCTTCAACCCTGCACCGTCTTTCCTCTCAGCCAGTTTCATCCCTGCTTACCAAGACCCTGAGGCACTGTCATAAAAAATGGAGATTTCAGAACAGGGCAGCTGTGGTGCCAACTAATATGGGAGAAAGCCTGGCTGGCCCCAGTCCTCAGGCCAAGGTGGCCTGGTGAAGGTTAGTGTCACTGCATAATACTGACAAGTGCGACATCCGGTCTGGATAACCCTCTTAAGTTAGAGAAGAAAATAACTAGTGTGATTGATGATCCCAGGATACCCAATGCTGGGGGCCAGGACTGAGCCAGCAAGTGCATGGAATATTCCTAGCCAGCCCCTTGAAGGGGCAGGCAAAACTCTGAGGTCTAGGAAAGGCTCTGAGGTCAGAGGTCACCTGGAAGGGCTCAATCCATCCCCTGACTGGTTCTCCTGCCCGACTTAGGGCAAACATGCTGATCAGACCCGTCCCCAGGCAGCCTGAAGAAGAGGGAGGCAGGAGGCCTCCACTAAGCACATCCACTCATGAAATTTAGTTCGCGCCTCTCCTCCAAATTGGGATCCGTCAGAAAGCATTTTCACAAAGGAAGTCACCTTAGTGATTGCCTAGTCCAACTCCTCATCCAAAAATGAAGAGACTGACATTGAGAGGAAAGTCTTGACTCAAGGCCCCCAGAACAGTGATGACAAAACCGTGCCAGGAACCTGCATCTCCCAGCTTCCTCTCTTAGCCATTTGTCACTGCGTATCCTCCCTCTCATTTATTGAATTAGTTCTTGGGTCCCAAAGATTGTGCTAGAATGGTAATGAGCATCCTACTCAAGAAAGAATGTGGAAATGTATCAGTTATCAACTGCTGCATAACAAATTAATCTACAACTTTAGTGGTTTAAAACAACAAGCATTTATTATCTCACAGTTTCTGTGGATCAGAAATCTGGGATCTGCTTAGCTGGGTGGATGTGGTTCAGGATGTCTCATGAAATGGAGGTGTCTGAAGAAAGAAGAGAAGAAGGAGAAGCAGTGAATTCTTAAAATTAGTGAATTCTTACCAAGTAAATTCCAAGCCCTGTGCTAAGCAATTTACATAGGCAAAGGGGTAATATTTCTGAGGCAATAATTGACTTTTGCTTTTCCCCATCTATCTCTTTTGCCTTGGTATCTCAGATCTTGGAAATCAGGGAGATAGGAACAGCTTAGAACAAAGAAGTCAGTGGAGTGGCACCTCTGGTCTAAGGCCACCTCCTCTAGCCGTCCCTCCCCACCACCCCTCCCCAATCTTCATTTCTCCCAAGCCTGCATCTTCCTCTCATGCCTCCTGCATACCTACAGATCAGCAAAATGACAGAGAACATGCTGGACACAAAGAGAACAGCCCTGGTTCCAGATCGTTCTAGCACTACTGGGCTGTGAGTCCAGAGGCAAATCATTAGACCTCTCAGCCTCAGTCTCCATATTATAAAAATAGAGATATTGGTGATGAAATGTATCCTCACACAGTTGCTGCGAGGCTCACACAAAATAATAGAAGTATTGAGTGAAGCATGAGAGCTAACGGTCTTGAAAGCTCACCACATAGGAGCCAGGCACTGTCCTAAGCACCTTCTGTGGATCAGCTCATTCATTTCTCAGTAACCATTTCACAGATGAGACAACCAAGGCCCAGAGAATGTTCAGTGCCTTGCCTGAGGCCTCCCAGCACCAGCAAGCAGCCAAGCCAAAGTCTGAACCTTGACCGTCAGCTGTAGGAGCTGACCCACCTGCTGCTTTCCAGGGAGCTTAGGTCTCCTGTCTCCTCACAGCCTGGACCTCTGCTCACCTCAGCCAGCAGCCCCATCCCTTCTGGTGGTTTGATGGTGGTAACATGGCACCCGGTACTTTTGAGGAGGTCTCAGGCGGGAGAGGAACCAGAGCCGTGGACGGGGCACTCCAGGAGTTTGGGCAGCCAGTACAGAAACATTTCAACATGTTACAACCTACAGGACCCTCCGGAGCACACCAGCTGGTTACTGCCTCTGGACTTGTCCTATTCTGCCTTCTCAGTGAATGACAAAGCCTACGGATGCCCAGTTCACTATCTCAACCAGTCCTCCCTCAACTGAGCAGCTTTGAGAAAAGGTGCTCAAAATCTGTATGGTATCTTTTCCTTAGCTGTCAGCTCCCTACTGTCCTCAGCTGCCTTTCTGTCTTGCCCAACACCTCCCAGACCAAAGTATAATGACCCCGCAACCAGTCCAGCCTCAGAGGGTGCAGCCCAGTCCTGGACTCACCCTTCCTTGTCTGGATCCCAGACTTCTATTCCTCCCTCCTTGCCCTCCCTGGTGCACTAGTACAGGACTCTCTAAGGGCCTGATGTAGAGCCTTTGCTGATACCCATGGTATGAATATTCCTGCCATAGCTGATTTCAAGCCACCTAAGGTAAAACAACCAGCACACAGAATTCTTGAATATTTAACAGTCGGTTCTAGTGCGCTGGTAGGAGCCAACTCCAGCACACCCTCACCCAACCTGCTCAGATGTCCACACACCTGGACAGTACGGCAGGAAGCTTCTGAGAGGGGACGCCTTTCTCATCCCTAGGTCAGGGCAGGATGTACTCTCCTTACTTCCACCCCCACCTCCAGGCCAGGAAACCTGAAGATAGTGCAACTGAGAATCTTTATTCCCTTTTCTCTAAACCCAGAGATGGAGAGAACAAGCTACTACCATAGGATATAGATAGAGTGAGAGATAGAGATATGTCTCATATATTATACAACCTAGTCAGAGTTTAAAAATGAATATATATTAATTATTATCATATTTGATTTGATTTAAGATTGTATATAGTCCCGGAGAAGCACCTAGGTTTTACGCCCCAGCTGTGAGATTATTTATGCTGGAGTCAACATCCTCATAAAGAATACGTGGTTTTCTCTTCCTTTCTGGGCTCCCTTTCCCCAGGCCATTAGCAGGCAGCTAGCGCTCTAAGCAGCTGCTGACACGTATGAACGTTGCCGGTGGGCCAACCGTTTGTTTGCTTTTCAGCAGTGTGAAGGTTGAGTTGAGTCATTTTGCACCCAATTACTTTGCAGTAAATTTGCCGGATGGTTCTTGTCCCGCGGTATTGATCCAGCATCTCACCTTGAGCTTGTTTATTGACACATCAAATTCAGAAGTCAAGCCCGCTCGATTGACCACTTCCCAATTAGGGCATTTATATGATGTCACCGAGGCTCCTTGTCATGTTCCGATGAGAGCCATTTGTCCCCCAGCCACCGCCACCACCCAATCGCCTGCAACGAAGTTGCCATTTTTCTTTGACCTTTCTGGAGACAGATGGCAGTCCATAAAATACATCATTAGCAGCGTGTCATTTTATCTTGCTGCCGTTTCTTTACGTGAAAGGTGCTTCGTTCAACAAAAGATTCTGCAGCCGAGTTTTCCCCAGGGAGAGCCTTACGACTGCTTTTTTGCTGGAGTCGTGGATGATGGAAACAAATGCTTCCTTTCTCATTTGGGGGATACCCCTTGGCCTTATTCAGAAGGGACATATTTGGTCAGTGATACAGAGCAGAATACCAGGAGCAGGGGAACTGAGATGACGGCAAAGTGTCAAAAACACAACCAGATGTCAAAAGACAGAGCCCAGTGACGTGGCAATGAACTCACTCCCAGTCTCCTCAGTCAACTTCTGTCATCTCTTAATCTACCTATGTCTGTGGTGAGGGTAGGGATGATTGTGAAAGGCAGAATGCCAAGAAACGTGTGCTCTTAGCATTGAACTTGAGGTCAGGAGATTCTAGCCCTCCACCCAGCAAGGTGATGTTATTACCATTTCAGGGACAAACTCACAAGTAGAGGGGCGGTGGGGTGAACGCAAGTCTTCTACTCTGAGATAAAGCTAGAAAGAGCTAAACTGTGGGCTCCATGGGTTTTTGCTCACCATTATATCCCCTGGTACTACCATCTACCATTCCTATCCAAAAAAGGCCCTCCCCAAAATGTTTATTGAATATTGACTGAAGGAAGTTTAACTCAATATAGAATGGTACATATTAAACAGAAATACTAAATATATATTCTTTCCACCAGCATTGGCAATTTGCATAGAATTTGGAAGGTCATTCTCATAATATGGTTGAGAAATATGAGGGTCTAAGACACTCCTGCTAGTGGGAGGCAGAGCCAAGACTAGAGACCAGGTCTCCAGACTCCAGGTCCAGAATGCACTTTGGGTCACTTGAGTATAGTATAAGACAGAGTCTCCCTATTTTTTTCAAGGCAGACAAAACATCAGACTAATGCGAAGGATGCTGAGGGAGATGGGGCAGATTCCTGGAGGCCAAAGATACCCAACCTGGGGACTCTGCTCGCCAGCCCTAGAGAGTTAAGGGATCAATAGCTCAGCAACCGTAACCCATTCAAGACACTGGGATTGGGAAATCTGGTGTGTGAATGGAAACACAGAAATGGGAGATTAAATCTCTCAGTCACTGTGGCCATGCAAGAGTGAGCAGTGGTCAGAGCTGTCCCTAGAGTGAGTCCTTCCGCTGGCCACTCACTGACTCTCGGTGCCCTCTGAAGAAGCCATTAAGTCTCGCGTGAGAACGGGGTCTTAAGAGGCTACTCACACCATTTTGTCTTGAAAGTCAAGGCCCCTTCTTAATCTTAAAGACCCATGGCAATGTCCTCCATAAATTAATACCTAGTAAATCACTCAACACAGAGGCCAATTCTTTGTCTTATTTTCATCTCTCTTACTGTAATCAGAGTCCGATTCAACTTGGAGCAATTCTTGTCCTCGTGGGGCTGGAGAATGGATGAGCAGGGCCTTTACTGACCATGGGCAACCAGGAACTGTAGGGGGGGTGACATTTTATCATAAAGAGTAGTCAGCCCCTCACTTGAAAGCCCACTTTATTTAGTATGAGACACTTCTAATCCAACACAAGTCTTTTTTTCCCCATTTAGCATGCTCGTCATAAGAGGAACATAAAAAATGCACAGGGCCTGGTTCCAGCCCAAAAGAGGCTTACGATCTACTTAGGAAAATGAGGAACATCCAGGAAACAAAAGAAAACAACACTATGTTGTAACAAACAACAAACCATATATTGTAAATGATAATGAAGCTGAGTGTCATGAGAGATGGTGCAATTGGTAATTTCCACGAGTTGTCAGTGAAGTGGAATATTAACTGGACTATCAGAGGAGGCTTCGTGGAGGAGAGACTGACAAATGGTAAGAATGTGATTAGTTCATCTTCATGCCTGGAAAAGACCTGAACTATGATGTCCAAAGTCAGCTAAGAATTTGGACAAGTAGTCACGCTCTGGGCAGTTTTTCAAACTACAGTGAATAACTCCATTAGTGATGATGAAATCAATTTAATAAGTTATTACCAGCATGTTTTTAAAGGAAAGAGAATGGAAAGGTAGATTAGAACAGAACAGAACAGACAGACTAGATCAGAGTAAGGAGAACCACAATAAAACACTTCGGTCTCATGTGTGGTGGGGAAGCATACTGGGTCCCAACGTAAAATGCATTTCTCTCTATGGGTCATAGTCAAAATGATCTGAAAGAGACTGTTGCAGGAAATCATTATTTTCCTTTATCTTTTTCTTTGATCAGAAGAGATATCCATCTATCCATATCCTTGGCACAGTTCAAAGCAATTCAACAAACATCTTATTGGACACCTACCATATGCCAGGCCTGAGGGGGTTACAGAGCTGAGTTAAGCATTGTGCCTATCCCGTGCATGACATTCTGGAATTAGTCCATATTCAGTATTCAACACTCACTATGTGCTGTATGCTGGGAACACAACTTTGAACTGGAGAGCCATGAGCTAGAGCCCTAGGGAGCCCAGAGTCTAGTGGGGAGAGAGGCAAGTGAACAGATAAACTAGCCCAGGTGGGGAGTACAGAGCTCGGAAAAATGGAGGCCCTGGTGAAGCCTAGGGGAGAGGAATAGTCAGGTACACTTGTCTAAGCTGTGATCTAAAGGGTGATTTGCCTAAGATTTTCCTGGTTTGGGGCATTAAAACTTCCACATTCCAGGAAACTCCTCAGTTTCAGGCAATTCAGGATGATTGGTCATCTTAGAGATAAGAGAAACTGGTTTCTCTTAGTGATAAGAGAAACTGGAAACTGGTTTAAGCTTCGGACAAGTTGAATGAGAAAAGTATCTCAGCATTTGTCTAAAGCATCATATTTAAACATTAAGTTTGTTTATTGCCACCCAAATTCAGTTGTTTTAATTTTGTTAAGCTATGCAATTTAATTTTTTAAATTAATGTTTATCTCTAACTCTAGAACAAGCCTAAAGCTTAAGCCAGGGGCTTTAGGAGGCAGACAAGTAATGTGAGAGACTGCCAACCGGATGAGGACAGCGGCAACAAGAGCCTGCATACCCTGCCCAGAGCAGACAACCTCTACTCCCGCCCCAGCAGGCTGCCGGCCTGAGGGAATGTTGCCAAATGCCCTGATATTTCAAAGGAAGCCCCAAATCGGGATTTTATGTGCAGTCTCCTAATGTTAAAGTATTAGTGACAAATTCAGGATTTAAAAAAAAAAATACAGTACCAAACAAAACATTCTGTGACTGTTAATTTGTACCCTGTTACTATTCATAGCGCTTGGTCAATGGAACTACTGCCCCCTTTTGGCAGCATAGCCAAATTGCAGGATATTCTCTTTGAGGGGTAACAGGTCTCTTTTGTTAGAGTTCCCTAGGGTAAAACAGTCATTGGTGAACCCCTTGACATGGAAAAAGGTTGCCTGAGAAGCAGAAGTAAGGTTAAAACAAGAAAAAAGGGATGAATGGAATGCGTCAAAAATCAAGCTTTGCCAGTGTCCCTGTTTGGGGAGGACTGACCCAGGCTTCGTGACAGGGAATCAAACTCAGCCAGCAATTGATCTTGGGTTGGGCCTTGAATATGACATCTCAGCATGAAAGTGGCTGTCTTGCTGGCTGATTTATAAAACCTCAAAGGAAAATCCTCAGGGCAGAATCCTTGGCCCCCCCTTAACCAAGACAGCCTGCACTCTATCAGCAGCAAGGCCAGACCCCTGGGAGGGTAGCCATGTTGGTCTCTGTACTGTAGATCTGAGCCCACCCTGATCCACTACAGCCAAGGCAAAATGGAGCTGCCCTGGGCCCTTGTCCCTCATCAAAGACTAAATGTTTACACTAGAGCAGGTAGCTCTGCAGTGGATTTCCTACACCTCCTCTTAATAAACTACACTTTCCAGGTTCCCCCCAACCGGCTGCCTTGGCTTCACTTGAATCCAGAGCTCTCCTTCATCTTCTCTTAGACTGTTGCTCTGCCTGTTTGTCTGCCTCCTTTTCCCCGATTATCAAGAGACAAGTTCAATTCCAAGTTCTGATCGGGTAAACATAGGTATCCACCTATATGCTAAGATTTCAGGACTATTTCTCTGCCACCGATTTTTCCTTATGCGCTTCCTGAAGTCTCTATTCCTTAGCAGAAGAGAAAGCCTTTAATTACATTGTGTGAAACATGGCTCAAAATGCAAACAGCAAACACATGCACATACACATGCATGTGCATACATATGCAGTGTACATCTGTACACACAAATATATACACACATACAGTTTAGACCAGGGGTCAGCAGTCCTGAGCTCCCCTCCCAATCTGCCACTGACTTCTGTATAAAATGGGAGATACACTTCTCCTCTTGGCCTCAGTCTCCTTCTCTGTAAAATGAGGGGGTGGGCGTGAATTACGTGGCCTCGGTCATCCTCTACAATTTTTTATAAAGTCACACTAAGATGCGAGCTAACTAGTAGAGGGTGTTTCTTGAACCAGGATTTCATAAAGCAGAGACAGTACACAGGGCAGTGGTCAGCTGAAAGGAGGGTGAGGGTCGACTGAGGTGGGAAATGGCCCTGGACTGGGACAGGAGCTGAAGGCCCTGGAGACCAACAGCACCAACCTCCCTTCTGCTCAAGGCTGACCCAGCTGCTAAGTAGCTGTCATATTCATCTCCCGTGGAATTCCACCTCTGATCCTCCCCTTATCCCTCCTACGGCAAACGTTCCATGATGCTCCTCTATGTGCAAACCACTGTTCCAGGAGCCAGGCAGGGGCGCCTTTGCTCCAGCTGTTCTCTCTCTTTAGAAATGTCTCCCACCCCCACCCCCATCTCTCTACGGAGAGGTCGAGGCTCCAGGAAGCTCTTGTAAGATTCAAAGCAGGAAAGGATATCCCACCAGTGAGGTAGCATAATACCGTAGTTAAGAGCAAGGCCTTTGATGCCATACAGTCCTAGGTTTAAGCCCCAGCTCTGTTCCTTGGGCCTGTTACTTAATCTTTCTAGGCTCAGTTTTCTCATCTGTAAAATAGGAATAATACAGTATCTATTCCATAGAATTGTTAATAAGTAAAATAATTCAGACTTGGCAAATATTGTCAGTGCCTATCCAATATCTAGCCCCTCCTTCCTTTCTAACAGAATCCCATTCTGTTGGAGGGTCACTAAGCCTAGCTAAGTAAACTACACTTTCCAGCTTCCCTGTAGCCAAGGATTGCCGGAGAACACAATTCTGCCCAATGACATATAAGTGGAAGCCCCATGGGAAGTTCTGGGAAATGTTTGCTTGCCTAATATAGGTCTTGCCCACTTTGTTCCACCTTTGTTCTTCCTCCTGCTGGGAACACATTTGGTGGCTGTAGGTGCAGCCATGTTGCAGTCACGAGGGAAAGACCAAGGGAATCGTAAAGAACTAGGCTCTAACTCACACAACCAACCACCTGCACCTAGCCTTTCCGTTTGTAACCACTATTTCATTTCAGTTGCCCTCATTTGGGTTTTCCGTTTCATGTACCCGAGCCTAATTCCCAATTGGCACAAGTGTTTAACTCAGTGCCATGCACATAGTAGGCATCTAATACCTCCTTTCTACTAGATGGGATAGATCTCTGTTGGCCCATTGCAGGGCGTCTTGTGGAGAAAGAGACACCACACAGGACTTCAGCAAGACATAGTAGTTCTAAGATTTCTGTCCCTCTGTGGAGGCTTCAATGAGTTCTTTGGCTGCCCCAGCCTTTAGTTTCTCATTTGGGGGTCGGACCAGAAGATGTGCAAAGTTCCTTCCAATTCTGACTACCCATAGACCCATGGCAGTGACGTCCATGTCCACCAGCTGGCCCTTCACACTCTATGCGTGGGTGCAGGCCCCACACCCTCCTCCGATTCCTCCATCTCTACCCCAGGCCCCAGCAAGGTTTCTGAGATTCTCAGAATTTTCCAGAAAAAAAAAAGGGAACTGTTGAAATCAAAGGCCGTGCTGCCCTAGTTAACTTTGCCACTCGGTTTAAATAAGAAAGAACACCCAGTGTAACATAAAACCTAACTGAATCAATAAGTCACTAAATAATTTTGGTAACATTTCACATTAAGGTAGCATAAATACTTTATTAAGAGCTGAGCAGTAAATTTCCCTTTTTCTTAAATTATGCTAGGATGTACGAAGACATAAATAAGTGCTGGAGCTGCTGCTCGCAAGTTACAATATCTATTAACTAGTTTACAATCATTTCGACAGGTCTCTGTGCATCTTGGAATAATTTGCCAAGCAACTTTGAGGAATTATTTATTTATCATTATTAAAGTATTTATAAATGCTGCTTTAATTTAGTCCTCTGTTTCCTTTGCTTCTCTGCAGCATATGGACCAAAAATAGGAATGCTTAGGGCAGGACTTCTACTTTGCTTCTCCATTGCATTTTAACCAAAAAAAGTGCCATTGGAATGTACAGGCCACACTATAAACCCACCCCCTACGCACCCCTAGTTCTGAACTTCAGGGTTCTTCTGCCTGCCTACCTGGCCTGGTGCTGTGTGTGCATTGGCTAAATGACAATAACTGGAACAAAGGAGAAAGAAAACCAATATTTATTAAAGATCAACCCTTTGTTCCAAGTACCTTAGCAAATAGTTATTGAATATTTAACATGTACCAGACACTGTTCTAGAGACTTTTCATGTATCATCTCACTTAATTTTCTCAATAATAATTCCAACATGTACATAGCCCTTTTAAGATGCTAGACTGTGCTCTAAATGTTTTTTCTGGATTAATTCACTTAATCATTACAACAGCCCAACAGATTGATACTGTCATGATTCCCATTTGAAAGATGTTGGAACTGAGGCCCAGAGGGGTTGAGTGAATTGCCCAAGGTCACACAGCTAGAAAATGACAGAACTGAGATTCAGATCCAGGTAGTAATTTCAGAGGCTACACCCTTAACCACCATCCTGCCTCTTGATAACCAGATGAGGCAGGCACTATTTTAAGCCCATTTTTCAGAAGAATAAACTGCAACATACAGAACAGAAGTGATTTTCCCAGTTCTCAAAGTTAGTGAGTAAGAGAACAAGGATTCACATTCTGGTGATCTGACAACTCTTAGCCACCACCCATAATGCTTTATGCATAATCTCACCACACTCCATAAATTAGATGTTGCTGTTTCCATTCCACGGATGAGGAAACTAAGCATGAGAGTTTGTGTAATTTACCAAAAGATCGCATAATTATTAAGTGTCAGAGTTGGGATTCAAACCCAGCTCTCCCTGGCTCCTTCAGTCATAGCATAACAGCAAGAGAAGAGGAATACCTTTAATTCTGGGAAGCACTGGTTGAGGCCCACACTTCATTTTCTTCACCCCTTTTAATCAAGCCTTGGATGCCAGAGTTCTGCCAGCTTTTGACATCCCTGTGCTGACAGAAGGGATCAAGGCAAGGGAGGTTTCCCAGATACTGTGAGGAGGATGGAACAAGACGGGGACACTCAAACTCAGGAATGTCTCCATGTGTCCCCCTTAATGCAGGTCTTTATCACGGTTACCACTTTTCCCAGCACCTTTGGTCAGACACACCAGGGGCAGAAGAGAAGCAAGCTATTTCAATGTACAGATAAAGCCTTTGGACTGACTTTTCAACTGGAAAATCAGATCAATACTCAAAACAGTTGGGGTCTAAAACCACAGAAGACAGAAGCCCAGAAGACTGAAGAATCTTCTCAGGAAATCTTGAGACCTTCAGATGATTTAATAAAGTCCAACACTGACGCAGGAGAATGCACAGGGTTTCTTTCTGCTCTTTGTTTCCAGGAGAGCTGGCTTGAATAGAAGTTGCTCTTAAAAGGTTAAAATCTACTCCCGAAGGAAGCATGCTTTGAAGAACAAGGGTATATAACTGACACTCTCAAGGGTATATAACTGACACCTTGGAATGTGGCACTTATCTGAGAAGTGACTTTTTGGTGTACCCCAATTGCACAGGAGAGGAGGGGAAAAGGAAAAAGAAAACCTTAGGAATTTTTCTTCAGAGCTGGACTCTTCTTAAGAAGAATGTTGCTAATGCTGACAATAAAACATTAGGCCTAATACAAAACCTAGAGCCAATTAACAGTCCTTGGATTCCAATACAAGATGTGTTTGTGAGTTAGTGAAAAATGAAGAGGCATCGATGAAAGAGACTCTTCATTTGCATTGGGTGTTGGACTAATGGTGGAGGTTCAAGAAGTCAAGGAGGCCATGAATGAGATATTTGGACACAGAACATCTTTTAGAGATTCTCAAATCATCGAGTCATCACTACTCTTAAATGGCTGCATGAACCAGTACAGACTGAAGACATCTGCCCTATGGAATATGCTAATATAGAGGTAAATGTATCTCCTCTATCAATTTCTTTCTTTTCTTAAAACTTTTAAATTACAGTTGACATTCAATATTATATTAGTTTCAGGTGTACAACATAGTGGGTTAGACGTTTTATACAACTTACAAAGTGATCACCCCGTTAAGTCTAGTACTCATCTGACATCTTACACAGTTAATACAGTATTATTGACTATATTTCCAAGGCTGTGCTTTACATCCCTGTGATTGTTTTTATAACTGGCAATTTGTATATCTTAATCTCTTTCCCTTTTTCAACCATCCCCTCACCAATTCTCCCATCTGGTAACCACCAAAATGTTCTCTGTACCTAGGAGTTTGTTTCTCTTTTGTTTGTTTTGTTTTTTACATTCCACATGTAAGAGAAATCATATGGCATTTATTTGTCTTTCTATTTAACAAACATGACCTAGATGAATACCAAGGCCTCATGCTGAAGGTAAAGACGTGAACAAGACACAATCCTGTCCCTGAGGGCCTCTGGCCTAGTAAGGGAGACAGTTGATTATATGTACAGTAGTTCCCACCTTATCCGCAGCATCAGTTACCCACAGTCAACCACAATCTGAAAATATTTAGTGGAAAACTCCAGAAATAAACAATTCATACATTTTAAATCACATGTCATTCTGAGTAGTAGGATAAGATCTCACGCCATCCAGCTCTGTCCCTCCTGGGACGTGAATCATCCTTTTGTCCACAATATCCACACTGCAGACACCACCTACTTGTTGGTCACTTAGTAGCGATCTCAGTTATCAGATCGTTTAGCTCAGAGAGAGAGACCACATTCACGTGACTTTTATTATCATATATTGTTATGATTGTTTTATCTTATTAGTTATTGTTGTTAATCTCTTACTGTGCCTAACTTATAAATTAAACTTTATAATAGGTATATGTGTATAGAAAAAAACACAATACATATAGGGCTTGGTACTATCTGCGGTTTCAGGCATCTACAGGGGGTCTTAGAACATACTCCTGTGGATACTAGGGGACTATTGTAAATGGAAACTGGAAAGTTTTATTACAACTCAGAAACACACACACTAACCCTCCCTGCAGTAAGGGTTATTCTGGAAGCTATGGAGATGCCCTGATCCCATGTCATTTGGACATAGGACACTGGATGTCCCAAATCACACAGTAGCCCCCTACACTGAGTCTCTGCTTCTAAAGGTCCCAGGTCCAGCCCTCAAATCCCTTAGACTGAGTGGTTTGCAGTGCCTGTCACTTTCACATGCCAGCATCATTTCCTGCATCCACACAAATAACAGTGGACAGCAAGCCAGTGCCATCTTGTTTGCTGCTATTGGATTTATGACATGTCAAGTTTAAATAGCACGTGCAAGGCTTACAATGGAGGCAATACAGAAATTCATTTTTCAAGCCCATCAAGGCTCTGAGCTCCCCTCCCCCATCTCCCTGCTGAGGCCAGGAGAACAATTTCATGAAATCCTGATGCTGAGAAAAGGCCTCTCCGGATTTCCACATTTAATTCTGCTTCTGTCTCTATCTCTTTTCTTTTTCCCTCAAGTCCCTCGAAATACCAAAATAGCATAAATGCCACTTACCAGTACCCAGTAGATATCAATTAACCTTTATGCAAGTTTGCTTCTGCTGTGTGTAAGCCCTAACCTTATTTCTGGGACTGAATTATTAATCCCTTACAAACAAACCACCAGCACACCACACTCTGTCTTCTTGCCGCCCAGCTGACGTAGCTGGCTCTAATTTAGGCCCACTCCACCCACCTTTTGTGCTTTTCTTTATCGGGATATGAGAACCTTTTCCCTGTCTTCCCTCCCCCCTCATCAGCAAATTAAACTGCTCAGTTGCCCTCAGGTTTCCTCATAATAGAGGCAACTTGGACTTGACCCATTAAAGAAGAGAGCCCAGAAAGACTTACTATAGTACCCAGCAAGTCTCATTTTGATAATTGATTGGTAAGACAAGCATTTGGGTAGCAAAGCAGCCTTGGTCAGGTTTCCATTTTGCAGCAAACCCCCAAATTAAAAATCACCTCCAGGGGATAATTCTTTTGCAAATAATATGAGCTAGGCTATTTCTGTTTTTTGTCAGGCGCACTGTCACTCCAGGCTGGTGTCTCATATGTTATTCTGGCTGCATAAGAAAGGCCCATAATAATAGCATTGGCATCAGAAATGATGGCAAGATGGGGAAGGTCAACTTACAGTCACGAAACAAGGTGAAAACCATACTCAACAAAAAGTTGAAGCCCACATTAGAAGAAAGAAAATTACAAGGTAAGATTCCTAAAGCTAGTTGGTTTAATCCGTGCCAAGGCAGGCAGTATTTGGGGTGCCATGTTAGGCTGTGGTCAGACTTGGATTAGGCTAGAATTGCCTAGGAAGCAGGGGCCTTGAACTCTTAAAAATCAACAAATGTAATTCAGCTGCCTCATTTATTTTATTCTCAAGTCACAGTGAATCATGGCCAGATACTTTACATCTCTGCCTTTACCCATGATGTCACTTTGGAATACTATACCCTTCTCTGCCCTTGCCAAATAGATTACTCCTTCTCATCCTTAAAGACTCAGTTCAAATGTCTCTTCTTCCAGGAAGCCTTTCTGATTTTCAGACAGATTTTATCTCCCATCCCTCATTGTATAGTGTTTAAATAGCACAGTCGAACAATTGTTGCTTGACTTTTCAGTCTCTTCCACTACATTCCTTAAGAACAGAGAACACATTTTACTCCTCTTTTAATCTCCAGCATCAGAGTGCCTGGCACATAATACGTGCTCAGTAATGTTTATTGAATGAATGGATATGTCAGAATAAGGAATTTAAAATCCAGACTGATTATTCTGGACTCAATCTGTTGAATACAGTGATCTACTTATTCGACTTTGTGTTAAGTACATTAAGCTGATATGAGGACAGGACAAGTCCTGCTTTTGAGAAACTTATCGTCATATTTGTACATTCTAAATGAGAATAATAGAAAATAGTCCAGGGCAGAATAAGTGTCGGATGGTTGTGCTGACACACCAGTTTGGGAGTTAAAACGTATCCCCTGTCACAATCCCACCACTGGGTCAGTATGTGACCTTGGGCAAGTCAGTCTCCTCTCTGGACCTCAGTTTTGTCATATGTAACATCAAAGAGTTGAAACGATACTGGGACAATTGCGACTCACAAGGAAGAAAAGTAATTTTCACATGGATTAATGACCTAATGACGTAAAATAGTAAAACTCTAAAACTTAAAAAAAGACTGTAGAAGTGTATCTGTATACTTCAGTTTAGAAGAATTTCCTTAACAAAAATGTGATGAGCAAAATCCATAAAGGAAACACCTGACAAATGGGATTACATACCCTAATCAAAATGAAAAATTAAGCTACAACCTGGAAGAACATATCTACAACAATCATGATGAAAAATATAAGAGTAGTCAGAATATCTAAAGAGCTTTTACAAATCCATTAGGAAAACAAAGACATCCTAGTAGAAATATGGTCAAAATATATGAAACATAATTTACAAAAGGGGAGAAAGACTAATAAACTTGTGAGATGTTCAATCTCACTAAAAATCAGAGAAATGTCAATTAAAAATGACAATGAGATACTAGTTCATACCCACCAAATTGGAAAAAATTGAAAATCCTGATAATACTTAGTTTCGTCAAAGATATGTCATGATGGAAACGCATAAATGCTGCAGATAGGAATGTAAATTGTTACAGCTATTTTGGAAGATAATTTGGCAATAACTAGTGAGGTTGAGGTTGTTCATACCCTATGACTCAGCAATTCCCTCCCACTATATACAAGGAGACCTAGACAAATATATTCCTTGCAGTATTATTTATTAATATCAAACATTGGAAACAACTTAAATGATCATGATCAGTATATTAGAAAAACACAGTACAGTAATATAGCATAGTATACTCTATAGCACTATAGTATAGTACTGCTCTAGTATTGGATAGTAGTATAATCATACAATGGAATCCTATATAGCAGTGAAGACTAATTCACTAGATCTACAAAATAGCCAAATCTTGAAAATGTAATGCTGAGAAAAGCAGAAAGTTGCAGAATTTTCTGTACTAGAAGATGGCATTGATGTGAAGTTTAACACAAAGCAATACTACATTGTTATAAATGAAGAAAAAATATAAAAACTGGGCAGGAGACATGCTATCTAGGTTCAGCATAAGAGTTACTTCTGGGATGGTGAGGAAGGGATGGCAGTGGAAAGGGGTTTTGGAACAAAGGAGGCTTCAACTATATGGTAGCACAAGAGTGTCTGTTATATTATTCCCTACACTTTCATTTTTTCATGTGAAATCTTTTATTCTATTAAAAGGTGGAAAGAGTACAGACCAAAATGTTTATCATATTTATCTCAGGGTAGGGTGGGGGGATGTAGGATTATGAGTAGTTTTATTTGTTTGTTTCTGGTTTTGCTTGCCTATGTTTTCTAAGTTTTTTTCTAGCACTTTTGAAGGAAAGTTATAAAAATTATTTATAAAAAGAAAACAAGATGAAGGTGTTTGGACTAGATTATTTTAAAGGTCCCTTCTAATTCTCGAATTCCACGATCAGGGCAGGCTTACCATCAGGATAAGTATGGCTCTGTCTTTGGCCAACAGTTATTCTAGGTCCATGTGAGAAACCAGCAGGGCAACACCAGCCAGCATCTAATCAAATCCAAGTAGATTTTGGTGTCAGTGTTCCAGGATGTAAGGTGAGGGGAGCGCAGTGCCACCGAGTGTCTGAAAGGCCTCAGGACGAGATGGCTGCTAAGTAAGCTACAGGCTGTCTTGGGCTGGGTTCCCAACTTGCCATCAGTACTCAAGGCCATCAAGAGCCTGGGCTCTAGAATAAGTTGGGATCCTTGTTGTACCATCTGCTAACACTCATTCACAATATGATATTGGACAGACTATTTTAAATTCCTTATGCCTTGATTCTTTCACTTGTAAATTAATAATAATAGTAATTCCCTCACAGTGTCATTGGAGAATTAAATAAAATAATCTACTATGAATTTGTCCAGCTCAGAGTCTGTGGCCATTGTCAGGGGTAGCGCCCAGGCTGTGTGTGCACTGCAGGCTGGGCAGGCTGGGAAAGCTAGGAAGTTTCATTGTGGAGAAGAGTCACAGCAAAATCTTCACTGCAAGGGCTCTGTGGGCCAGGCTGCTTGGCTCCAGAAGGAAATAAATGAACACAGCTCTCAGAGGCAGATGGTACACAGAGTATGGTTCTTTTACTAGTGGAGGCTCTTTACCCAGGATTCCTTACTGCCTCAATGAGCAGTGTCATCTCTCGGAAAAAAACTGGAGTCTCTGAGGAATCATGGATGGGGAAGGGTAGATAATGACCTGGCTGTATGGCCCTAGGTTACTGCACCTCTCTGGGCTGCTGCTTTTTTGTTTATGAAATGAGGAACTTGACATCCTGGAAATAGTATGAAAATTGCAGGAGTAAGGAGATCTTGATTCTGTCCAGCCCTACTTTTAACTGGCTGTGTGGCTTTAGGGAAGTCTCACCTTCCCAGTCCTCAGTTTTCCCCTATATAAAAAATGATAGATGTCAATGCAACATTCTCTAAGGACTTCTCAGACGCCAGGATAAGTCACATATACACATGTGCACAGGCACAGGCAGTGAGTGCCAACTTTAACCCAGAACAGGGCTTAGGGCAAACTAAACTACCTGGCATATTAGAATCACACACCCAAACAACCATTCAAGTGGGGCTAACTTTAGAAATGCCCGCCTACAAGGTATAATTGAGAAGGCACTGAGCAGGTTCTTTCCCTAGAAAAGCCCAATAGCCTTCAAACCCTGCCTGCCACAATGCCTGAAATACCACCATTCACATGCCATTCCATTAGGCATTGAAGATCTTTCTTTCAGATCCCCTTTGAAAATGCCTTGTCCAACATCAAAATTACAATGAAACTATAGAACAACCATCATTGGGAGTCATCTGAGATCTGGCTGAACCGAAGTCCTACAACTGGAGACATTCATAAGAGGCCACCTCCAGACTGGTAAGAGGGGCGGAGACGTGAAATGGGCTGGTCACACAACTGCATGTGGTAGTTGAGACCGGGAGGGATATCTCGGCTGCAGAAGTCCCCACTCCATGAAAGAGAGAGGGGTCTCAGCCCCACACCAGGCTCCCCAACCCAGAGTTCCAGTGTCAAGAAGAGAAGTCCCCACAACCTCTGGCTGTGAAAACCAGTGGAGATTTTGGCTGAGTGGGACAAAGCTGCAGAAGTCACAGATGTTCCTTTTAAGAGGCCCACGTGTGGACTTACTTGGTGACAGACTCACTCGCTCTGAGCTCCAGCTCTGAGGCAGCAGGTTGAAAGGCACCAGGGACATTCAGGGAGTAACTGAATTGTCTGGCTTCAGGGTGAGGGCTTGAGGGGCAGCTTTCTCTCAGACAGAAATGCTGGCAAAATCTATTGTTTCTTTGTTGAGCTCTCCCTGTTTCCGGTGTGCAGACACAGGCAGCCGTCATATTTGAGTCTCCATCAACCTGGCTAAGACTAGTTGCTCCGCCCATGTGATTCCATGAGACCCCACCCTGCTCAAATTGTGGGCCCACCCAAGCTGCCTTCCAGTTGTTTTTTCTCCATATAAATGGCCTGTCTTGGCTCATGCTGTGGACTTTCCTAAAAATCTCTCAAAGGTTCACAAAACCCAAAAAGCAGCACCTGGCCTCAGCGTGCCCCATACCTCTTGCTGAGTACCCCTAAGCCCAGCACTAGTGGCAGCTGGCCTCAGTTTCTGGCTTGGCTTTTTGAGGCAGCTTGAACCCAGCACAGGTGATAGACATCTGCAGATTGCTTGGTGACTTTGCCAGGTGGTCCTGGGCAGTGCATAGGCTGTGGCTGAACTTGGCCTGTGGCATATCCTTTCTCATGAGGCCCTAGGGCCAGCACACCAAGTGGAGCCAGAGCACTACCCAGGGCTGCATCTGAGAAGGACACACCCACAGGGCAGACTGAGCAGGCACAAGAGTCCTGCTAAAGTGAATCCCACTTCGTAGGGTCAGCCCTTCACTGGCCAATCGTCACAACCAATCAGCCCAAAGGTCAATCCCTCTCCATTGACACGCAAACAGCAACCCAAGCTCAACTGCAATAGGATAGCACACACATCTGTACAAGGGACACACCCTGAGCACCTGACTCAGATGACTAGGAAAGACTGTGCCACTGGGCCCCATAGGACATCTACTACATAAAGCCACTCTACTAAGATCAGGAGGCTTAGGAGCCCTACATAATACATAGAAACAAACACAGGGAGGCAGCCAAAATGGGGAGAAAAACATGTCCCAAATGAAAGAACAGAACAAAGCTGCAAGAAAGGAACTAAACAAAATGGAGACAAGTAATCTACCAGATGCAGAATTCAAAACACTGGTTATAATTATGCTCAATGAACTTAGGGAAAGAGTAAGTGAGAACTTTAACAAAAAGATAGAAAACATAAAAATGGAGATTAAAAAAAAATAATAATAAAAAAGAACCAGTCAGAAATGAAGAATAACTGAAGTGAAGAATATATTAGAGGGAATCAACAGATTAGATAAAGCAGAAGATTGAACCAGAGATTTAGAAGATAAGGTAGCAGAAAACACCCAATCAGAACAGCAATAAGAAAAAAGAATCCAAAAAATGAGGGACAACATCAAGTGTAATGACATTCTCATCATAGGGGTACCAGAAGAAGAAGAGAGAGAGTAAGGAATTGAAAACCTATTTGAAGAATAATGATGGAAAACTTCCCTAACCTGGTGAAGGAAATGGACATACAACCCCAGGAAGCTCAGAGAGTCCCAAACAAGATGAACCCAAAGAGACCCACACCAAAGCACATCATAATTAAAATTCCAAAGGTTAAAGACAAAGAGAATCTTAAAAGCAGCAAGGGAAAAGCAATTCGTTACCTACAAGGGAGCTCCCATAAGACTGCCAGCTGATTTCTCAACAGAAACTTTGCAATTGGCATGAAATATTCAAAAGTGATAAAAATCAAGGACCTACAACCAAGATTACTCTACCCAGCAAAGCTATCATTTAGAATCTAAGGACAGATAAAGAGCTTCCCAGACAAGAAAAAGCTAAAAGAGTTCATCACCACCAAGCCAGTATTACAGGAGATGTTGGAAGAACTTCTTTAAGAAGAAGAAATATATGTATCAAAAATATGAATAATACAATAGCAATAATTACATATCTATCAATAATTACTTAAAATAAAAAAAATTAAATGCTTCAATCTAAAGATAGAATGGATGAATAGATAAGAAAATAAGACCCTTACATAGGTTGCTTACGAGAGACTCCAAAGCAAAAGACACACACAGACTGAAAGTGAAGGGATAGAAAAATATATTTCATGAAAATGGAAACAAAACAAAACAAAAAAACTGGAGTAGCAATACTTACAGCAGACAAAATAGACTTTAAAATAAAGGCTATAACAAGAGACAAAGATCCCACTTCTGGGTACTTATCCGAAGAAACCCAAAACACTTCTTTGAAGGGACATGTGTACCCATATGTTTGTTGTGGCATTATTTACAATAGCCAAGATATGGAGGCAACCTGGGTGTCCATCAGTGGAT
>NW_011888784.1:5351109-5355360 GCF_000151845.1 Pteropus vampyrus
GTAGCAATACTTACAGCAGACAAAATAGACTTTAAAATAAAGGCTATAACAAGAGACAAAGATCCCACTTCTGGGTACTTATCCGAAGAAACCCAAAACACTTCTTTGAAGGGACATGTGTACCCATATGTTTGTTGTGGCATTATTTACAATAGCCAAGATATGGAGGCAACCTGGGTGTCCATCAGTGGATGAATGGATAAAGAAGAGAAGTTACATATATATATAATATGTAATATATACACAATATAAAATCTTGCCATCTGCAACAATATGAATGGATCTAGAGGGTATTGTGCTGAGTAGAGTAAGTCAGACAGAGAAAGACAAATGCCATATGATTTCACTTACCTGTGGAATCTAAGGAACAAAATAAACAAAACAGAGACAAATTCATAGATACAGAGAACATTTTGAGGGTTGGGAGGGTTGAGGTAGTTGAAAAGGGGAAAAGGCTTAAGAAATACAAATTAATAGTTACAAAATAGTCATGGGTATATAAAGCATAGCATAAAGAATATAGTCAATAATACTGTAATAACTATGTCCAGTGTCAATAATACTGTAATAACTATGTACAGTGTCAGATGGGTACTAGATTTATCAGGGTGATGATTTCTTAAGTTATATAAATGTCTAGTTACTAGGTTGTACACATGAAGCTAATATAATATTGTATGCTGACTGTAATTGAAAATTAAAAATATTAAAATTTTTTTTAAATGCCTGTCCAAAGCAAAGCTAACTCTAAGGGCATGACCTCTTCAACTTGGTCCCCAATTTCATCACTGGCTCTAAGCAAACTCCTAGCAGGATAGGTTACAGATGGGGCTAATTTGGGCCATCATGGAAAAGGACAGGGCTTCCAAAAGCAAACTGTCTCACACAAGAGTCACAGGAAAAGCTGCTGAGTGACCAATGTCTTCTCATCTTCTGTCTGCTCTCTACACAGAGCTGTCTCTGTTGCCAGGCTTATAAGAAGAAATCACTGTTCCCCTTATACAGTAATGGCCCAGAGAGGTTAGGTTGCTTATTCAGCCTGATAATGAGGCTGAGACCTAGAGAGATGAGACCCCCTTGTTCAAGGTCCCATGGCAGGTTAAGGGCAGGGCTTTTACCAGAGTGATAATAATGACGAGAGTATCAGCCCCTTATTGAATCCTTACTAAGGCCAAGCCCTGTTTTTCAAAGTCATTTAACCCTCACAACACCCACAAAGCAAGGACTACTAACATTCTCTTTTCACAGATGAGGAAACTGAGGCACAGAGGGATGGAGTTTCCCAGCTGCTGGGACATAGGTCTCTGGCCTCCCGGTCTTAGGTGCTTCCTCTCCAATAATTTGCCTAACACTGCACTCTAGTCCTAAATCGGGGCCTCATCTCCGTTCCACCAACCTCAGACCCAGAAGGTTCTGGAGGCTGCCCTTCCTCACCCCCGTCACCTTCTCTCTCTCCCTCCACTGAAAGGGAGAGGCTGCAACAGAAAACGTGTCAGAGAAAATGAAAAATGGAGGCTGACCCCAGGTCAGAGCAAATGTGGTCTGACTCCCGCCCCCCATAGAATCAGCCCTCCTCCTTCATACTGACCTGAGGAGCAGGACGCAGCGCCCAGGGGCAGAAGCGGGGGCCAGGGCATGCCCTTCACATCTCTGGGGCAACTGGGCAGAGACTGCCTCACCCCACCTCCAAGGCACAGTCACCACCCCTGCCAGGGCCTCAGGCTGGCCAAGCTACCTTTCAGATCCAGATGACACACACTCCCCAAGTGCTGGTGTTAGGAGCCCAGGCGGAAAAATGATGGACTGCGTGATGGGGACAAACTATGGATTTTCCTTCATCAGAAATGGCAGCTGCAGCTAAGGCTGGAGGTGGCAGGACAGGGCAGTCTCACACAGGCGTGCATGCACACACATATATGCACACATACACACGTGCACTTGCTCACCCACTCGCTGCATCCAGTCTGAGTGGATGGGATCCAGGAAGATGAAGCGAATATCAGCTCCTAAGGAGAGGTGCCAACTGACACCACCTCTCTCTGGAAGATGAATGGTAATAGCAGTGATGACTTCCACATGCATTGTGTCTTACGGTTTGCAAAGTATTTCCACACTCACAGGTTAATAAGGTTAAAAACTGGAGCTGTATAGTCACTCTTAGGCTGGGGGATGATAGGCAAGTTACTAAACCTCTCTGTGCCTCTGCTTTCCCATTTGAAAAACAGGGCTAATTAGAGAACCTGATGAAAGCCAGTGCTGCTGAGGAGTTAGAGCAGCTCTACTGAAAGCCAGAAGAAGCCATTCAGCTCTGCCCTTGCCTACTTCAGCTGCTGATGGTTGCTGCTTCTCAACTGCCCGCTACTCTAAATGTATTGCCTTCCAGGTACCCTTCTGAGCCACCTGCGAGAAAGAGACCATGACAAGTCATGTGATGTGTACATATGCACCACATTAGCCTGGCCACTGAGGGCTTGTGTGTCCAGTGGTCTCAGGATTGTGCTGGGTGCTAGGCAGAATCTCAAGCCCACTACAAAGATTCCTAGGATAAGACTGGGAAGAAATGGAGCCACACAACAGAACTGCCAAGAAACAAACCCACAACTCTTCCAAGACAGCTGGTGACAGCGTTTAGTGTGCAAACATTAGTGTGGAGTGGTCAGAGCATGCTCACTCATGGCCATGTTTATTCAGCAGTTTCAGTTAATGTCCCTTGAATGCCTTGCCCAGCTCTGAAATGGGTAGTGCAAGGTAGGCAGGAGCTAGGGAGGACATTTCTCAGGCAGACCCCAGACATAGACAAAGAGACAGAGATTTGCCCCAGCACCCACCACAGTGCCTGAAATTCCACCATGAGGAAGAGCCTCTGGCCATCATGTCCATGTTTGTGTATGTACACATAATGGAGAAACTCTGCTCTTTTTTATGGAGTTCCTCCCATTTTTGTTTGGTTGTCTTACATGGACAGAATCATAGAATGTCAGATCTGGATGGGACTTTAAAGAGCTTCTAATTCTTCCATCTTTAAACAAATTCTAAGTCAACATGCAAATTACACAAAGGTAGAGGACAAGCCATTAATTTGGGACAGGAGTACGTAAGAGAGCTAAGCCTAGCATCTTTGGACCCCCTTTGCTCATGATGGCTCCTGAGTTCCCTTGAAGACTTTGAAAAGCACTTCTCAAGATGTATCCTAAAGATTGGGTTCAAATGCAGGTAACAAAAACTCCAAAAACGGTGACTTAACCAGGATAGTTAAGTTAACCAGGATGCCCAACATCCACTCTGTGCGCCTACATCTGACTTTCTCTCTGACGTGAAAGTCAGATGTAGGCAGCACAGAGTGGATGTTGGGCATTTATAGCCATCTGTTTGCAGACTACTTCCAGGCCTCACTCCGTATCCTCATGGTCTGAGATGTTGGCATTCGATTCTAGGCAGCTGAGTCAAAGAAGTGACAGAGAAAAAAAGGCTCTTAGAAGGTGCTGAGGACCCTCACATCCTCACATCCTGTTGTCCCTGGTTTAGTCACATGGCCGCACCTAGTGGCTTGGGCTGCTGGGAAATGTAGTTTTACTTCCAGGTGGCCATGGGCTCAGCTAAAAGCTCTATGACTGTAAAATAAGGAGAGAGTGACTGTATGGCAAGCAGTTAGTGGTCATGTCCTCCTAGTCCAGTCTCCCACTTTATAAAAGAATAAAATGAGGTATTAGGGTGATTGTAAGATCAGTGATTAAGGCCCTAAGGCCTAAGAAAGCTTCCCCCTAATTCACCATAGGGCCTGAGTTAGACGAAAATGAAAAGATAAGCCCTGCCTCCCCAGTGGGGAGGAAGATATGCCAACCAACATTTATGGCATAATAAATGATGTAACAAAGCTTAGTACAAAATAGAGTGGGAGCAGTGACACGAAAGCACCCAAGTCTGTCTGTGAGAGTCAGAGAAGGAGTCATCAAAAGAGAGAGAGAGCTTCCCAGCTGAGACTGGATAGGTGTCTGCTGAGCAGATGAGAATGGGGGAGGGCAAGCCAGGCATAGGGAACAGCATACGCAAAGGCCCAGAGGCACTTAGTTAAAATGCCCATAGAGAGCTGGATGAAGGTGGAGTGGAAGCTAAAAAGAGGTGCAGAATTGTCAGTGTATAGAGGCAGAGAGGGTGTGATGGTTAATTTTATATGTCAACCTGAAGGGTGTTTTTGTATGTAATAAATATTTATATTGATAAACATTGGATAGAGCAGGATAGCCTCCCTAT
>NW_011888784.1:5355918-5373302 GCF_000151845.1 Pteropus vampyrus
CCATTCTGATTTTATTCTGTAGAAAATGGGGGAGTCATTGGAGACTTCTGAGCAAGAGAGGGATCTGACTTGCGCGGTAAATCACATTTACTGTTACGGTGAAGATAACGGTAGACCAACATGTATCATGTGTCTGCTGTCTGTGATGGGCACTGTTCTAGGAGCTCTGAGTTGAGGATCAAGACCAGCAACAAGGACGCAGGTTGAGATAACTGGGTGTGCTCGTGCTGGAAAGGAAGAGGGTTGAGGACAACTCTCAGGTCTTCGGCCTGAGCAGCTCTGTGAACAGAGACTGATTCTCTTTCCACCCCCAGCACATGGCCCCATGTCTGACAGTATGTCTGCATATATTAGTGAAATGAAGAATGATTAGAGAAAGAGATGTAGACCCTGACAAAGGAGGATTGTGGGCCTTGCATAACACCATAAACAAATGAGTCCTTAATGTACTTCAAATACTTGTTGACTGAATGAATGAGTGAATGAATGAGCCCAGGATGTCAGCTACAACCAAGCTCCTTGCATTGGCACAATGTGCCCTCCAATCTGAATGCAGCACTGCCAGTAAAGGCAGGCTCTTACAGGGCGAACCCAGGTTTCAGGAATGCTGCGTTCCCACCCTTCCCTCAGCTGGACAGACGAAATTCCATTGTCCGGTTCAATATTCTGACGCCTTCGTCTAAGTTCAAGTGAAGGCAAAATCCAATGGGCAAGGGTTCCCCTCTAAGCTGTTCTAAGTCATTTCCTCCCAGTGTTGGTGGCTCTGAGAGCAGGAAGGGATGAGGAGAAGGTGTGAAGGGAAAGCAGAATAGACGAATGGAGGCGGGGCGCCCCAGGCCAGCCTCACCCCTTTGCTGCTATGCCGAAGACGAGCTTTGTCTTTGAAGGGGGAAGGCGCAGAAATGAGAGGGGGACTCGGGCCCATCCAAATCCTTGCTGCCCCTTTGGAGGGCACCCAAGCGCTGAGGATGGGAAGATCAGATCCAGTGACTGAACTTGGTGGCAGTCCCTTACTATTGGCACGCGCAGACCTGTTCATACCACATTTTAAATATATTTCTACCCAGAAGAAGCAGTTGACAGGCTCGGGAAGACCTAATGGAAAACAGCAGCTAATACTGCAAGTCAGCAAAGCTTGTCAACCCGGGCGCCATCATCCCTCACCTCTTCTTTCATTTTTATAGAAACGGCTCAGAAACAAAGAGGAGAAATTTCAAAAGCCAAACAAAAAATCAATACTGTGGGAGATAACCCAGCATTAATACAAAAACCAGAGAGGGCTTCTTTGTCTCCCGCCTCAGCAGTGCTATCAGTCACACTCCACGGATGGATTTGGGAGGCCACCTTTGCGCGGAAGCTGGCGGGAACCATTTTAGTTAAAGTGCCCATAGAGAACCGGGTTTAGGTGTGGAGCCTGAGCCAGGGGCAAGGAGAGAGAACGCATAGGCCAGCTCCGGGTTGCTCCCCTAGTACTCATGGGCCACAGGCATGAATACTAAGTCTAAAAGACAGGAGGATGATGAGGATAGAAACAGACAGGAAAGGCAAAATAGAAGTTCATTTGAGACTTAGAGGAGCCTCTTATGAAAATAACTCCCCCTATGTGCTGGAGCTCAAAGGCCAGAGATCAATGTCACACACCCCAGGACCATCTTTTCCAAGGGCAGTGAGGATTGAACTCAGACAGCCAGTTCTCACCCAGTGTGATCGTGGAGTCCAAGAGGTGGCCCATCCTTCAGGAAGAATATAGGTCAGGCCCACCTGTGTACAAGCCCAGGATCTATCTGAAGGCCCTTGCTCACCTCCCCACCCCACTCCCCCACCTCCCAAGCACCCAGGACAGAAACAGGTGCTTCTAAATCAGGCCTCTCTGATAATGTCTCTTGTTTTTCCTTCCAAACCCTCACCATTACACATGATGATACATCTGTAGATATGGTTACTTGTCTCTCCCAGGCAGGAGTTCACAGGTCTACTCCCGGCAACCAGCCCAGGTAGAAACGTGTAACATGAAGAGAAGCCTCCATGATTTGGTTTCCTCTCTGCACCTTGATTCACGTACCTCCACCTAAAATGGTTTCTCCCTGCCAGTTCTTCTGTTTAAACCTAACTTCCTCCAGAAAAACCCCTGAACAATTCATTCTGCATAAACAATCCTGAGAGTCACAGAGAGACTCGCTGGACCTTGAACTGGGAGGGACTTAAAAGATCATCTCATAGTCTCCGGGGAAGCTTTATAGAACAATGCCAGTGCCCAGGTCCCATCTTGAAACCATTACATGGGATCATCCAGGAGGGGGCTCAGTGCTGGTATTTTTTTAAACTCACCAGATGAGCACTGTGCCAGAGTTGAGAACCACTATCTAACTCAACCCAGTCAGGAACTCTGCATACCTTTGGGCAGGCTGTGTTCTGCACAACTCCAGAGGGCAGCATTCACCTGTAGTCCATGTCGGCAGTGCCCAAGGAGTCGTGCAACCTGCCCAAAGAGACCACATGGTTTTACATAAAAGAAAACTCAGGCTCAGGGCCAAGTGATTTCGCCAAGGTCATGCAGCAGGTTAGTGTCAGAGCTCCTCATTCAGGCCAATGCACAGTCTTCCCCCTGGTTACTCGAAGTATGGTCTGTGTTCCAGCCTGTTAGCAACACAGAATCTCAGGCTCCACCTCAGACCCCCTGAATCAAAATCTACATTTTTCCAAGGTCTCTGGACAGTCTGAGTGCCCATTAAGTTAGGGAAGCACTGCCCATCACACTGCATTCACAAGAAAGCTTCGGGAGGCTGAGCTGGACTTTCCATCTGCTACTCCTTGTGAACTGTCTTTGCACGTAGTAGGCGATCAATACATATCTACTGATTGACTGACTGAAAAATCTATGGTTTGCATGAGATACAGGCCCCATGAGTGCTTCCGTATTGGAAATGACCAACTTTTCAAGTTCCTGTAATCGGCGATTACTGAAACAGGGAATCCCGTCTCATCACAAAGAGGGGTCCCTTTGCAGCTATAAAAACAGTGACACTGATAACAAAATAATGTCTTGCTAAGCACTCCAAGGGTTCAGTGGATGATTTCATTTGCCCCTTGACCTTTCTATAAATAACATCTAATCACCTTACCCAGCTTCATTTGGATAATGGCTCCTTTTTCATCTCTACTCAGAAAAAAATTAATCCAACAATAAAAAATAAATAGAGAGCATGGGAGTTCTTCAGGGCTTAGGGCATCTTTTGATGAGAGTTTATCTACTGACTCTTTCTAGTCACTCTGGGTAAAGGAAACGTGGATCAGGAGAACACTTCCCTGCAGAGCCTCCGTCTTTCTTCCCTCCTCTGCTGGCTCCTGCTCTGTGTCAGGTGTTGACTGAGTCCACAGCGCTCTGTGGTCAATGGCTTAGATGGCTGCTAGGTTGATCTGGCCCTTCTCACTTTTAACTGGGTGTTGCCCTTTCCATTTATTTGTTCCATAAACACTTGGCCATGCTTTAGCTCTGGTCCTCAGTTCAAGCATGCATGCTCAGTGGGCAACTCAGCTTTCATTGCAACAAGGAAACTCTAGCCTAAATCAATTGGCCACCTTAACCTGCAGCATCGAATATCTGATTCCATGTAATCATTAAAGAAGATACCTCCAAACTCCTGGCCAAATAATACAGATTAGGAAATAATCTATGGAGATGCAGTCTATCCATTTCTTTGCTTTAGTGGTTTTGAACCTTAGTGGGGAAAGTTATGGGCTCTCGCCCAGAAAAATGCTCATAAACATGCACTCAAAACTGTGCATGCAATGTTAGAGGTTCATAGAACTCATAAAGGCCAGTTTAAGGACTATTCCAAATATACTAAAATGTTGACCTAAACTGAGCAGAATCATCAGAGATCTGGGTGCATGGACCACACGTTTTGGTGTCATTGTAGAAACACTCTTACTAGAATGAACTGAGCTGCTGGCCATCAGCTACCATTCAAGGCCATTCCTAGATTTGTCCCCATGATTTTATGGAAAAGGTGTGGCTGAGATGATTGTCCATCATGTTACATGGCTTTTTCTTTAAGAGAATCCACAGGAAAAGTTTCTTTCCAGCTTCAGTGCCAGGAAGCCTTGTTCTTCTTCACCGATACTGGCTTGTTTTTGTTTGATGGACATGGTAGATCCTGGCCCATCACATTTCCTTCTTCGCATGGCCTGCCAGGTATCTCAGAGCCCACGTGCACATGCCTCTGTTTGGAAATTAACTTCACTTGGAGTATTAACCTCATTCAGAAATCAAATTTTCTCATTTACTGATTTTTTTTTTCTTCATAAATGCTTTCTGAAACATGGCAGGGTAGAAATTTTTTTAAATTATGTAATCGTTTTAATTTTTACTCTTCTTGCCCTCAAAGGTTAATGAAAAAGACAGTCATGTAAACAGATAAAGTACACTGCAAAGAGGCCAGACCTAAATTTGCAGAGAGGCTAATACAATTGACCCTTGAACAACACAGTTTGAACTGCGCAGGTCCACTTATACACAGATTTTTTTTTCAACTGACTGCAGTTTAATTGACCTGCACAGTTCAAACCCCTGTTGTTCAAGGTCAATTACCAGTTTGGGAATTTGAGTATGCAGAAGGCCGACTGTAGTTATACATAGATTTTCTATGGGACGGGAGGTCAATGTCTCCAAAGCCTGCATTGTTCAAGGGTTAAATATAATTGAGAGAAGTGTTCAAGGAAGGCTTCCTGGAAGAGAAGACACCTGAACTGAGCCTTGCATGCTAAGCAGAAATGTTTCAATCAAGGCTAGTTTTGCTATTTCTCCACCTGAAGGACACATTCTATGGGTTACTTTTCCAGTAAGTAGAGATATGTTGAGAGAAGCACCAGGGGAAGGGGATTCAGGAGACCTGTGTAGTCTTAGGCAAGTCACTTAACTGGCTTGTTCCTTGGTGACTTCAGCTGTTATGTGGGAACAGACTAGCTGCCTGCCTCAAAAGGGTTGACATCGGGATGAAATGAAAGACGAATGAGAGCTGTGAATTACGTTGACTTGATGGCAGAGTTACTCGATTCTTTCCTGTGCACAAGAGAATGCCTGCCTGGGGGTGACCAGGGTTCAATACACAGTCCTGACTGTAAGACATTTTCCTTTCTGCTGAGCCCCCTGACCCTACAGGGGTTATGCTCACTCCACTCCCCTGTCTCTTTCCTGACCTCATCCTCAGAAACACTTCCACTGGCTGCCCAAGCTCTTCACAGACTTAGAAGGTGAGAGCAGGTTGACTTTCAGGTATTCCCACCAAGGTCTTTATGAGAATGAACCACACCCACCAACTAAACACATGTCCAGCTGGCAAGCCGAGAGACACATGGCAGGGAAGTGAGATGACAGACACTGTTTGCTGCCGGATCTGTAGCCATCCCCTTACTACTAGCAGAGCACGGATTTTGTTTGGGCAGCAGCACGCTCGACTTCTGATGATAAACCCTGCCACAGCCTGGTAAAGACACAATTTACATAAGTGTCTTCCTTTGACAACAGACCTCAGTGGGAAAACTGATTCACAAATCCACCAGGGTAAATTCCCGTGGACAAACTACGACCTCTGCCCAAGAAGAGCCCATGGCAAAGAGGCAACTGGTCCCAGGCAATTCCCAGTGGGTGGGCACCCCGAGGCAGGGGGTTGTGATGCCTCCTATGTGTTCGTCTTGTGCCAGGCTCTGAGGAGAACAAAGAAGTCCCAACTTTCAGAGAAGCTCCAAGGCTGATTCTGAGAAGTCAACCACGTGAAGTCACAAGTGGTGTGAACAGGAGCTGATGGAGTAACTAGGGGTTATTCCCTATTGTGGGCTCAGATTGGGTATATCATTCCCTTTGGACCTATAAGAATGTAGAACAGTCTGCTTCCTACCTGAGTCTAATAAAAACTCCCCCTTCGTCTCATTATCCCTGCTCGAAAGCTTTCCCTGGTCACCTTCTCCTAGGTTCAAGTCCAACTATCAGACTCCACCAATTTCATAATTTTTATGCTTATTCTCTCCTCTGTAGACCTTAATTCTAGTCAGACCAATAGTCTTGCTGCCCCCAGTTGCCACATTCATTCTGCCTCATTTAATCTTCACTACGACCCTATGAGGCAGATACTTTTATTATCTCTATTTAATGGATGAGAAAATGGAGATTCAGAGAGGCTGAATAACTTTCCTATGGTCACACACCTCAGTGGCAGAACTGAGATTTAAAATAAGTGTCTAGCAGTTGAGTCCATGAAATGCATGGGCTTCCTGGGTTGTTTGCTTTCAGTTTATATAATCACACTGGGTTAATTATGTTCATCTCACAATTATGTGAGGGTAAACACTCCAAGGTGTTTTTTTTAAAGCCCTGATTTACAGCATTTTAGATTTTGTAAATATGCAAATATTCCTGAATATTTAACAGCTGTCTCTCACTATCCAGCGCAAGCTGGTTCCAACACAGTACTGTATCCCTAGTACACATTATTGTTCTTGGTTAACAGGAGGGCTCAGTAAGGGGTTTTGAATGAATGAATGAATGAATGAATAAATGAAGAAATAAGTAAATGAATGCAGAATGGGGGTTAGCCTTGTCCCTCTGAAATTCTGAGAGTTATCTCTTAACGACATATAGCTCAGGGCCCGTCTCTACCACTGCCAGCTCTGCAGCTGTGACCCAACCCCCTCCACATGTTCCCAGTGCCAAAGGTTTTCAGGGTGCTGGGTAGACACACATGCACAAAAGACATAAGCCAAATCACTCCTGAAATTACCATTGACGAGAGCAGGATGTAGATCATTCAGGTGGTGCTATAAAGCAAGTGTTCCCATAGTTAAAGCTAGAGGCATCTGCAAGAGCTGTTACCTTATTGCAATGAGCCCCTTCAGGTGGAGGAGCGGAAGTCATTATGCCTGTTAGGGTGGTTTATAGCCTGTGGGCCATATGTAATGCTCACTACCTGGAGAACTTGAATTACCCTCAGGGCTGGCTGGGAGCTCCCTGCCTTGTTAATTTTATCTCGTTATGGGGAGGCATTCCCTGGGGCCAACTTGATGCAAAGGGTGATGGTTTGGTTGGATCCAATGTCCTTTATTCTAAAGCTGGTTCTTCTTTGGATCCCAGATATTCACCTAGTGTCCAGTAAGTTTATGCAAAGCCAGAGAAGAAGTAATTTGAAAGGCCTTCAAGGTCAAAGGTTAGAGCTAGACAAAGGTTATCAGCAAACCAAACTATGTGCCACGATAGTAAACATATTTCCTCTTCCTTATGATTTGTTAATAATATTTTTTTCTCTAGCATACTTTATCGTAAGAATACAGTACATAATACATATAACGTACAAAATATATGTTAATCAACTGTTTATATTACCGGTAAGGCTTCCGGTCAACAATAGGCTATTAGTTAATTAAGTTTGGGGGAAGTCAAAAGTTATACACAGATTTTTGACTGCACAGGGGGTCAGCACCCCAACTCCCACATTATTCAAGGATCAACTGTACATTGAATAGATAAATAAGCGAAATATGTGAATGTATCCTGCCTTAGATTTTTTTACATCCTTGAATTCTGAAAGGTTTTGCAAATATAATTGGAAAATGATTGATCAAATCTTTAAGGAATCATGGTGAGTGACATAAAAGTCAGAAAACTGAACACAGTCAAACATCTGTGGGTTTCCAGAATGAGTTCTGGAAAGCATAAGCCAGGAAACCTTTGTGTTTCTCCTTGGCTGAGTTTGAGAGTAGGTTAAAAGTGACTTGTGTGGAGGGAGATGTGGCAAACATTGCTACCTTAGTCAGGAGATCAAGGTCATTCTCATCAGTGATAAGTCATGTTAATAGCATGTATTGTTGATATGATGTGATGAAAACAGCACTTTACCTCTGTGGTTTTTGTCCCCAAATCCATAACCCCAGTCTAACCATGATACAAACATCTGACAAGTTCAAATTGAAGGTCATTCTATAAAGTCTATGACCAATATTTCTTAAAACTGTCAAGGTCATCAGAATAAAGAAAATTCTGAGAAACTGTCACAGTCCAGAGTAGCCTAAAGAGTCATGACAACTAAAGGTAATGTGATGTTTTTTATGGAATTCTGAAATAGAAAAATGACATTAGGTAAAACTTGTAAAATCTGGAGAAACTATGATATTTGGTTAATAGTAGTATACCAATGTTGATTCCTTAGTTGTGACAAAGGTACTATCTTAATGTCAGATGTTAACAAAACGGGAATCTGGGTGACGAATATACAGGAACTCTCTTTATTGTCTTTGCAACTTCTCTTAAATCTAAAACTATATAAAATTAAAAGTTTATTTTTATAAAGTAAATTATGCACATTGAGGAGACAAAGCTATGATTATAAGACTCTGTCACAGACTCAACAATAATAGGCCTAGGTAGCTGGGCTTGTGTATTCCTATAATGTGGCAGAGCACCTGACAAGACTCTAGGGAAATGTACCTGTAAACCCAGACAAGTGTGGCCTGGGTGGCCCTGTGCTGGCTGAATCCTTGGCTCAGAGATCGGCTGTCCCGGGAAGGGTATTTACCAGGTCTGCATCACTTGGAAGGTAGACATAGGTAGATACAGATAGACACAGATAGACACAGATACAGATACGGATACGGATACAGATACAGATACGGATACGGATACGGATACGGATACGGATACAGATACAGATACAGATACAGATACAGATACAGATACAGATACAGATACAGATACAGATACAGATACAGATACAGATACAGATATAGATATATAGTGTTAGGTCACAGAATTTTCCTTGACCCTGTCCTTTTAGACTGTTGTTGATCAGAGGGAATGGGTAAATTAAATTATATAATCAGGATAACAAAAATATGTACACAGAGCCAGAACTAACAAAATGGAAATTAACGGATATAACAAAAATATTTATTTATATTCAAGGAAAGGATAAGAGACCTGATTAAATAGCCATTTTATGGAAAGAAAAAAAAAGCTTTTGGATTAAATCGACATGAAGATAATAAGGCTTTCAATGTAATTAATTATAAACTTGAAATCCATTAAGTACAAACTCAACATTTCAAGAGAGACACTGATATGCGCCCCAGAAGAGAGAACAGGATGGTGACAATTCTGAAAGCCATAGAAGAATAGATGAAGAAATTAACCTAGAAATAGCACTTGCGGGGAGAGGGAGCTGTGGACTGGTAGGATAGCTGCTTTCAAATACTTGAAAGGCTGCCAGGGAAGTAGACCTGCCCCACTTCCCGGAACCTTTAGTTCCTATGCCACACCTGACCAAGGCAAACACTCCCCAGGTGGGTTCGCCTGCCTCAGCTGGGGGCATCTAGAATTGATCTTGCTGCCCTAAGCCTGTGTGATGATAAAATCTATGTGTCAAGTTGACTAGCCTAACAGATGCCCACAGAGCTGGTCAAACATTATTGCTGAGTGGGTCTGTGAGGGTGTTTCTGGGGAAGATTAGCATTTGAATTAAGTAAAGAAGCTCACCCTCACGTTATTCACAATAACTCAAAAGTGGAAATAATGCAATGTTCATCAGCCGATGAATAGATAAAATGTGGTACATACATACAACACAATGTTATTCAGCCATTAAAAGGGACTAAGTACTAATTCATGCAACCACATAAGTGAACCTTGAAAACATTATATGAAATGAATGAAGCCATTCACAAAAGACTGGAATCATAGGGTATGATTCCAGTCATATGAAATGTCCAAAATAGCTACGGAGAGTAGATTAGTGTTTGTCTAGGGCTGGATGCAATGGAGGGGTTGCAGGTGATGGTGGAAGGGGTATGTGATTTCTTTCTAGTGATAAAAGTATTCTAAAATTGATTGTGTCAATGGTTACACAACCCTGCAAATATACTAAAAAACAGTTGTACACTTCAAATGGGTAGACTGCATGGTGTGTGAATTACATATCGATAAAGTTATTTTTTTTTAATAGCAGAAGAGGAAGAAGAGAGTCGAGGGTGTTTTTTTGGTTTGACTGATGTCTCAGGTCGGGTCCCCCAGAAAACAGACACAAAGGTAGAGATTTGTGGGCAGAGTCAACACCTGTAAGAGAGTGAAGGGAGAGTCCTGACTGGGCAGAGAGGAGCTGAGATGCCCAGCAGTCTTCATGAAGTTCTCCGCCCATTGCACAGGGAGCTCTGCAGCTGGGGAAGCTCTTCACATGCCCACATTGACCTGTCAGTCATTGGCCGCCCCCAAGAACGGCCATGACCTTGGACAAGGTAGACAAAGTCCTCTTCAAGCTAAGGGCACAACTCTGGAGAGGGACTCAGCTGAGAGCCATCGTTCGGCAGCACTCCCAGCTGCTGGTAGAGAGCACTTTCTAACAGGCTGTTAGAAATTGAACAGCAACTCCTTTATACTCTGTAACAACTTTTGCAAAATGTTTTTAATCCTCACATTCAAATTAATATGGTTTGGACCGCCTGATGCAAATCAATAGTGTACTAAATATGGATTTACACGCAAATAGCTCTCCAGGCCTATCTGGTCAATACTACATGTTATTAAGGCTCTCTAAATACGTATTTACAGAGTTGGACCAGTAATCCAGGTTTCCAAGGGTTCCCCAATGCCTGTTGGACCTCAGAAGCCCAGCAGCGACCCCACACAGCAAGTCTAAAAGGAATGGGGTTTGAAATAGCTGTGGACCAAGAGTCATTCTTCCCAACTGAGGGAAACTCCACCCTTCGACTCCTACATGCTGATAAGTTTACCCGT
Organism: Pteropus vampyrus; assembly: GCF_000151845.1. Lineage (NCBI taxonomy): Eukaryota > Metazoa > Chordata > Mammalia > Chiroptera > Pteropodidae > Pteropus > Pteropus vampyrus. The sequence continues at coordinate 5,366,693 of NW_011888784.1, forward strand.
GCTGTGCAGATGAGGAATCTGAGGATTTGAGAGATAAAGGGACCTACCCAAATTCACAGAACAGGTGCAGGAGCTCAGATCAGACCCAACCTCCTGTCTCTTGTTCAGTACAGTGAGGCAGAGTCAGAAGAACTGAGTTTGAATCCTATACCTCTTATTGGCTGTGTGAACTCATGCAAGTTACTTCCTTACTTTGTACCTGTTTTCTCTTTGGCAAAATGGAAGTAATGAGTAATGCCTACTTGGTGGGGTTGTAAAGATTTAGTAAGAGAATTCTCTGAAAGTATTCAGCCCAATGCTTACTTAAAGCATTCAATATTATTATCATGCCACGCTTGTACCAGTGGGCTTGATTTCGTTTTTCACAGTCTGTCACTCCAGTTATTATTTCAAACAGGGAGTTACCTGCAATATCCCAAGACCTTCAAGAGCAGGAAGCATCTCGCTGGACCAACTCTGCTATGAGAAAAAAACACTTTTTGAAGTTTCTGGTCTGAACCTTTCCCACCCTGGCCAGGGGAGTGGAAGTGGGAAGTAGGAATGAGGCTTTTGTCCTCTGTCCATGAGCCATGACATGGCTGGAACCTCTTGGGAGGTATTCAGGTTCACGTTCATTCACATCACTCTGACAGTATCATGTCATGGGCTACCGGGGCCCCCCAGATCTCTCCTGCTATCCTGAATCCAAGTGTCCTAAAAGTCTTCATCTGAGATTCATACCTCTGAGTCTCCTCCCGTGTTTTTCTCCATTTAAAACAGTATTATTTTATGTGAATATTATTGTCAGCTGAAAAACAAATGGAGTCCTGAAACTGTGAGGCCTTTCTTGGTGCTAAGAAAGTCCCTCACCAATTCAGAATTCATTTACATTAACTTTTTTAGGTTTTCATCTAATAAAAAGGGATAAGACTTTAAAATTCCCACAGAGTCCAATTTCAAAATCCATGGGGTAACACACAACTACCTCTTTGAGAGAGGCCAGTGCTCTGAGAAAGTCACTACGAGCGTCAGTGGCTTGGCAGGAAAAGTGTGGCATGACTCTTGCAGGGTTGAGAGCAGGACTCCTTTGGGGGGAAAAACAGATGGAAGAATTTTGACCCTGCAGCCCTGTCCTGGGTGTCAGTCCCTGGAGACGAGGCGCCCCATGAGCAGGAGCAGTAGTAGAATAGCAGAGGATGACAGCTGGGAACAGACTGGGAAAGAAGAGGGAGGAGTTCCCCAGATAACTCTGTCTCCCCTGAGTCTCCCACAGGCCACTGGGCACTTCACCACACAGCCACCGGCTTAGAGTGTCCTCATTGGTTTCAAGATGCAGCGGGGGAGATGAACCCTGAACAGAATCTGTCTTGATTAGGGATCATTCTCATCACAATCCAGCCTCACCAACCCTACAACAATGAGGGCACCCATTTCTTTCTCTAAAAGGTCAATCGATAGGATGTCTGTTTGTGTTGAGGTCATTTGGTGGCTGGTTCATCACCACCCACAGCTCTGCATCTTGTCAACTCTCTAATGGTTTCTCCCCATTCTCAGAGCTGTCCCTGGATACAGGGTGGCTGAGCATGGCCAGATCATCACAAATGATAAAGAATGTGAGAAGCAATTAGGACACTCAGAGCACAGCAGCCCCTCCTTGTCTTCCTGGGGCTCAAGACTCAGGTAAGAATGCCACATAGTCATTATCATGGAATAAAACCCTTCTTCTCACTTGTCTACTCCCACAAGAGAAGTGGTACAGGGCAGTGGCATTCAGGCCACATGTCACCTCTGTGGAGACAGTGTCACTCCCCTAACCATGTCATCAGTTAGAATGCTGACCTGCTCCATGGATGGGCAGCAAGAGACATGTAGGGCCTGGGCCAGGGACTCAGGAGATGCCATGTCCGGCTCTGGCTCTTCGTCCTTCTCAACTTCAGTGTCCCTATGTGTAACATTGGGGTAAATAATTTCACTGGACCCATGTCATCACACTGCTATCAGGACTAAATCAGACAATGGAAATTAGTGCTTATAAACATACGACGTGTCTGAAGAGAAAAAGTAGACTGCAGGTTTGACAGAAATGGCAGCAATAACTGGAAAAAAGATCATAAACAAGTCATTTAGGCTCTCTGGGCCTCAGTTTACTCATCTGTAAAATGAAGCCTCTCATCCAAAGCTCACAAGTCCCTTCCAGCTCTAAATGGGCAGAGGAAGGGTATTTGGTAAATGAGTGCCCAGGTGCATCACATTTAAAGTGTTCCATTTTAGGCAGGATTTAAATGTTACACATTGGTCCAGATTGTCGCTCTGGAGCCCTAAGCCAAGCTCCACTGATGTCCAAAGTGTGTGCCTGAGTCTGGTTTTGATCAAGCTAGATTGATCCAGCTGCTTTCTTTCCCAGGTCACTTAAAGCCCACTCCCCTTCAATTATCTTGCTCTTGTCCCAAGGGTAATCTTGTTCATTTCCTCACACTCTCTGCTTCCTCCAGGCTTTGGCACATGCTGCTCTCACTGCCTACCTGGACCTGTCGTCTCTCGCTGCCCAGCAGACCTTACTATCCTGCGTCTGTGTGTTTGAGCCCCTTGAGGAACGATGTCTTTGTTCCCCTTTGCATTTCTAGATCACAGGCAGCACCCACCATGTAGTAGATGTTCTATGAATATTTGCAGAATGAATAAACAAACGAATGCGTAAGTGAATATAGAATCTATAGTCAGAGATTTCCAAATTAGAACCTCTTCTTGTTTATATCTAAATAATCATTTCTCACGTTAAAACAGCTGAGGCAGGTAATGCACATTATCTACTAACATGCATCTCCCTCTTTTCTGACTAACAGAACCCAGTTTTGTTCAACGCTACTCTTCAGACTTGGAACTAAGGGTGACCAGGTGACTCACTTCTGACCAATGAATAGCGAGCAGAAGTCTAGTGGGTAGGCATCCAGAAAACCTATTGTTTTTCTGATAAAAAGAGAAAGACTGCCAGCACGCAGATCCTTTTGCAACTGGCAAAGGTCCCTGCCTAGAACTTGGACCTGATCTCTCAATGATCAGGTTCTGAGGTTCTGGGGTTCTGAGGACAAAGGCTACATGTTAGATGTTGGAGTGAAAAGGAGTCTGGTTCCTGCTGAGTTGCTTGAATAGCTACATTAGCTCTGGACAACCTATTCATGGGTCCATTTTTCATAAAATCTAAAATCCTTAGTTGTTTAAGCTACCATGGTCAGGCTCTGTTACAGATGGCCAAATGGAAGCCTAATTGAGTCAACAGCTAACCGGAAAGGAACAATACGACTATTTGCACATTCAAAGAGCATTCATGGAGCACCTACTATGTGTCAGGTACTCTGATAATTGCTTTTCATACATTGCAGTGCAAATCTGAACAGAACTCTGCTATTTCCAAACGAAGTGGAAATTTTCTAAATGATAAATGCCTTATGGCAGCTTTTCGATAATCCTTTTGAATTGTTTTTTCAATGTTTTTATTTCTTATCTTCTAGGAGGTCTCTTTACATATGTCTTGCCTCCACAAATAACAGGTTGAACCATATGAAATTGCTATTTCTATGAGTCAAAAATATATGTTCATTTGCTGTGATTTAACTTAATTGTCACACCTGACTCCTTAATGTGAACCATAGATTCTTCTCTGTGGTCTTGAATTGACCCCTGACCCCTGCAACCCATGCAATCATAAGGGAATACCATCCTTAGGATAAGGAAAGGAAGTCACTTCCTGTCCCAGAGCCTCGGTTTCTTTTTCCTTACAGTGGAAAGTTTGGGCTAGAATCGCTCTAGGTTGCTGCTGACACCAACAGTCTAGAAAGTGAAAGTGATGATGTGTCACCTCAACACACCCAGTGGCTTCACTGCTCACTGAAGATGCCAACCAGGCTCTGAGCTCTGCTGCCATCATGGTCCCATTTAAGTCCAGAATCAGTTACAGCTGGTGACCCAGAAGTCTCCAAGAAGTCTTCTTGTCCACCTCTCTGCCTCTAATACTGGCCTTGCCTGTAAGTGCCCTGAGTAAGTTAGGAGGCCCAGCCCTGAACCAGCTTCTGCAGGTGAACATGAAGCTTCCCAGCCCTTCACCTGTTTCTCTTCCTTAAAAAAACATGACAAAAGCATGTAAAATAATGAGAGCACCTTGATTATCAAATATAAATAATAATAATAAATATGTATTTGAATTGGAGCTCTATAGTTATACGCAAATATGAAATTCTTTGTGATGAAAGGTCATTTTTTAAATTTCCTCATTACATTATCTTTTCAATAATAATTTTAAAAACCGTTGAAGAGCGTGAAAGAAAGAGTTCAAAGTTCCAAAGACATACATTACTACTTAAATCCCAAGGATGCCCATTTAGAGCGAGGACATTTATACAGAGACCGAGCCAGTTCCCACAGGCTGCGGCCCAACATCTCTCACCCCCATCCGGGGGAACAGCTGCTTCCTCCCCAGTCTGTCAACTGCCCTTCCCTGATTAATCCATCCTCCCCGGTGAGGGCAGTCAGGCCAAAAGCCCTCCGCCCCTCCCGCCACAAGGGCCTTCCCGAAGCCAGGTTTCTCTGGGTGAACTCCAGGGTGAGGTACATTGAGGAGGTTAATTACACCAGCCCCTGTGCCATCCCTAGCCCAGTACTGACAATTTGGCAACTGCACTACTGGTACGAGAACATTATGCCAAACAGCTGGTGGCAGAGAACTCTGATTTATTAACAAGAGTCCCTGGGATGGCAGCCAAAGTGCCCTTCTTTCCAGAGGAGCAGCAAGACCTAGCAGTCAGCTTTCATGCCCCTTCAATTAGGGCCCAGCTCACCTGTAGATGACTGAAATTCCACAGGGGTAACACATCCAAACCTTGTTAGTCATTTACATCTCTAGGTGAATGACTCTGTCAGCTCCTTCCTTTATTCAGCCAGCTGAGGCATGTATTGGGATGGAACCCAGCACAGTATGTTAGGGTGGCATTTCAAAGCCTGGGAATGGTATCTCAGGAAAGGAAGTGGATCATGTGAGACAATTTGCAATCCACTGGAATGAGGAGAGAGAACTCTAAAAGGAGAGGCAGCTGGGCCCAAGTACAAACACCAGTGTTACCATTTTGTCCAGGGCAGCGCTAGAGCCTTGGTCTCCAGTACCACCTGTCCCACATGGTCATGGCATCTCCCATGTACCAGCTAGCCAGTGCCCTCTCTGACCTCTGGTGGCCACTTCACTGCTGGGCAACCTATGAACAGGAAGCCAGGCTGAGGGAACCTGTTTATCATTCACTCATTCATCCAGCCTCCTGTCCACCTATCCATTCGTCCTTCCTTCCATCCATACTTCATTAAGCGGGTATTTACTGAGTTCCCACTCTATACCAGTCAGTATGCAAACCACTGAGGATGCAACAGTGACATAGTGGCACAGTCCTTGCCCTCACAAAGCTCTCCTCCTGGTGGGAAGCAGCCAAGTCAACAGGCAATCACAGTAGCATGTTGCTAAGTGCTATACAAGAGATCGGCAGATAATATAGGAGCACATAGGAGGAACACTTAACTTGGATGTGGGACTAAGGAAGCTTTGGTCTACTTACCTATAAAATGGCAGCATTGTGATTTGCCCAGCCAACCTACAGAGTTGCTGGGACAACCAACTTAGATTATGCATGGAAATAATTTTATAAACTGAAAAGCACTATGCAGATGTAAACAAGTGTCATTACTGTCATTGCCATTCCAGACTTCTTCTAAACATCAAGGTAAAGGCAGCATCTCTGAGGCTTTTGGCCATGCCATCTGTGTAGGCCATAGGCTAATAATGCTCCCTCAAAATAGGACCATCTCCTGACAGGGAAGTGAGTGAACATTGGCCCACAGCATTTTTACTGTTTCTTCCAACAGTGGAGAGTAGTTACATGGAATCATCCCCTGCAACTACTTTCTAGAAGCTCCCAAGCTTGGCCACATTGCCAGTCTTCCAGAGGCTTGAGGGATAGTGTGAGTACATAGGAGGAGCTGACAGGCATGAGAGGGCTAAGCTAAAGGTTCAGACTGTAGCCACAAAGGATGGAGAAGTGTAAAGGCTGAAACTATGACTGTATGAACCTGCTGTGTTTGCAAGTGAACCAATCAGAAACTCATGTCAATCTCAAAGGACAAAAAGGAAATTTGATTCTGAGACAAGGTTCTTGGATGAAAGCTGTTTTCAACTCAAAGTAAGCTCCTCGAGGCCAAAGAACAGGTCTGCTTCATGAGACCTGGGTGCAACTAAATACTCCCAGGACAGATGATGCAGAATTCAATAAACATTTGCTAGATGTTTTGAAATAAACTGTACCAGAAAACAACAACAGGAGACCATCCCCACCTCTCTGAGCTGGAAATTGAGAGCCAAAGAAGTGATGGGCTGAGTGGATACCAGAGCCTGGCCCCCTGATTCAATGTTTAGGAATCTTTCCTCTCCCAGGAAGACAGCACGATGTACTGGGAATGGGGCAGCAGCGGGGTGGGGGGAGGGGGATGTATTTCCAATCATTTACTCACGATTGGCAATCTACTTAACTCCCTAAGCTTCACTAGCCTTTATCTGTAAAATGAATTAGCCCATCTCATAGAGTGGTTGAGAAAATCA
>NW_011888784.1:5373882-5388127 GCF_000151845.1 Pteropus vampyrus
GGTTAATTACACCAGCCCCTGTGCCATCCCTAGCCCAGTACTGACAATTTGGCAACTGCACTACTGGTACGAGAACATTATGCCAAACAGCTGGTGGCAGAGAACTCTGATTTATTAACAAGAGTCCCTGGGATGGCAGCCAAAGTGCCCTTCTTTCCAGAGGAGCAGCAAGACCTAGCAGTCAGCTTTCATGCCCCTTCAATTAGGGCCCAGCTCACCTGTAGATGACTGAAATTCCACAGGGGTAACACATCCAAACCTTGTTAGTCATTTACATCTCTAGGTGAATGACTCTGTCAGCTCCTTCCTTTATTCAGCCAGCTGAGGCATGTATTGGGATGGAACCCAGCACAGTATGTTAGGGTGGCATTTCAAAGCCTGGGAATGGTATCTCAGGAAAGGAAGTGGATCATGTGAGACAATTTGCAATCCACTGGAATGAGGAGAGAGAACTCTAAAAGGAGAGGCAGCTGGGCCCAAGTACAAACACCAGTGTTACCATTTTGTCCAGGGCAGCGCTAGAGCCTTGGTCTCCAGTACCACCTGTCCCACATGGTCATGGCATCTCCCATGTACCAGCTAGCCAGTGCCCTCTCTGACCTCTGGTGGCCACTTCACTGCTGGGCAACCTATGAACAGGAAGCCAGGCTGAGGGAACCTGTTTATCATTCACTCATTCATCCAGCCTCCTGTCCACCTATCCATTCGTCCTTCCTTCCATCCATACTTCATTAAGCGGGTATTTACTGAGTTCCCACTCTATACCAGTCAGTATGCAAACCACTGAGGATGCAACAGTGACATAGTGGCACAGTCCTTGCCCTCACAAAGCTCTCCTCCTGGTGGGAAGCAGCCAAGTCAACAGGCAATCACAGTAGCATGTTGCTAAGTGCTATACAAGAGATCGGCAGATAATATAGGAGCACATAGGAGGAACACTTAACTTGGATGTGGGACTAAGGAAGCTTTGGTCTACTTACCTATAAAATGGCAGCATTGTGATTTGCCCAGCCAACCTACAGAGTTGCTGGGACAACCAACTTAGATTATGCATGGAAATAATTTTATAAACTGAAAAGCACTATGCAGATGTAAACAAGTGTCATTACTGTCATTGCCATTCCAGACTTCTTCTAAACATCAAGGTAAAGGCAGCATCTCTGAGGCTTTTGGCCATGCCATCTGTGTAGGCCATAGGCTAATAATGCTCCCTCAAAATAGGACCATCTCCTGACAGGGAAGTGAGTGAACATTGGCCCACAGCATTTTTACTGTTTCTTCCAACAGTGGAGAGTAGTTACATGGAATCATCCCCTGCAACTACTTTCTAGAAGCTCCCAAGCTTGGCCACATTGCCAGTCTTCCAGAGGCTTGAGGGATAGTGTGAGTACATAGGAGGAGCTGACAGGCATGAGAGGGCTAAGCTAAAGGTTCAGACTGTAGCCACAAAGGATGGAGAAGTGTAAAGGCTGAAACTATGACTGTATGAACCTGCTGTGTTTGCAAGTGAACCAATCAGAAACTCATGTCAATCTCAAAGGACAAAAAGGAAATTTGATTCTGAGACAAGGTTCTTGGATGAAAGCTGTTTTCAACTCAAAGTAAGCTCCTCGAGGCCAAAGAACAGGTCTGCTTCATGAGACCTGGGTGCAACTAAATACTCCCAGGACAGATGATGCAGAATTCAATAAACATTTGCTAGATGTTTTGAAATAAACTGTACCAGAAAACAACAACAGAAGACCATCCCTACCTCTCTGAGCTGGAAATTGAGAGCCAAAGAAGTGATGGGCTGAGTGGATACCAGAGCCTGGCCCCCTGATTCAATGTTTAGGAATCTTTCCTCTCCCAGGAAGACAGCACGATGTACTGGGAATGGGGCAGCAGCGGGGTGGGGGGAGGGGGATGTATTTCCAATCATTTACTCACGATTGGCAATCTACTTAACTCCCTAAGCTTCACTAGCCTTTATCTGTAAAATGAATTAGCCCATCTCATAGAGTGGTTGAGAAAATCAAATAGGATAATGTACTTGGAGGCACTGTGTAAACTCCTAGGTCTGGTACACAAGGAAGGGATCATGGTTATTACCATGGCTCCCAAGGACGGTAACCAGGGTGATGCAGTTTTTCAAAACTCCCCAGAACTGAGCTTCAAGCCCTGGAAACTAGAGGCAGCAGCCATCAGCTAGAGCCAGAACAGCCTGGGTCTGCATGGTCCTTGTGGAAGGGACTGAGAGGGGCTCTTTTGGGTCCTAAGGTCACCATGAATGACTAAAGCAGAGTCTCCAGCAAGGATGTGCCTTTGAGTGATAGCTACAACCCCTCAGAGGACTGTACTGTTCAGCTTGTATCCCCAAAACAGGGAAACCTGTGTTCTACATTCATCTCAACCTGGGGCTCATTGTTTCATTCCTCAGGACTCAATTTCTTCATTGAAAAAGTGGACAAATACCTGACCAACCACTGCCAAAAATCTGCATCAGTATTTAATCCTCCAAGTGTTTATTCAATGCCCAAATGTCCATTTTCTCTTACTTGACCAAATGTTGCAAGCTCTGTTCCAAGGAGAAGGCATCACACACAAACAGCTAATGAGATACAAAATTCAAAGCTGCCAAATTAAACTAGTAAATCAGGGGCAACATTTATCAGGCCAAAAGGATGGTTTTAGGGGGTGGGGTTGTTTGGTTTTCCTTTTCTTCATTTGGTTTCTCAGATGAGCATTCTCATTTTGCTCTAGATTGTGTTTTGGCCTCCACAATGGCCTCTTATTTGTTGAGGTCCTTTCAAAGGCCAGGCACAAGGCAAACGCCCTTCAAAAATCCAGGAAAGTGAGCTTTTAGTCCACAGCGTTTGTTCATTTTTAATGTAAGTAATTAAACAAGTGATTTTTTTAAAAAAAGGAACTCCAATGCCTTTGGTTAAACACATTAATATAAATGATTTGAAAAAGCTAATCTCCTAATGAGTTGAGAATTTTATATTGATTCAGTAATTACAAAGCATATTGCAAAATCAATGATAAATACTCCTGAAATTCATATTGATTAGCTAACTCCGATAAGATTATATTGAACAGAGGCAATATATTTAAGAGTGCGAATGTGCGTTCACGTTAACACATTTGGTGACAAATGGAAGCACGGGGCAGACCTCGGGCTGGCGTGGAAGGAGCCGCGCTCTCTACATGTTGTTCATGCTCCTTCTACACACTTGGTTCTGGTTTTCAAAGCTGCTGCTTAATGAAACATAAGATTATTACTCCCTCGTGCCTTTAAGTTTTCAGGTCTTTATACAATAATTAATTAGGATTATGTGACAAGAAGAGAATTTCCACTAGGAAAAGAAATACTAATAGTATTGCTTTAACGAATGATGCTTAAACTCCTATTGACTCAACTTAATTTATTTAATCTTTCTACCTAGACCACCCTGAAGGTAATTATTCACTTTAAATACTTTTAAACTAGTATCTTTTAAGTCTGGGATTTCTCACGTAGCCACTTACTGTCTAACAAAGTAGTCTTCCTGGAAATGAAGTGTTTTAAATTATATACCAATGGGTAAATCCATAAAATGTACACATCGGCGGGTCTCAAAGTGTGGTCCCTCAGCCAGCAGCACCAACATCACTTGGGAACTTGCTAGAAATGGGAATTCTCAGGCTTCATCCCAAACCTACTGACCCAGAAACTTGGAGGATGGGGCCAGGCTATCCGTTTTCACAAGGTGGTTCCGATGCCTGCTCAAGTTTGAGAACCACGACAATACATCATTAAGATTTTCCTGAGCATTTACTATATGCCTATAAGTCTGCTACATGCTTTGAAGATACAGAAGAATATGTGGCACCTGCTTACAGTTTGGTTAGGGTGTTCACATTTATATGCTTGGTCCTGTCCCTAACCAGCTTTAATATCTTAGCAAAACTAAATCCTTCTGGACCTATTTCCTCATCCACAAGGAGATAAGTTGGCTTAAGTAATCTCTTAAAATTGCTTCCAACTCCAGATACCATTCCACAGGTCTACAAATTAGAGAAAAGGGAGTTTGTTCACAGAAGTTCCACACCAGCAGTATGATTTAAAACACAAGAAGAGATCTTGCCAGCTCTGAGATTAATTCCCCTCTGGAATAGCATGATCTTTAATTTCCTGTTAGTCACTCCTCAGAGTTTCACAGAATGAACCAAACCCTCTCTGGAAATAGGGAATGACATGGAGTAGGAGAGGAAACTACCTCTCCCTCCCGTGGGAGTCTGATGTGTCACCTACCTAGTGAGAACCATTGTTCCAGCCCTTTTCTACAACCTGGACCTCTGAGCCTGGGCTCCCATCTGGGGAAAAGAACTAATAGGTTCCCCTGGGGCTGGTTGGAGGGAATTCCATGACCAGACCTTGAGTGGTGGGAAAGATCATTCATTTAGCAGTGTCAAGAGAATCCTGAACTAGGGAGGACAAATTTCATATGATAAAGGGACCAGGTAAGAGAGAAGGCTTTAAATAAACACCCCTACAAACCCACAACTATGCCCAGAGGTGGCTCTAACTGGCCTTTCCTGATCCCTGACCCTCCCATCGTCCACCCCTCCTAGCAACCATTGTGAGATATGACTATTTTTAATGAAGCGAATGTTTGTATGAGGTTCACAGACCCTAAGGTAATCCTCAAAGAGAACTTCTTGACCTGCTTTGCAGAAAGACACCATCACTGAGAAAACAGAGGAATGACTTTTCAAGAGGAGAGGGGCATACTTGTTTAGAAATATGACACATACAAGAAAGTCTTAACACCATGTTGTATTAAATACAAAGAATCCTCTTAATAGTCATGGCATGTTAGAGGTAGAAGGATCTTCAGAACCCCCTTGTGTTACAGTCTATATTGCAAAATTCAGCACTTAATTGTATACTCTGATTTGTCTGTTACTACTGTACCTCTACTAGCTAAGCTTGGAAACAAAACTTGAATTCAGAGCTTTTCTCTGAGGCTCGTTCTCTCTCCATCATTGAAGGAAGCCTCATTTATAGCAGAAACAGGGAGTGGGACACAGCAAGAAGATATTTCTTTATGCATGCCAATCGTTCATTCTCCTCCATGAAAATATAGCTTAACAAAAAACTTTTTCATCAAATCTTTAGGTAAAACTAAAACGGCAAAATGCCCATATCATTCCTAAGGTCTGCCCGCCCTCTGAAACCCCAACTATCTCCCAAAAGTATTTGTACCTCTGTTTATATAGAAATGAGTTTATATAGAGAAGTTGTCTTATGGGTTCCCGGACACAGCAATGCCAGAGAAATGCTCAAGGTCCCCTTTTCTTGATCCTCCGCTTCTCTCATATGTCCTTTGGGAAATAACTATGTAACCGTTTTGTTCTAAAATATTATATATTGATAATAGATTCTTTATCCTGCCTCAATGGTATGTGAATATTCACAAAAGGAGTGACTCTTACATGAAGAGTGGTGATATTTCTGGCACCAGTGGCCAACAAGTTGGAGAGAATTTTTAGCCACTGATGGGAAGAAGACATAGGTGACCCCCAGTCACTCAGCATAGCTGCTCTGACTCTGCTGGGTGGCTGTTCCCCTTTTGCCAGGGTTTCCCTTCTGAATGGCCCAATCGATATTCATTAGGCATTGCCAGCTCCTTGTCTCTCCCTAACTGATTTCTCCACCATGCTGCAAAACCCATTAAAAGTTAATCTTCTAATAGACAAGGGCTCAAATTGGCTGCCCAGAGGTTCCAGATACAAAGAAGATGCCTCTAGGATGGAGAGACTGTCTTAGGCAGGGGCTGTCTAAGAGTAGAGCTTCAACTCTTCACATCCATGTGCCCAGGAGAACCCATGAGCAGCCCTAGTGGCCTTTGTCTGCCCCAAGGAAAGGGTATCCCAAAGAATTCCAAATGGGAAGATGGACACTGATCTGGTCTTCTTCATCAAGTACTGGAAAAGAGAATACCTAGACAATCCCCTGACTTAAACTGGGCCTATCTGGGATTAAAGAGGATGGATTATATTCTTTGAGCAAAAAGCCCAGCCCAGCCCAGCCCTTCCTGGGCATCAGCGACATAGAACTTTGCTGGCCTCCTGCCTCTCAAAGAGTGTTTCCCTACAGCGCTTCTTTCTCTTTCTGACATCTGGGTGCAAATATCCTTCTAGGTCTTCCTCTTCACTTCACTCCCTTTCTTTCTTAGCCATCTCATAACGCTAGTTATCATTCCTCGTGCATTCATTTATTCAACAACTAAAGTCTATGATGAACAACACGATCTGTCAAGTACTGTACTCGGAGCTAAAGATGCATGGCCACCCCTGCCCTCCTGATACCTCCACTTCTATGGAGAAAAAGAGCTGATTAAAAGGAGCCATCCCAATGAAGTAGGAGGTTGTTTGGTAAATGAGTGGAGGGGAGTATGTGCTGTTTCCACTTCTATCAAAGGTCCATGCGTAGGAATTGTTCATCCAACACATCATTAACAGGCCCTTCTCTTCTAGGCACTATCTGCCTAGAAGAAATAATCAGGCCCTCTAGCCGAATAGTAAAGCCAAGCCTCTGATAGGACGGTGAATGTCACCACATTGAAAATCAGTACTTCCCTCTACATAGTTTTCCTGAAGTCTGACCTGCCTAACAGGGGTCTCCCACACCTAAGAGCAGATTTTAGGGCTTTGCCACATCCTGGCTGCAGGGCCAGCTTCCCTAGCTTCTGTGAAATACTCAGTGCCAGTCGAGCAGAACAGTGAGGCAATTAAGTGGCCCATAGATGAGGAGAAAGACTGAGAAAACTTCTCAAATACTGGGATTTGAAGACTTGAAGGCCGAGATCATGGGTGGAACAGACATGTTGTTGCATCCCAAATGGTAGAATTTAACTATCCCTGACCCCTTAGTCTTAAAAAAAAAAAAAAAAAAGTAAATTACAGATTAATAAAACCACTTACAAAAAGTGGAAATTCTACAATGAGGCCTCGGACTCAAGTAGTTTCTAGAAGAATTTGGATAAACACATGAAAATTTTCTAATGACTAATTAAGAGGAATGTGGGGAGTACTGGGAGCAAGTCCAAAGGTAACGAACCTTTAAAGTGATGTCTGTCCAATGCCTTCTTTCATGAAGAGATGCCAACACTGGATGAACCAATGGATGGCCCATGGTGACACTTCCATAGGACCATGATGCCCAGCGCATTCCAGAGGCACACTCAAAGGTCTCCACCCCAATCTCTTCTAGCTCACAAGGACATGGCTGGCTTTCCTCATCACTAACATGAAGTTTGTGATTGTCAGCCCTTCCCTGGGGTCTACATATTTCCAGGTCTGTGTGCATCGGTGAACCTTTTTCAAGGAGCTTTGCCTTTGTTGTGGCATCTCATCTCTCATCATTCCTCAGAACCTGAGATTAGGCAGGTGGCCCCACCCCAAAGCCAGGACCCTCAAGAGAACACATGGATTGCTATTAACTTTCTTACTAGGAGGCCAGTATGAGGACCCCACTTTGGAAAACATAATGTCCCTTCCTTCCTTAATTTCCCATCTCAAAGGGCTCACACTTTTGCCGAGGGCAGTGTTCGGTTCACAGCCTCCCAGGAATGCTGATTCCCTGCCAGAGGGGCTGACTCCCTGGACGCCCTTCTTCTTCCAGCCTTAGACTTCAACCAGCAGCCCCAGCAGCCCTAAAACATTTCTTCGCCCAAATATGTGACCATAAAATAGATTGGCTGGTCAGTCAATTTTCTGATTGCACACCCTCTCTGCATATACTTTCCAGCGAGGTAGGAAGTTATGTCACCCAGTGGCTTTGTTGGGACAGGCAGTTTCCTTCCTCACCACATTGCATAGCCTCTGTGCTGAGCCCATCACTGGGAGAGGCCCAGAGCCTTGGTTCTGGATTTCTTACCCAGACAGGAGGATGCCTGCTGCTCTTCTCTATCTGGTCCTGGCAGAGGGAATCTGTCCAGCTTCCACTGCTACAGCTGACTGCAAGATGAAGGCAGGCTGGCTCACAAAGACAGGCTCTGACATCTTGTAGCCATTCCAGATGGGGTCTCTGATGCCCAGAGCTCTGCCAGCTCCAAGAAAAATGTGAAAATAGGTGATCTGAGCCTATTTTCTGTTTTTTTTTCCCACCCCTTCCCAGTCTTCCCAGTCTTCACTATCTGTCCATTTATTTATTCAATACATATTTATTAAGGACCTACTTTGTGCTAGGTCCAGATGAGTAGGACAAACAGCCCCTACCCTCCTGAAGTTTATAGGAAGAGAAGGAATAACCATATTCGCAAGTTGATGTTCAGTGTACTGGCAGAGAACATAGTACTTTTATTAAAGGTGTGTGCCCACCAGAATTTTTGGCCCCCTTGGCAGAGTGTATTTTGAACAGGTGTCTTTCCAAGACTCTCAATTCTCACTCCATAAGTAACTTTGTAGTCTAGCTCCCACAATGTTCTGTTCTGCCTATACCCCTGGTTTCTGCCCTCTGCTCCCCTTCCTTCCCAGACTATCCCAGCCCCTCCCTCCTCTGCCCAGCCCCTCCCCACTCTCACCCTCTCTGCCTCCTTCAGCACACTTCGCCTTCAATCCCTTCCTAGCTGGAAGCAAGAACAGGAAGACTAATTTCATTTCTCTTCTTTTCCTTTGGTGAGTAGATCTGTGACAACCCTTTTTATGCATTTAATTCATTCTCAATTTCTCATAATCAGGGGGAAGGCATCCCCTAAGGTTAGGCAAGAGCTTGTCAGAAAAATAAAATAAAATAAAAGACAGTGTAAATTCACAGAGGTAATCATAGTCTATCTCCACTTCCCACTGCCCATGGAACTATTAACTAATATCGCTCTCTAATCTTTTTTGTACTTATTTATTTTGTAGCGAGAAACTAGTGTTATAAACACCCCTACTGTCAAAACTTGTCATCCCCATTACCTCAAGGCGGGCTTCATCTCTGTTATTCTAATTTCAGAGTTTCTCAAATTCACAGCCGCTGGAAATTGAGTACAAAATCCATTATCATTTGTATATTTTAATTATGCAAATGAGGCAGCTCAGCTGCGATGTCCGGGACCTGCAGGGATGCCTGACTTGATTCTGGGTGATTACAATTTATCCAGTCGAGTCACTTTAATTGTAACAAGCTAATTACATTGTTTCATTTGGCTTTAACAAAAGAAAAAGAGACAGGAAGCTGGATGTGGCTCAGGGCCCCCCAGAACAGACCACTGCCTCTCCCCACGCTGAGGTGGAGACAGCCAGGGGATTGGCACAAGCCCTCCCTGCCCAGTTGAGGGGCTAGTGGAGGACCCCAGAGGAAGGGCAGCCAGTGGGCAGGTAGCTGGAGGCAGCTGCCCTCCTGGGCAGAGGTCTGCCTGCCAGTGGCCTCCATCAGGAGGACTTGCGTTCCAGCCAGCAGTTCATTCGGCAGAGCGGTAAGCCTGACCTTCAAGAGATCAGACTATCTTATAGAAGAGCCTTTCCTTTCTTGGCCCCAGGCTGATGTCTTTGAGGACCTAGCTACTCTCCACTGTTTGAGGATCTGTGCATGCGTATAATCTTTCTGGATAAATCTGCAGGTTCCTCCCATCTCTGAGCATTGAGGCCAGTGAGGATCCAGTGGAAGTGTTCCCCACGGTCAGATAGAAGAGGATGCTGAAGTGAGCGAGAGAGTGGAGGGCGGAGAGATGATAGATGAAATCGGAGCAAATTCCATAAAATGCGGACGATGCTTTTTTTAATTGAGGTTGTATTTTTATTTCTGTGATCAATGATAAACATTTATTTGTTTGAACTGAAAGTAACTGTTTTCTCTTTTAGTCATTCATTACATCTGGCAGTGAGAAAGAAAGTGCTTAGGTTTACAAGTGTGTTCAATATTATAGCAGAATGACAGTCCCCAGGAAGCACAGGACTCACATACACTAACAAATGACCATATCTCTTAACAGAGTTACAGCAGGACCAGAATTACAGTGTTAGCTACAAGAGTTGACTACTTACAGGCATCAGCTCAAGTCTGGCCATGCAGTCCAGGGTGTGGCTAAAAGCTATTTTTCTAGTAATTCTTTTGGTTCACCTCCCCCAGAATCATGGTCCATGAACTTTCTACCCATGAGTCTGGGTCACACAAACCCTATGACCTCAGCTGCCTGTGACCTTAGCTGCCTAAGGCAATAGGCTCAACACCAAGGTCTCAAAATTAGATTAACGGCCTAGAGATATCAGCATATCAAATAATCGACTAATGTTGATTGAGGTTTATCGAGATTCTATTATAATCGTGGTCTCCATGTTCAAGGTGTTATACTCCAAAGAGAAAAATAAGGCTCACATGCTTTAAAAGGGATAAAACTGAGTGCTCAAAGAGCGAAGAGACCTCTGCAGGGACTGAGATACTATCTGTAATTCACAACTTCATTGTGGAGGGGCTGGGCTCCAAGAGACATAGTCACTGAGCAGGGTCGGAGCAGTGGTCCTGGTGTACTTCTGTGACAGAGATGGCCATTCGTTAGCATAAGGGCTTGTAGGTCCAATGGAAACAACGCACTGAGGCTGGGGCTCCCATAAGGGAAGGACTGGCTGGGAATATCATGGGACAGTTGGAAACAGACTCTGATGAGCCAAGAATATCAGATAACAGCGTTGGTTGTTGGCCTTGTGGAGTTAAACAAGGGAAGCAAAGGTCATAGTCTTCCCCAGCAAGTGCACCTTGTAAAACGACATGTTTGCCTGCACTGCAAATCTGGATTTCAGTGACCCAAAGGAGCCCAGGGATGAACAGTGTGGACGTCTGGATGACATGGCCCCACATTAGCAGGATTCAGGACGAATACTTCTTGGTGGGCATGGGGGTATGCTTTGAGAAGATTTTTGAAAGGGCAAGTTTGTGTCTCAGTGGATAAGCAGGAGGAAGAGATTTGTGGAAGGAGGAACAGCATGGGCAAAGATGGAGAGGAAAGAGCAGCACCAGGCAGGGCCAGAAGCTGGAAGGAGCTGAATGGAGAGATGGCTGGTGGGTACAGATGGAAGCGTGGGCTGCACAACTCTGTTAATGGAACCTCCTGGCTCTGTGCGACTGAGTTCTAGGTTGGCATTTTCTTATCCTTTCCATGCAGGCTGGACACCCAAAAGAGAAAACCTGGGGTCATGTCCAGCATAGGGTCGCACCATAACCAAATATATACAGGAGGAAAAAGAAGTAAGGAGAATGGAAGGAGGGAGAAAGGGAGGGAGGGAAGGAGAGAGGGAGGGGGAGGAAGAAAACAGCACATGGTTGGGAACGAGGAGATCAAGTTTCTTCTCCCAGACTCACGACCAACCAGCTGGGTGGTTGAGATTATGACATTGAAGGGCTCAGAACCTGCCTCCTTATCTGTCAAAGGTTAGGGTGCAGGGACAATGAGGATATCTATAATGGACTTTGCAGACATAGGTCTCATGAATCAAGACATTGATGTATTTATATCTCTCTAGTCAGTGTCAGTCTCTGCTTGGAAATACTGCTCTGCATTGGGTGAATGGTTGGTACAAAAAGAAAAAATTTTTTGAGGCTGCTGCTTCTGCCTGAATTCTCCAGCTCTAAGTAAATTAGAGCCAGATGCCCAGTTCCTCATCGCTCCATCAGATGACTCCATGGAGTAATTATAATACTTTATGGGCATTAACTCACTGATTCTCATCATGCCCTGGGAGGGAAGCGCTCAGATCATTATCTTCCCTGTACCCAGGGAGGGGGGCGCATCTCATTCTCTCCATGTGTGCATCCCGACAGCACCTGGCCCCTGGATGCACTGGAAGGGGAGCGCCAGGACCAGCCGCGCTCCAGGAAGATGGATGAGCTGAAGTCAAGGTCTGGGAAAGGGAAAGCAGTGATGCTGGAGGAGGAAGGTCCAACAGCAGAGGGAGGAAAGAGATGCATTGAGAGCGAGGGAAATTGGCTGAGCTCAGTTCGGTGGTAACTGAGGGAGGCAGAGAACCAATGATAAATACTGGAACAGTCTCGGTTTGGATGAAGAAAAGGAGGGAGAAAGCACTGAGGCCAACCTGGGGAGGCAGCATGGAACTGAGAGGAGATGGGGCCAAGGGGCTGCTGAATAGGGACTTCAAGAGAGTAGCCACCAGCTCTTCTATTTCTCCATTTAAAGACTCACATGGGGGCAAATCTTAAGTCCCTCTTGACCCAGGAAGTCTTACGATTATTAAATTTTAGAATGAAGCTACCATTAAAGTTTAGACTGCCTTCTTATTTTGCTGAACAGGTAACTGAAGCCCAGAGAGGGAAAGGCAGTGACCCAAAGTCACACAGCAAGTAGGTGCAGGCCCTGGACTGGGTCACACAGCTCCTAACTCCCACCGGCTCGATTTCACCTTCATCTCTCTTCTCTGAGTTCCTTCTCACACAGGAACTATATCACCTGGCATGTGGTTTTATGCTCTCGTTCATTTTCCTTCCTCGTAAATCAGAAAATTGTATATGCCAAAACCACATCTTGACCATCCTTCATGGCACCCTGGGAGCCTAACCCAGGATTAGGCACGTAGAGTGGAAAAGGATGGTATTCAGCTTGATGAGAGCATGCGCGGTGACCCCACTATAGAATATCAGAAATCACCAAGAATATCAGAAATATTTGGGGGAACCATCCAGAATAAGCCAGGAAGAGAAAGATAAACCGTGAACGTCTCCATCGCCATCGCTGAAACTACCAGCTAAGCAGCCCAAAAGCCTTAGCACACGTGAGGAACGGAACAAATGGGGTCTCTATCCCAGCGAGCAAGTGATATCTCAGCTGATAGAAAGCCAGGAGTGTGTGCCGGCATCGCCATGACCTCAGAACTATATTAAGTCCCCAGGTCACGCTCAGTGTGTTCACTCACGATGCGTCCCGTTTTCAGATGCATGTTGGAACGTGAGGCCCATTCTCACGGTAGCTACCAGTTATAGCCCCACTTTACAGATGGAAAAACAGGCCAGGCAAGATCAGTAAATTGGCCCAAGTGACACTGCTCTTTATCGACAGGGCCAGGCTCAACCCTGGTGCCTTAGCCCTCAGGCCCATGCCAATGACCACACAGCTCAGCTGCTTCTGCTCCAGGACTGTTTTTTCTACTTAGACCTTTTCTGTTCTAAATTCTACTCAATATCTGCTTCTTAAGTCCTTCTCTGACAATAATCTCATTCAAGTCTCCCCTGCGCCCCCCCCCAAAAAAAACACACTCAGCAACCAGTGTGCCTAGTTTGGCATTAGGGAGACGCCTCACCTTGAATTAGGCAGACGAGACAAACTCTTGTGAACCAGGAGAGGTAGCAGGGCCAAACTGTCAGGCCAGGCGTCTAGTGCTGGCGTGGGTGACAAGCAGGCCATGCTGGGGGAAGGGGTCAGCCAACGCTGGGCTGACAAAGAGCAGTTAGGTTTGGCTTGGGAGGGAGGAAGATATTTCACAAAAGGGGAAGAGCTGGAGAGGAAGCAAAACTTATTTTCCAGCAAGCCGAAGGAAAATTTTCCCACAGTCTCTCTACCTCTTCCCCAGCTCTCAGCACCTTTCTGCTTATTCTACCCAAGCAGATGGCTTTAACCTGCCTGTACATTATCTTGTTTAAGATTGTATTATTGGGGTGATTTTTCTCTTCGGCTTCTACTTATACAGAGCCTGATAGTCAGCACCACTGCGGCCTTGAATGTCAGCAGTCTCAGAGATGGGAAGTCCTGCTCAGCCTGGTCTGACCCTTTCCAGGACCCGCCACAGTAGAGCTTTCCCCGGACCCATCATCTGAAGACTGACCAAAGGCTGCCCCACCTTCCCTCTCCCAGTGGCTCAGAGAGAAAGGCAGACATCCCATCCTGGCTGTCCACACCTGCCATACGATAGATGGCGAGCTCTAAATAATTAACGAGAATCATTTTGTAATGCGCTGACCCCTGCACATTGCACATCACTCATTCTGATACTCCTGCTCTCCCCTGCTCCTTCATTCCAACAGCTCAGACTCCTTTCTTGGGCTCCCACCAAACACCACATCAGCGGGCCCCGCCGCATTTCTTTCAAGCTGCATCATGGTGGCAAAGGTGTTGGCCTCTGAAATTCCTTTGCTAAAACAAATGGAATGGTGCGAGTGATGGTGGGAAGAAGGTGTTCGTGCTGGGGCCGCTCCCCTGATTCAGCCAGGGGATTCCTTGAACTCCTGGGACCCATTCAAAAGTTCTAGCATGGAGGGAGGCAACTCAGAAGATTCATAAGCCTGGAA
>NW_011888784.1:5389282-5407034 GCF_000151845.1 Pteropus vampyrus
ACCTTTGGCAAAATTGTGGTGCCCAAAAGCTTGGGCTGCAACATTTATTGCGGCCTTTAAGAACCTTTCTTGTCCCCCTGCCCCAGCCTCTCCTATAATATGAGAATGATCATAAGGCTAATAAGACTTAGCTCTGATTCAGCTCAATATTCATCCAGCGTGGAAGGCTCTACGCGCATCGTTATTATAAGGGCAATAAAGAGGAGCAAGATGTCATTTATGTTCTCAAGAACAATGGGCCTTGTGATGCAGGAAAGCACTGCCCAACATGGGAGAATGCATAAGGAAGCATAAGAGAGACTTTGGGGGCAGAAACCAGAAGATGATACATTGTTCTGGGAGCAATCTAGAAAGTTTCTTAGAGGAGGACATGCTATTTAGGTTGGACCTTCGAGGGGAGGCTGAATTTGGAGAAGCAGAGACAGGGCAGTGCCATAGGGAGCTCAGGAGAGAAGGGAGGAAGGACGGGACAACCTAGGAGGAAAAAGCAGCAAGTGCATCGATAGAGAGATGGACAAATCGAAGACATGTTGAGACGGTAGGGATTGCCCTAGCTGGTAGGCAGGCAGGTTGTGAAGAGTAGTGTTTTGACTTGATCCCATAGGTACTAGGGAGCCATCAAAGGTGTTGGGGTATTTAAGTGTGATTCTCTTTCAGGTGTCTATAAGAGAAGGGAGGTAAGATTATTTGATTGGGAGAGAAAAACGCTTAACATGTTACCACATATCATCATTAATGAAATTTCAATAATGAAATTCTTGAGGCAACTCAAGAAATTGGGGAAACAGTCATTCTTCAAATCAAAGCATGTTTTGAAAACTCAGCTAATATTTCTTCATGGACTGCAAGGAACTGGGCACTCTGATGGGCACTCTACATAAATGGTTTCAATGGATCCTAAAAGATTGGATTCTCTTCCATCATTTTACAGAAGAAACAGATTAAAAATGATTCCAGATCACAGAGCAGGAAGTGGTGACGCTAGACTGCGCACCCACCTCGCTCCGACACTTCTGATTTTTCCATCATCCCTTCGTTGCTACAACTTGCATGCACACAACCAGTTTGCCCTTCTGCATCTGGCAGGGAGCCAGGCACTAGCCAGAAAGAGGCTTTCATTTAGGGGCAAGAGCAAGGTCAATGGAAGGTGCTGGCTGGGAGGGAGTCACGGACTGGATATAGGTCTCCTAGAGAGTAACCAACTGTGTGATCTGGGGCAAGTTACTTCACCTCCCTGATCTTCCTCATCTATAAAATTAGGACTAGGGCAACGATTTGGAAATTGTTTTGAGCAGCAGAAACTTTGACTTCAAAATAAAATTATAAAGTAACCACAATAGCACATATAAAAATAGGACTGTTCTGGTGGATGCCGGCATGGCGGGGCAGCAGGGAGGGCAAAGGTCCAGATGCTACATACAGGGTTTTTAATGTGTATTTTCAAAGTGCGTGTTACGGTTGAGGAAACAGAAGTCCGGAGAGGTGAGTAAATTGGGCAGGTTACACAGCGCTCGGCTTTCTTGCTCAAAGCCTGTGCTCTCCCCACTGCAGCTTCCATCTTCCTGGCGGGAGCCAGGCTAATGCTTCATTTAAGATGGCACATTTACAACAAGCCATCAGACACAAAAGTTAAGGTTCGTAATGGCAATAATCCACCACATTGGCCCGTGCTGAATGGGAGACTGCTAGGTAGGCAGATATAAATGTAGACTTTATTATACCACATCACAAGGCAGGGAAGTTAATGTTGCCGGGAGAACATTCATTTCCACATTTCCTTACTTTTGCATGTCTTAATTTGCAACTTAATGTGGCATTATCATAATTTTTTGCATTATGTAATGATTAAAGTGAGGCGTATCATATTTATTGATTTATTTGATTTATTTAAAATGTAACCATCGCCCCAGGGCAGGTATATGTACAAAATACAAATGCAATAGTTAAATTGAATCTGGCAGATAAATTCCCCATTAAGAAAAGACATTTCAAGACTGTCAAGGCAATGAGAAATGTCTTCCCAGAATCATCAGGAGAGAAAGAATCTTGAGAGGTCATCTGGTCCAACCCTCTGCCTTAGGCAGAACTGCTCCTAATCCCCCAAGACTGAGCACCAACCAATTGAACTCCTGAAATCTCTAGGGAAAGCCCCATTCCACCATATTCTCCCATCTCTGGCTTCAAACCCAAGATTAATATCTCTTCTTTGGGTCAATCCAGGTTTTTTTAACTGGAATTCATGTTTCCAGCAACTTACTACTGTAGTTCATAATCACCCCATCCTCAAAGTCCATTCCTCATTCCATTTCTTGCTTACCTATTTCTTATTCCACACCACCATCCCCTAAAAAGACCCATGCTGGGACATTAGGTTCTCTTTACAGAATTTCAGGGTCTTGCAGTGGGAAGAGGAACTGACTCAGCATCCCACACAAGTAGGAACTTCTCAGACACATTCCCAATTGCTGAGCATCCAGTCTTCGTTAATGCTTAGGCACCCATCATTGATGGGGAGACTCCAGTTCTGAGTCTGACATTTTGAGGACACTGACTTCCTGTAACTTTCTTCAGCCCAGCCTAGGATCCCATTATTTTTCCCACTGTTTTATTGGAACTTAGAATCTTGGATTGAATAAACTTCCATTGCAGATGTTTAATGAAGTAATCAGGAAACCCAGGAGTTAGTGATGGGACCACAGCCTCCCCAACCAGGACTTAAAAAATAGGATTTGTCAATAGCTAAGGAGATTTCCTAAACATTTTGACAGCAAGGATGGTAAGGTCCCAACTAAACCCGTCTATTTTATTCACACATACTAATATCCGAACACCAAGAAAAACCTTCTTTCTTTACTAATCCAGAGAACATTTCTTGAATACTCTAGAGCTATTCCTCCCTGTGCTGGGGCATAAGGAGGAATAAAAAATAGCTCTTCTCACACATGTCTGGTAAGAAGGCAAGGAAGTTCAATTGCTTTGGAAAACTGTTCAGTGGAATCCACAAAAGCATATGTATGTCCTGTGACTCAATAATTCCATTCTGAGGTAGAGACCCTATAGAAACACATACATGTGCTAAGACCTGTACTAGAATATTCATAGCAACACTATTTGTACTGGCTAAAACTGGAAATCCCCCAAATGCCCATCAGCAGCAGAGTAGACAAGTAAATACATTGTGGCACATTCCCACAGTGAACTATTGGACAGCAAGGAAAATGAATAACCTACAACCACACACAGCAATGGGGATGAATTTCACAAACAAAATACTGAGCGAAAGAAGCCAGACACGAGGGTGCATGCAAAGTGATTCTATTCACAAAAAGACCAAAATCAGGCAAAACAAATCTAGGCTTTGGAGTCAAGATGGTGGCTACCGTGGGGGCTAGCAGAAGTTGGAAGGCATAAAGAAGGCTGATGAAGTGCTAGTGAGGTACTGTTTCTTGACCCAGACACTGGTCACCTGGGTGTGCTCAGTTTGTAAAACATTCAGCAAGCTACATTCTTACAATACATGTATCTTTCTCTCTGCATATTAAGCTTCAATTTTAAAGTTAAAAAAATTGTGTCCTAGGATTGCAATTTGTTAGACAGACAAGACAGAGATATGCTAAAAGGTGTTGTATTAGTCTGCTTGGGCTGTCACAACAAAGTACCGTAGACCAAGTGGCTTAAACAACAGAAATTTATTTTTTCACAGTTCTGGAGGCTGGAAGTCCGAGATCAGGGTTCCAGTATGGTCAAGCTCTGGTGAGGACTCTCTTTCTGGCTTGTGGATGGCCACCTTCTCACTGTGTGCTCTCATGGCCTTTCCTTAGTATATGAAGAGAGAGAGAGAGAGAGAGAGAGAGTCTCTGTCTGCCTCTACTTAAAAGGTCACCAGTCCTATCAGATTAGACCCTACCATTATGGCTTCATTTAACCTTAATTACATCCTAAAAGCCCTATTTCCAAATACAGTCACACTGGAGTTAAGGTTTCACCATGTGAATTTTGAGATGACACAATTCAGTCCACAGGAGCATTCAATAAAATACAAAAGCTAGACAGTATAGGATACATACCAAATGAAAGTTATAGAGTAAGTGGAGAGAAATAGGAGCTTATCCAGTGCTGACATGATAAGGACCATCTTCCTGGAAAGGGAGGCCCTTAAGAGACTTGTTGCAAGAGCAGAGAGAGCAGAGGTCCACTTGGGAGGCAAAGACATAAGCTGAGGAAGCACCATATGTGCAGGTCACAGGGAGATGGGCCGGATTATAGCAGTGTGTTTGCAAAATGTGTCATCTCTTGCTGGGCTGGGCATAGAAGGATGAATGCAGCAGAGGATGGAGAGAAGGCCAAGAACTGGGAGGCAGGGCCTGGGGGAGGAAGGGGGCAGATCCAGCTGCCAGCAAGAGAGGAAGTCCTGTTAGAAATGGAGGCAGGTGGTCACTAAAAAGTCCAGGAGTTCCTATGCCAGGAGCTGGATGACTGGCAGAAAGAGAGAATGAGAGGAGAAGGAACAGGCAGCATCTGGAGTATCATATCAGGTGGGGAGGATGAGGACAGGTATGGGAGAAGGCAGCAAAATTATTATGTAGCTAAGGGAGGCTGTGGCCAGACTGAGGTGAGTCTTAAATGCTACAACAAAGAATTTGATCCTCATCTCAAGGGTAGGCTTAAGGAAAGGATACACAGACAGTCAGCTCACAATAAAAAGGCCTTGCCCATGCCTTGGCTTGCAGCCATGCTAACATTTTGTTGATGTAGCAAGAACTGATTCTGCTGAATAAGAAATCCTGTGCAGCAATGCATTTATGAATGCTTATCTGATCATCATTTAACCAAGAATTTGTCATAGGATCTCAGACTCTTCAAGTTGGAAGAGCCTTAGAGTTGCTAACCCAGCATCCTCCACTTAGGCCTGCCATTCACTCAGGGGTTAAATGGGTCAACTCTGTATTTGAATCTCTGTAGAAATATTTATAATTACATTTGACATGGTTTTCAAAAAGTCCCATTGGTAGTGTTGGATTGTTAGTTGGGGGAATAGACATCTGTATTGTTCGATCTTAGCTTGATACAGACAATGGCAGTTTATAATGGTGGGAGGCAAACTTCCCAAAACACAAGGAGTAACTCTCTAAAACAGCCATATCACAGGCTGAGTTCACTTTTTATGATTGTAGACATGGCATATCGAGCTCCCCACTGCCAATCTTATTCAGTCTCCTGGCTCTATCTCCTAAAGGCTAGCCTCAGAAATTGACATCACAAAGACCCAAAGACATGGCAGGGAAAAACTTCTTTGTATTACTATGATAATACTGGAACTCCTTTTTTTTTTTTTTTTTTTGAGATTTATTTAGAATATACCTTAGTTTAGGTTTAGCTGATGTATCCTCAGTTTATGTGGTTGTTTTTTTTTTTTTTTTTTTTTTCCTTTTTATTTTTTTTTTTTTGAGATATAATTGACATATAACATTATATTAGTTTCAGGTGTACAACATAATGATTTGAATTAGTATATTTTGCGAAACGATCACCACAATAAGTCTAGTTAACATCCATCACAACACATAGTTACAATTTTTCTTCTTGTGATGAAACTTTTAAGACCTCCTCTCTTGGTAATGTTCAAATGTACAATACAGTATTATTAACTACAGACACCATGCTGTACATTATATCCTAAGACTGAAATATTTTATAACTAGAAGTGTATACCTTGGAATTCTTGCTTAATGTTTGATTCCTCTCAAAAACACTCATCCCAGGAGACTTTACAACTCAGAAGGGATTAATTCATCAGGTACTCTCCTTACCGGAAGAGAAGACATATTTTTTTCATCTTCCAGTTTCTGGTGGTTAGTGTGTTCCTTGGCTTGTGGCTCCATCACTCCAATCGCTGCCTCTGTTTTCACATGGCCTTCTCCTCTGTGTCTGTCTGTAGTCTTCCCGCCCTCTGCCTCTCTCCTATAAGGATACCTATGATGGCATTTAGGGTCCATCCAGATAATCCAAGATAGTCTCCCTATCTTGGAGATGTGGGTTAATAATCACAGGTTCCAGGGATTGGGAAAGGACCACATCTGGGGGAAATTGGGGAGGGGTATTTTTCAGCCTACCTCATTGTATAGAAGAAGCAGAGGGGAGACACTGTCCTGGCTGAGCAAAATGATTTAAATAGGTTAGACAACTAGTTTAGAGTTATACCTACATTAGAATCACCTGGGGAGCTTTCTGAAAATGCAGGTCTCTGAGAAATTCAGATTCAGTCAGCCTAGGGTGGGGTCTGAGAATCTGAATTTCCTGATTGGCCCCTCATATATCTATACCATGCAACTAGAAAAAGGAATGTGAAAATCTTTATGTATTGATGTTTTAAAAATCCAAATATATTAAGTGAAAAAAGTGAAATGTGGAATAATATGTATAGTAAATGCTATATTTTGTACAAAAACTGGGTAAAAGGAAATAACAATTTATAGTAATATTTGTTTTTGAGTCACTCCAAGAGGGTGCCACAGAAGCACTAACAGTAATAACACAGTAGAGAGAAATGTGCAGATGGGGAGATGGGGAAGATTTGTCACCGCATAGCTTTTATATTTTTTTATGTTAAATAAAATTGATTATTTAAAGCTACCTAAGTAATTTCAATGAGCCCTATTAGGAAGCATTGGTTTGGAGAAAATAAGTGAAAGGTCATTTATGGTGTCCTGCAAAATGGGGAACTGACATTTGCAAATTTATGCAATCAATTCTCCAAAGATAAAGTTCATGCTGCAATATGAAGACTTACCAAAGGCCCGTATAAGTTCCTAGTAGTATGTCTAAGATAGCTAACCATGGGGAGCACTTCCTGAACCTCATGTCATAGCTAGCCAGTGCCAGAACCAGGGAGGCCCACCTACCAGGAGGAATCCTGGACCTCAGGGACGACCCAGCCTGATCTTTTCAGTATTCTAGTGGAATTCCCTTTTCCTTTCTAGTGTCATGTGTATTTCTCCCAAGTGATTGTTGAGAGTCCACTTCCTTCTGGAGACGCACAAAAAATGTGTCGCTGGGTCATTCTTCCTGCCCACTGTCTTGTATGAGACATCTATCTTCTCCTGCCCGGCCCATCTGCCACCCCAGCTACAAGACACAAAGAGAAGCCCAGTGACAGGTCTAGTCAGCTGGGACTTGAACTGAGAGAATTAAATGTAAAAAAAAAAAAAGAGGAGTCAGAATGACGCCCTAAGGGTTCAGTCTTTCCTTTTCATTGTCAGAGCAGAAGGGGGAAGGGCTACTTCATGAAAGCCAGATTAGCCAGGATCCAAGGATCAGCGGGGCTGAGTGTGGAAGGAGCTGGGCCGGAAGGAGGCATGAGCAGGATGATGTGGGGAGAGGCACAAAATGATTCTTAATTCAGGGATAAGAGGCAGCCAACTGAACTGCAGGTCTCCTCTCCTGCTGCTTCCACTTGCTCTAGCCCAGCTCCACACACACACAGACACAAGTATCCACTAACACACAGTCTCTCTCACACACACACACACAAACACACACACACACACACACACCTATGACCTGACAGGCACATCAGACACATAGGAAAACATGATTCAGGCACAGAAGTCAGCTTGATTCCAGGCTGTTCTAGTCCTGGTCTGCCGCTTAGCTGTATAGCTTTAGGCAGATCACTCCTTTTTGATCCAAATCACTCTCTGGACCAGTTTCCTCATTTGTCATTAACTCTTACCAATATTACCTCAGGGTGCTTCTAGCGCCCAACCACTTCTCACCATCTCCACTGCTACTACCCTGGTCCAAGTCACCCCAACCTCTTCCTGGATTACCACAATAGGCTCCTTACTGATCTCCCTGCTTCCACCCTTTGCCTCCTACTCTCTATTCACTCAGAAGTGAGAGGGATCCTTTTACACCTAAGTTAAATCATGTCACTCCTCAGCTCACAGCCCTGCAATGGCTCCCTGCCTTACTCAAAGCAAAAGCCAGAATCCTTCCAAGGGCCCGCAAGGCCCTTTGTGATGGGTGCCACTTTCACCCCACCCCATTACCTCTCTGATCATCTCCTACCTGCCATCCTCCCCCACCACCACGCTGCTACAGCTTCTGCTCTCTGGCCATACTTCAAAACTGCCACGTGAAGGCCCGCCTCAGGGCCTTTATACATGCTATTCATGCCCCAGGAATGAATGAGCAATAGAAAGGTGAGAGTTGATCTGGGCCTTGTAGGAAAGAAGGCATAGAGGAATTAGTGCACGTGAAAAAAGTCATTTGCCCTGAGTCAAATGCTTTTCATTTTGTACTTGCTTTTTCTAGGATGGAGCCATGGTACACAGAGTATGGCTTTTACACAGAATATAAGCTACTTCTACTAATAATAACATGATGATGGCACTACCCTACAATTCTGTAGCCCTCTTAATTTTTTGTTTTCAAATTTGTTACTATATTCACCTTCACCATAGTCTTCTACAAGCAACAGAAAAGATAGAATCTAAGTTTTACCAATGAGGAAAAAGAGGCAAAGTCAGGCTTTGCACCTGACTCACATCACAAGCCAGTTAGTCAGCTCTCATTCTGCTGATCCAACCTTAAAAGGCCAAAACTGCTTCCCCACTTGATGGGTCCTCCTTCTGAAGCTGAGAGGTGGTCCTTAAACCTTAAGGTTTGGCTGTTAGTACTGAGCATCTGTTCCACCACCTGGGCTCACGACAGGCGTGGACATAGACTGAGATGCTGCAACAGAGTGTCCCTTTCCAAACTGCTCCTTCCCCTGTGGCATCCTTGTGGATGGAGTGGAAAGTGGGGTCATTGGTCTCCAGAGAAGAATTTAAAGATAGTAGATTCTCAGTGGGTAGTATGTGGGGGCAGCTGGGATGGACCCAGAAATGTACCACGCAGATCTCTCTTAAAGAAGAATTGGTGGCCCCAGCTGCCAAGAGTATGGTCAGCGGTAAGCCCAAGGTTGGCAGCCCCTTCAGGATTGCCTCAGCTGCGGAGAGCCACCTAGCTCAAAGTCACTTCCTTCCAGTGGCAGCCCATATCCAGTGACTAATGGCGGCAAAAATATAAAGGCCAGGCTATTTCAGGCCATTGTAAGACAACTCTGAGGGGCCACTTCAGCTCCAGAGCTCCCTGTGGAATCACCCAGGCTGCGGTCAGGCTTGCATCACAGATCAACTTCTCTGCAACAGGGCAGAGAGTTTCTATCTGGAACTGACAGAATGTCAGGAATGGAGTGGTGTGGCCGCTCAAGACAAGAGCTGGCAATGGCTCTAGATGCTGGGTCTGAGCAA
Organism: Pteropus vampyrus; assembly: GCF_000151845.1. Lineage (NCBI taxonomy): Eukaryota > Metazoa > Chordata > Mammalia > Chiroptera > Pteropodidae > Pteropus > Pteropus vampyrus. The sequence continues at coordinate 5,398,579 of NW_011888784.1, forward strand.
GACTGACCTGATCAACCTCAGGAGTGCCTGTTGCCATGGCTCTTCAGTCAATTCCCCTTCTCCACCCTGCTCCCTCCCTCTTGGGGCATGGGGTGGTGTAGGGGACACCTTCACCCTTTGTTTTGTAAGTTTCCCCCAGGAAGCAGAAGATATTGTTTACCGGCACAATTCATTGGAATCCATTGTTCCCACTACAGAGCCAGTTAAACAAAGACAGGGCAGGGTAATAATTATCTCATCCAGATGGCAGCCAGCAGCCACCCCAGGGGGAACTAGATCTCTTAGCCCTACCCTATTTGGGCCCCTAGAAACATGTCATTCTTTCCTTCAGCCTCAAGATAAGTCAAGATAACTTTGATCACTGAGAAATAGTAATCCCTATTATAAAATGGAATTAGGTGGAAGAAAAAAAGCCATCTCTAGGTCAAAGACTGGGCTTCTATTCTTCCATTACTCTCTTGGCTGTAGCACCTGAGGCAGCTCACGTTCTCTTGTTCATTTTATTCATTTGTAAAAGAAAATAATAACGGATGCCTGTTTCAGTAAGAAGGATGCTTTCAGCTGCAAGTAACCAAATACCCCAATTCACATTGGCTTAAGTCATAAGAAAAGTTGTCATCTTACTTAGCAAAGTCAGAAGTTCCAGGCTTGGCTCAGTGATGTCATTGAGGCCTTACTTTCTCTCCCTCTCTCATCTCTGTCTTAGTCAATTTAATGCTTGCTCTCATCATGTTCACAACACAGCCATCAGCGACAATCAGGGCTATAGTGCTTCCTTGTTCCAACCCAGCGGGAGAGAAAGAAGAACTTCCCCAGGTTGGACTCCAGTTCTTGCCTTCAATCAGATTGGGCCACCTTGCCCATCCTTGGACACCTGTAACCACCACTAGATGGCTAGCAGGCTCCAATGGCTCAGAGTCATAAAGATCTTCCTCTGAAGCTGGGGGTTGTCAATCAGGGTTCAGTTGAAAGCAGGAGTAGGGAGAATGGATGCTGGGTGGGCTACTAACAGTGTCATCCACACCTCCCATCTATATCACAACCACACTAGCATGATTTCTTTAATAGATTAACCATTTGACACCTCCAGATGATGCGCAGAATAAAGTCGTGAAAGCCATCTATAACTATCAAGTATTATTATAAAGAGCAAAAGAAGAACTGAATAAAAGCCAAGTCATTTGAAGGGTACTGTGTTTTTCTTCTGAGGCATTTGAATCTTCATTTCTACTGATCCGGTATGGAATATGCATGGTTCCTGCATTTGAGGGTCTTCACGTGATTTTCCCAGAAAAGACACTGCTGGCTGCCCACTTAGCAAACAACCAATTGCCCCAATCACGCACATACACGCGCACGCACATACACACACACACACACACACACACACACACACACACACACACACTTCTTGGTGGCTGACAGAACCTCAATGTTGTCCAAGTGTCACCCTCTACCAGGCCGTATATTCAGAAAAGGTGACCCTCCTCCCCAGACCACCAGAGAGTTGATCATGATTGGCCTATACCAATCACGGTTGTCTCAGTCCCTTTGACATGACTGATTTAGGGTGAATATTTGAGCCAGTCTTGGTCAATGGGAACTTCAGCTAATAAAGTAAATGAAAGGAGCCCCTACTGTAGTACATTTGTCAGGGAAAGAGGTCAGCTGATAGTCTCCTCCAGTAACAGGCCCCTGGGATGCTGTACCATCAGAGCATGTGACACCTGTAGGCTTTTCTGCCTATTACTTCTCAGGATGTAGTCTTGGATGAAGTCTCAAGGCTTTTCCCTAAAACCAGGGTGTATTTCTGGATTATCAGATTCTCCTCTGTCCTCCTCACATGTCTTACCCCATGTTGCCTCATCTTCACCTTTAGCCTCAGGTATGAGTGAGTGGGAGGGGGAGCAAGGATGATGGAAGCCAACTACGTTCTAGTTAGCTTGTATTCTCAAAAGCTGAGGACTAAAGCAAGTTGCCTTAAAGACATCCACAAAGGTCTGATGTTACTAGGGAAAAACTGTAAGGCACAACTGGACCATTTTACATTCTATCTTTAAAGATAACAAAAAGATGAAATCACCTAATAGGGAATCAATTCCTAGACACTAGTGAAATTCCTTCACCTCTGAATTTTCTGGATTCCTGCTCTCCAGATCCAACCTTCAGAACTTTCTGAACCCAGCAGGCTATAATGAGCCCAACTGAACTTAATGAGCTTGTCATTATTCATTTCTGCTAACAGCCAAAAAAAAAAAATAATAATCACGGCATGGCTTTTTACAGACACAGACATACACTAACTAAATAATAATAACTATTTCTTAACTCAGATGTTGCCAAAATCAACCAATGAATAGAACACAAATCCTCTTGGAGGCATCTGATGAGAAAAAGACAAGAAACGGCAAATGGCTTCCCCACCCCCAAAAAGTGGGATGCAATTGGAAATGTTCCATGTTCCTGGGCTCAGCATCGCCAGCCCTAATTTATCATCATCTTCATATATTCTTATATAAGTAGTAATACAGATCACCCCCAGCCAATTAATCAATCTGTAATTAGGAACTGACACGAACATTTACTACCATCAGGCATAATTTATATGATTACAGATGATTAAATAAAATGTAATTGAGTGAACAGGCAATTTGTTAAGCACATCTAGACACAGCCATATCACCTAAAGCTAGAAGCGCCCTGACTCCCTTCCTGCAGCGGGTCAGGAAGTGTGGTTCTGGAGGCTGGGATCTCGAGGTGGCCAGCAGAGGTGGGGGGGATGATTCAGACTCCCAAGAGGTCCCAGATAGGAGCTGGGGGAGGGAACCAAGCCCACTCTGAACCGCTTCTTGAACCACTTCAGTGTCCGAATTTTTTCCACAATAGGTCACCTGGATTTTCAGAACTCTTCATACTATGAAGAAGAAAAAGAATGTTTAAATTACATGCCTTGGAACAAAATGTACATACCATTTTCCTTCTGGTCCACTGATCCATCCCCACTGGTCACCTTGAAGGATCCCATCACTCATCAGCTTTATTCCAGGAACATTTCTAACATGAAGGGGAATTTAAACAAAGTTTGCACTTGTAGGAAGTGCCTCACTTCTAAAAGGGAAATTTTCAATGACATCAAGGACCAAATTCTGACCCTGCCACTTACTGGCTGTGTAGCCTTTGCTAAGCAGCGTCCCTACACTGGATCTTAGATTCTTCCTCTATAACATGAGAAGATAATAAAAATACCTACTTCACTCCACAATGCTACAGACGTCATCAGCATTTGTAGGAGAATTAGTTGATACCATTACAGTTAAAATAATAGTTTACTTGGGGGGATTTTTTTGATAGATGAAACTATAAAGATAATTGTAAATATTCCTAGAAAAGCATGAAGTAGAAGCTACTTTTTAAAAAAATCCTTCCATGTCATATATAAATACATATATGGCTACAAGATAAAGAGAAAATTTCTTAATTTTCTTAATAATAAATATTCCTGAATATTAAATAATTGTTTATCTTTCAGGACATCCCTTTGACAGTTTAGACCAGAGATTTACAACAGAATTTAGAAGAGAGGATGGTCAGAGCCGTTTCTATTCAAGCACACCCCTCCCTCAACCAAATCCTGATCCCTTCTGCCCCATACTAATCTTCATATCTGTTGATGCTACCATTATGGCAAGAATTTAGGAGCTTCCTTTCTTGATAACCTCCAGCTGCAGCTGGTCACACAACAGAAATCAGTCACATTATCTTGCCTCTAGCCAAACTTGACCTTCTCCAACTTGATCATTCATTTATTCACTGTATTTAGTTCCAAATACATTTTAACTATTTCCAACCAAGTTCTTCCACTATGAGGATACGCAAAAAAAAAAAAAAAAAAAAATCCCACCGGCCCTGACTACAAAGAAAAAGAGACACTTCACTTTAAAGTAAAATTCATACATGACTTCCTCTTTAATTTTATAATAGCCACAGAGTGCTATGGACTGAATAGTGGCCGCCTCCCCAATTCATATGTGGAAGCCCTAATTCCCAATGTGATGGGCCATTGGGAATTGATTAGGATTAGATGAGGTCACGAGGGTGGGCCCTTGTGTTGGGATTAATGCCCTTATAAAAAGAAGAAGAGACATAAGATCTCCCTCTCTCCACCCCCATATGCATGCACCAAGAAAAGCCATGTGAGGACAGAACATGTGAGGACAGAACAAGAAGATGTTCATATGCAAACTTCACCAGACACTGAATCTGCCGAAGCCTTGATCTTGGACTTCCCAGTCTCCATCACTACATGAAATAAACGTTTGTTGTTTACGTCACCGAAACTATGATATTTTGTTATAGTAGCCCAAGCTGACTAAGACATAGAGTTTTCAATTACTAAATTTGTCCAATGAATAAAAAGTAATTCTGACCTGACAGGAAGACTGGGTTTGGTTCATGTGCTCTCTGAATCACAGCTGTGTGCTCCTGTGGAGATGGTTTAACTTTATTAATTAACAGCCGTCCTCCTTTTTCCTCCTACATACAGGGTAGCGGGTTTCTAAGAGCTTTTGAGAGATTTATTTTTATCCTTCGAGTGGATAAAAGACATTAATGAAACCATTTGAGACTTCAGGGACTGAGCTCCACCCACAGAAGCCAAAAGGAGGCAAGCATGAGCGACTGTTGATTATTAAATGTCCTCTTAGCAAAGGAGCATCACCAGACTGCGCTGATGGGCCTTTAAGTGTGTAGAAAGTAGGAGGAGTGCCATATATGCATTATGTATAAAGAGGCACCCCAGCTTTCTTACACAAGACAATTAATGAAATCACTTTGTGAAAATGTAGACCTCCCCCTCCCACACTCGACTACCAGCTGGTCCAGCCCTTGAACATATAGCATCATGTTATGATGGCTCCGACAATTTGGGTCAGCACAATGTTTAAACTCTTAAGTGGAACCACTAATCTCCATTAATCTGACTGTAAAGATGAGACATAATGCTTAATACAAAAGCATAAGAGTTGATAATGCGTGTTCCTCTGATAGTCTGCCTTAATACATACCAACTCCTGCCCAAAGGGCAGGGTCTTTGGGGTTGCAGCTGACCATTCCAAATCTATTCCTGAACCTTCCTGGAAATCTCTTCTTGCAGGAGGACAAGGACCTGAGGGGAGTGTCCACCATGAGGCCCACAAAGGCGGTCATTCCATGGGACTTCTGGCACTTCAGGCCCCCACTGTCACCCCCTCTGCCCATCACTTCCCCTCTGTTGTGATGTTGAGCATCACAACAGCGAATGGGTGCTAAGTTTGGGGTTTGTCAGTGTTGCGACCCTCTCACTGGCTGAGATATCCAAAGGCTGAGTAGACAGGTAGATGCTTCACACATATGTGACACTCACCCTGGTTGGCACTCTAGCGAAACATGATAGAGTTCTCTTCCTGTTGCGAGGACTTTGAGACTTTGGGAAGTTTCAACTACAGAATAAGTTCTGCTTGTTTTCCTCGTCTCCTCATCTCTATCTTTCTGGGTCAGTATTTCTCAAACCATGGTCCACGAAATCACCTGTAGGAAAATGACTGAAGATGAAGTTTAAAAGCAACGTTCCTGGGCCCTCCCCCAGATGATCAGAATCTCTCAAAAGAAGACTCAGGAAAACCACATTTTAAACAAGCTCTACCAGTGAGCTTTAAGCACAAAATATTAGAAACACTATCTAAATTTCGTAAAGGTGTAGGAACCCAGGTTAAAAAAAAAAAATAGTCATGCATGAGATAACCCAGCCCCACCACAGTGATTTTCCAGCAAAAATTCCCATTGTATGGTTCCCAAGCAAGTTCTTAAAGCAAAAGTTACACGTATCAGTGGAAAAATGGATATAGATCCAGGACACAGAGAGACTGTGACCCGTTTTGGCAGCCACCATACCTATGTGCTCCCTCTTTTCCTATCACAATAATGATAGTGAAAACGTATTAAGTGTTTACAATGTGGCCAGTGCCATTCTAAGTGTTTCGTATGTATTAGCTCACTAAATTCTCATAACAATTCTATGAATAAAACTTATGACATTTCTATGAATAGTCCTTGTGGGAGGACAATGAAAGGCTTCAGAAAGGAGGTGACATTTAACTGGGCTATGGAAGATTCGTGAGAATATGTCATCTTCCACACCTTGCTTATTAATTCACTGTCACCAGGCAGGATCCTCATTGCCTTTTTATGCCCAAAGTCTCCACCAGTGACTTCCTAGAAATAAGGGGCAACAATTGGATTAGTGTTGGTGGTTATTGACACCGTGAATTATAAGACTGACTCTTCATATAGGTTCCTGAATTATAAATAACCATTGAGGACTTTGATCCTAACCCAAAGAATGACTCTTTTCATTGTTTGTTTTCAGGAGGTTGGCTGCCCTCTCTGTGCCCAGGTAAAGCTGCCTCTGTTCTGGGGGTGCTGATGAAACTGAGCTGTACTAGGAGCCAGAAAAATCGAGGCTCAAGTCATGAACATTAGATCCAGATCAACTGGTCTCCTTTCTTACAGAATTCACACTGTATGGTGGCTATTGTCTCTGACTGCCAGGCCCAGGACTTCTCCCTAACCCACCCCTCCAGTAACAAACCTTATCCCCAGAAACTCTAAGATGAACTCATAATGGCTCCATCCTCTTGGCTACAGTAAGGACAGCAGCAACAGTGACCAGGGATGGACTTGTGACCCAAGGAAGTGTCAATCAGAATCCCTCCCTGGGGTCTTCCTAGCAGGAAACACTAAAAAATTGTGAATTTAGGGCTCCCTGTGGCCATGTTTTCTCCCCCATGGAGAAATCTGTCTGCATTAAAGAGCGAGGTCAAACAGGAATGACAGAGATAGTGGCAGAGGAGAAAAGGACAAAAAGAAATTGATCGCCTTTTTTGAGTACCTGAGACCAACTCCAGTCTCGTATGGTTAGGTTACAGGGGCCAATAAACTTCTTTAAGATTTAAACTAATTCGGGATGAGTTTTTGTTAACTTACCACCAAAAAAAATGTTGACTTATGAGATACAACTCATTTCTCCACTTAATTTGGTGTCCCATGGACACAGGACAAAAATAAGTTGGATTTGTATCAGTGTTTGGTGTTCAACCATTTATTCATGCATGCGTCTATTGTATTATCTTTCTGAGTCTACCATGGGATGAGCACTTAGTCAAGGCACTGAGGAGATAGAGGTGGACAGAGTAGTGCTCATGGAGCTTAGAGTCCAAATAATCACACAAATAAATGTTTAAATTACAATTTTGTTAAATTGTAACAAAATTGCATTACGTCACTTGAAACAACAAATTAATATGACGGTTTTTACTGACCTATTTTATAGGTGAGGAAGGTGAGATTTGCCTAATATCTACAATGACTTAGGGGGTCTACAGGGAGTAGAACCTATATTTCCTGCATCCTAATCCAACTGTTTTCACTGAGCCATGCTGAATCCCACTACATTTGGCTAATTAAACAAACAATGAAAAAATAATGTTATAGAATGAGACTTTGCTATAAGAGGCATAATGTCAATCCAAAGGCATGTTTTGTAAAATCAATGTTGTAATGTCCAATATTTGGTGTTAGTCTGATAAATGAACCAGACATGTAGAATCCTTCCTCATACTTTACACAGCTGATAACTGGCCTTCCATTGAGAAAAGAGTGTCCACTCTACTGAGGTTTAAGGTTTCATCTGTGCTTTGCAATTGTACCAAACATTGTAGCCATTGTTGGTAAAAACTGTCAAAATACATTCATTCTAATTGTGAAAAGGAAACTATTTCTCAGATCAGCTGCTTTACCAACAGCATCTACCAGCTATATATTCAGATGAAAGAGACAAGCGGAGTTCTGTTTTTAAAAAATCAATAGATTGGCTCTTATGGAAGTCATTAATGCAAACTGTTTAGTAAGAGAGGCTGATTTTTCATTCCTGGTTGGCATTCCATAAAAAAAAAAAATGTTGCACTGAGTCTCCGAACAAATCTTTGACTAAAAATCATATCCATGTTGCCTGTAGAATGTTCTCTGCTCCCTTGACTGGAAAGGCAGGGATGTGCCTGGCTCTGAGGAGAAGCTAAAACCGGTTGTGCAGAGGAGGGCCAGTCTGGGTCAGACCCTTATACAGTATGAGCCTCCTCCAATTCTAGAACAAAGTTATGAGATGATATTTGCAAAAAGCTCAGCCTGATACTGCATTCAGCCTTCTGACATGGCCCCAAAGTTAATTGGTAACTAGGGGAAGAATACTTTAGGGATAGGAAAACTTGTTATCCATCTTTGTGACAACCCTCCACACCCCAGCCCCTAATTTGGCAGCTTACACACAAAAAAAGGCTTCATAGAAGCATGTGGCATGTAGGCTTAGAAGCGTCTAGGCAGTGAGGGCTGGGGTTAGGAAGAGTTTTATGGAAGATGCTGATTTC
>NW_011888784.1:5407639-5417927 GCF_000151845.1 Pteropus vampyrus
AGCCTGCAGGACTTCTGAGGGAACCAGTGGGGTGTTCTCCAGCTCTCACTGGAAAAGTCTCATCATGAAATTGTGGGGGCAGACTAGGAATCAGGGTACCTAACTCTGCCACTACCTCAGCATGTGACCTTGGACAAATTGTTTCACCTATCTGAGCCTCAATTTCTTTATCGAGTAAGAGTGGGGACAGTCTCTAAAGTCCATTTCAGAAGTTTAACAGTGCAGATCATTTACTAGTTAAAAGACACTCTTCCCAAACATTTTCAATAGGGATTCCCCATTAATGTTACAGAGAGAAGTAAGAGAAAGATGCCACTCCAGGAATTAAAATGCACACATAGAAAGGTGGGTTGGGGAGGAGTAGGGAGGTTCCCAGGAGTCCCTGAGCCACAGTCGACCATCTTTGTCTGCATTTAACCCCAGTCTGAAAGAGAATGATCTCAGGTATTGAAGAGGCAGCTGGTAACAACCCTCCAGCGAGCTACCATGATGAGGCCCCAGGTGCTTCCCTCATGGCCCTGCCAAGGTTGAGTAAAGAATTCTCTAGGTAGTGAATCTTTTGGAGATTCCCTGCGTAAGTTTTTGGAAAGTTTCCTCTGGGGGAACCATGCTCCGAGAAATAGAAGTCAGAATTTTTTTGGAAGAGAGGGTCCAGTTAACTATTTCTGAGGGGAATTTGTCCTGTCTACAAAACTCTTCCAGCCTCCATCTCCTCCTGAGTCCTACTCCCACCCCTACATGGACACTCTCCTTAGAACAAGAGTCCCTGAAGATAAGGGGCTCGTTTGTTTAAAAAAAAAAAAAGTCCTGTTTCTTCGGCCATTAATCATGCCTGTAAGAGCGTTTATTAATGCCCTGTCAATCGCTCAGAGTGAAGGCAGCCTGTCAGCTGTCCTCCCTCCCCGTTAGCTGTGTGCAAACACTGGTGATTAAGCGCCAGATTTAACATCCTCATGAATATTTAAGAGGCTGTTTTTGAAAGTTTCCTGTCCTTTTACACTAATAGCCCCATTAAAACCTGTTTACAAGCCAGTCAAGAGAGTAACTGCATGCACTTAAAACATGAGAGTGCTCCCCCAAGAGGGGCACATGACCATGTGAAGATCAATATGCTGCTTAAAGTAAGACTGTCTGCCCACCCCCAGTGGAGCCCAGCCCCACGAGAGCCACGTAAAGGAGCTGGAAAGAACCCAACTTGTTAATTAAGCCAGCGAGGGGGAGTGTGGGGGAGCAAGCCCTGGCTATTGGGCTCCCTGCTGCCCTATGTGGGGTGACCCCACCTCCAGAGACTTCATAGAAGTTTTCTGAATGATGTCAACAGCAGCCAGTCTCAGGTCAGCACAGGAAAAGAAGTTTGTGTTTGAGCAAGCTCACCCTCTGGCCCTTGCCCTCCATATGCCACTCTCAGCCCTGGACCCTGCTTCTGTTCCACGATCAAATGAAGCTCCTCCAAGAAGTTAATCAGGGCTTAAGGAAAGGCATCATAATGAAGGAGGGGGCCCTTGAGAATTCCAGAAAGCTTTGAGGCTCTAAAAGGGTGAGAGGCAAATTTGCAAGAAAGATAATGGGATGTCCCTTTTCTGCATGGAAAAAACTGGTTTTTCCATCAACACCTGAGGTTGCCTTTCCTGCAGTTAGGAAAGAAGATAGAATTGTGGTAAACCACTTCTTTGAAAGCAAGGGGATGATTACCTGTTGTCTCCTTCAAAGGAATGCAAAGGAATGGGTGCACTGGTGAAACAAGGATAGTAGAGGGCTTGCTGAAGGACAGTGCTCGCTAGCTGGGTGGAGTCTACTTCCTCTCCCAGCCCCAGCACGCAGCATTCCCAGGGATGGGCAGGTGCAAGGAGGGACTCCAGGTGGGGGAAACTCAAACACTAGATCTGCTTCCCCATCCATTGGCTGGATCCGTGCTGATAGGGCAAAGAGATGTGCCCCGAACTTCACCACCTGAATTCTTACTCTTCTCGCAAAGTTTACCATTTGGAACACCTCATGTTCCAACAGCATTGTGGGGTCCCACAAAATACAGGCCAGGACTGCTCTACTTTGTATCTGACATATTGCCTCGCCCAGAGATAAATTTTTCCTTTCTTCTATAATGGAATATATACACAGTGATACAGTATATAGTTATGTATAGTAATAATGTAATTGTAGCAACACTCATTGATCTGGAACCTAGTGATCTAGGAATACCTCCTCTCCAGAGATTCTACAAAAACCAAAAGTTAAGCCAAAAGGCTCTGAGCAACCAAAGCAAATTTTGCAAGATCCATGCACTAAAAGTTAAGTATTTCACTCTTCAAACCTGTATTCCAGCAGGTTAATGATGTTTTTAATATGATTCTAATAAGTTTGGCTCTCTGTAGCTCTAGCCAATTACAAAGAGGAGGGAGAAGCTAGAGACAGCCTCACTGACAGTAGGAAGAAGTCATAGTTCAGGACGTTGAATGAGAATAAAAATCCTTAGAAAGTGATTCGAGCCCCAACAACACAGTAGTCTGTCATGTATTCCAGGGGCAAATAGCTTCTGCCACCTCCACACGCCCCTACTTGTCAATAAAAAAGGACTAAGCTATAATGGCTCATGTGTAATGGAGTAGGAGAGGGTATGACACAATTCTCTTAAAAGTCCATCTATGAGAGTTAAAACTTTTATAGTTTGGGAGCTTAAAAAGCCAAGCCTTCAGCTATCCAGAAAATTTATCTCCAGAATAACTCATTTATCCTCTGCCTTTTTTTTCTTTCACGATATTCATATTTCACATTTCCACCAGAGTATTCAAAAGAGTCAAGACAAATTTATAAACTAGGAAGACAGGTTGCCACAGTGAGAAACCGGTTTTATTACTTTACAGCCAATGGTCAGCTGGAGTTGGGTCACACTGGCCCGGGAGGGCTGGATGTTAAATTTTCAGGAATTGTGTGGGCTAGTATCAAATACAGCCATTATTAGACATTCAATTATAGACACTTACATTGAAAAAATTATACTAAAAACAAAGGTAATAAATACAACTCCTCACTTCTTAATCATTTTACTAAGTTTTACTTTTATCTCTGCTCTTATAGTTATTTATGTCTATTGTATCTGTACAGTAAAAATGCCTCACTACCGTGGGCCTCTGCCTCTGTCTCCCAACGCCACATTCAGTGACATCACTTTGGCAGCTCGAAATGGAAAGATTTACACCACAGAAATTGGCACATGCAACAAATAGGGTTTGTTTGGTTTCTTTCCCCCCGGAAAGATTGTTAAACCACTTTGTTGACCACTGCTCATAGCACTCACCCTGCAGGTTGTTGAGCTTTAAAGTGAGGGTTCCTAATGAGAAAAGGAAGGTTGCTGTGTGCAGGCAAAAGGGAAAAGGGTGAGGGACTGGCTTTCAGGTGACCTCCAGCGATGTGCGTGGTTTGCTCTCTCTGGACCTCCCTTTTCCCATCTATAACATGGAAGGATTGAACTAGACAATTTCTAAGGCCCCTTCTGGTTTTAACACTATCTGATTCTATAATTCCTGATTTACTTTTAAGTCAAACAAGCTTGGAGGTATACCGTTCTGGCCCTTGGCAGGTAAAGTGAGAGCAAAGGAGTTTAGATATATAGCACTTCCCCTTCTTTTTCAAATACTGCCCGAAAGAATGTAGTACCACATGGTAAAGCAGGCAAAAAGATCCAGAGCAGGTTGAATCAGATAATAGAACATGATACCCATTCACTTTCACTGTTTTTTTTCTGCCTGCAACTTGCCATTAACACCAGCAAAGCCATTTCTGAAATTTGAGGCATTCTCTAAATAATAGAAACCCCAAGAAATCTTTAAGTGTTTACTATTATGATCCAGAGACTCACAGAGTGATGCCCTGGAGAATGAAAAGGATCTGGTGTCTGAAGACCTAGATTTGAGTTCTTGACATCCCGACTGTTTATGTAAGCTTGAACAATTAAACATCTTCAAGACTCAGTTTCCAGTTACATGTGAACAATGACTAATAATAGTATAGATTAGCGTAACCTTTCCGAAGAGACATTTTGGTGGTGCTTATTCAAATTAAATATTTATCTTCTGACTCAGCAATCTTTTTCTTGAGTTTATATCCCAGAGAAATTCCCACCCAGGCCTATTAAGGTTTGTGTGTGCAGTCGGAAGCCATCCAGGTTTCCACGAGGGGGCAGAGATGAGTAAAACATGATGGACTGGAGCAATGGAATATTATGCAGCATTTAGAGACAAGAGAATAGATACATATTGCAACATGGAACACTCTTGAAAACTGTGGAGTGAAAAGAGTATAAACAAGAATGAGATCTATAGAATACTGCCACCTATATGAATGAAAATTGCATGCACACTAAACAAAATACATTTTTATATGTACACATATAAATAACAAGGTAAACATCACCAAATTAAATGAGTTGCCTTCAGCACTATCCATTCTTACCCCTATGTTCTTGAGACCCAGAATGGGAAAATGATTTTGCCTATGATCGTGCTTCAAATTAGTAACAGCCAAGACTAGAACCATCAGAGTTTCAAGAACTGGCCCCTCCCCTCACAGGTAGATTGGTGGAAGAATTATCTAGCATTGCTAAAGAACTTCATATTTGCAAAGTGCTTTATTCTCATCTATTATTTATGCACTAATGAGAATGCTTAGATTGTGCCTTTTCTCCAAGGAGTTCAAAGCACTTTGTAAATGTTAACTCATTCACCTCCTAGGTCCCAGTGGGACAGACAGAAATCCTCACCCCTTGGCTTCACACTTGGTAAAGAGTAAGCCCAGAAAAGGCAGCAGATGTGATGGAAAGTAGGCTCAGAACCAAGGACTTCCAAGTTCCTACCCCTTACTGTCTTCTATCTATCTAAGCAGTGCTCCTGGTACTGAAATAAAAGCCCTAAGGTCCAATGAGATATTTTTTTGAGGCTGAATGGATGTATGATATGATAGCTGAAGAAAGGGGCTTAAGTTGTAGGGAGGGGAGGAGAAAGAGAGTAAAGTTAGAAGGAATGTTTCCTAGCCGCGTTATAACAGCCAGCATTTCCTGAGCATTCATGATGCACCAGACTCTCATCTCCTGAGTCATTTTATTAAATCCTTATCTTACTCGTGTGATTGGATAACAATTGTCCCCCTTTTTCATCACCATGAGGTGATGTTTACCCTCCCAGAAATTACATTCCAATTAGAGGCATGATGGTAACACACAAGAGGCCATTGATGAATGACACAAGATAAATTTACATGCTAAACTGAGAGCTTTGGGGAGTTGGGGACTGGAAAAGGCTTCATGGAGAAAGTGATATGTGAGCCTGACCTAAAAAGGTGGACAAACGTGACTAAGAAAAGAAAATATTCCCACTGAGAGAACGCGTGGATCTAAGACAGGGCACTGAGTGTGGGCTGCAGGCAGGAGGAGGGGAGCAGCTTGTTAGGAGAAGGTGGGGTAGGTTAAGAAGGCATATTTTTTGCCAGAAATTCCCTCAACTCCTTGAAAACTAGCCACTGGAATAGGATGTGCAACCAGATATTCAACATTAACCTCAGTTCCAAGGACATATTTCTCTTCCCCTTTGTTCACAAAGAAAGGTCAAGGGGTTTAAACTGTGCCGTCCTCTTCTGATGAATACTGACTCACTAAGATTCACAACTTGAGTTGGAAAACCTGGGAATCAATAAAGAAGCAATGCATCCTAAGCAATATTAAAACTTCTTGGTACTGCAGTAATTAGAACTTTGAACACTAATAAAAGACTGTACAGTAGTCATAAAAGTCTAAGAACAAATATCCTATATATTGAATACAACAACTAATGTAATTGTCACAAAGAGATGGAAAAGCTAAAGAGGGAGATGATTAGAAAGTGAAAGGTTTTGCCACAATAATGTCAGCTCAAAAACTGAAACTGTCTTCCTGGGTCTTTGTGGCCATACGTCATTATAGTGATATTATTATCACACAATCCTTACTGTTGATATCAAAATGTTTTACTTCTCATCAGTGGGTTCCATTTCCTTGAGAATCCAGAAAATTTAGCATACCCTGGTTAAGGTACAATCTAAACTCCATATCATTTCTCATCCCAGAGAGCAAACTTATACACAAAGACACATAGACACACACATGGACACCCACACCCACTGGTCGCTGGTTTTATGCTTAGGTTAAGTCATTAGCCACCTATCTAGCATAAGCTGAAGACCTTTGGAATATCCCTCCCCAAATCACTCAAAAAGATCTCCCTCACTAACCCTATAGTGCTCCATCGTGAGGACTCCTTGATGAAAAGGATCTTGGAGGAACACAATACCCCCATGAAGTATTCTTACAAAAAACATCAAGTTCGAATCTGATCACATTTCTAGATATAATGACCAAATTATAGGAAATGTATCAGATACAGGAACTACATTAAACGACACTACAGAAATGCAGTTAGAAAAATCCGAACTAAAAAATTCTATAGGACAAACAACCCGGTTTCTTCAACAAATAAATTGCCAGTATAAAAAGAGATAGAAGGGGAATCTATAGATTAAAAGGTAAAAGATATCCAGTGATCATGCTCCTTAGTATTTACACAAAGGGGTTGAAAACAATTGTCTACACAAAAACTTGCACACAATGTTTATGGCAGCTCTATTTATAATTACCAAAACTTGGAAGCAACTGAGATGTCCTTCAGTAGGTGAATGGATGAATGAACTGTGGTACATCCAGACAATGGATATTATTCAACACTAAAAAGAAATGTGCTATCAAGCCATGAAATAAAATAGAGGAAACTTAAATGCATATTACTAAGTAAAAGAAACCAATCTGAAAGGGCTACATATTATGATTTCAACTACATGACATTCTGGAAAAAGCAAAACTATGACGACAGTAAAAAGATTAGTGGTTGCCAGTGTTTGGGGAGAGGGAAGGAAGAATAAGTGAAGGACAGAAATTTTGGGGCAGTGAAACTTCTCTGTATGGTATTATAACAGTGGATACATGTCATTAGACATTTATCCAAACCCGTAGAATGTATGGGTGATTATGATGTGTCAATGCAGGTTCATCAATTGTAACAAATGTACCACTCTGCTAGGGGTTGTTGATACTGGAGTAGCTATGCATATGTGGGATCAGAAAGTTTATGAGAAATTACTGTATCTTCCTGTCAGTTTTGCTGTGAACCTAAAACTGCTGTAAAATATAAAATATTTTTTTTAAGTTAAAAGACAAATCCAATGCAACATAAAGACTTTATTTGGATATTGATTTACACCAAATATATATATATATAATGTATATTTACATAATTGTATTTACACACATGTATTTATATTTAAAATTATGTAAAAAAAAAGAAAGCTATATTCCAAGAAAATTTGAACACTGACTGAATATTTGATGATATTAAAGAATTGTTACTCAGTGTTTTAGGTGTGATAAAGATATTATGGTTATGTTTTTTTCTAAAAAGTTTGGAAATAGTTCCTGAAACAATTATAGATAAAATGCTATGATTTCTGTATTTGCTTCAAAAAGCCAGTGGGAGTGTGGGATTAGAGGTATAGATAAAATAAGACTGGCCTTGAGCTGGTAAATCTTGAAGCTGAGCAAGGGGTATACAGGGATCCATTACACTGTATTCCGCAACTTTGTAAGCATTTGAAATTTTACATAATAGAACACATGCCTCTCTCCCTTCTCTGTTCTTTTCTGGCGTTGATGTTTCACTTTTTGTGTTTAATTTCTCCCTAACTGTTGTGTTCCATATGTTAATCCTTTCTCCGAACTAGACTGGAAGGTAATGGACTTCCCTTTCTTTATTTCTTCTGGATCCCCATGGATCTTAGCTCCACCTTAGCCACAGAACTAACACATCGACAGCATCACTGTCCACCCAACTGCTCAAGCTAGAGATGGATTTGATCCCTAACTCCAACCTCCTCAATCCCTCTCCAAGTCTTCTTGAGATTCACTCCTCGTTATCTCTCTCATTGTCTTTCCACCCCACTGCCACTATTCTAACTCAGGCCACATCTAACTAGTCTCCCTGCCTCCTGGCTTGCACCTTCCAATCTTTTCTGCAGAGCACAAGGCAGTCTTTCTAAGATGAAATTAGGGTCATGTCACTCCTCTGCTTAAAGTATCTGGATGACTCTTCATTGTCCTCCAGATAATATCCAGTCTCCTTACATGTCATACAAGGCCCCTGGTGATGTGAGGCCCTGCCTTCCTCTCAGACCTCTTCTGTTCACCCTCTTTCTAACCTTCATTCAGACAAAAATCTCTTTCAGTCTCTTTCAAAGGGCCAAACTAACACTCTCTCTCTCTCTCTCTCTCTCTCTCTCTCTCTCTCTCTCTCTCTCTCTCTCTTTCTCTCGCCTTCCAATAAGCCTTTCTTTTTCCTGGAACATTTTCCCAACCTATCTCTCCTAATTCAATTCCTGGTCTCAGGTAACACATCACTTTTTCCTGGAAAACTTCCTAGAAACGCCTGGGCTGGGTTACATGGCCCTCTTCGGTGTTTTTAGAACACTCAGCATTTAGCCTTTTGCTCTATACTATAATCTTCTGTTGATCTGTTTTCTCTTCCCCACAGAAAGTTCACTCTGCTAGGGCAGGAACTATGGTACCCTGAGATATCTTCTATAGCTACCACAATGCTTGGTTCTCCACTCGATACTCAACAATACTTGACAAATAAGTAGAAGAAAAATGGAATCACATGATCTGCAAACCTAAGAAAATGTGACTCACAAGAATTTGAAAACAAACAAACAAAAAAATAGGAATGTGGACTTAGTTACAGTCCTGTCTGGTAAAGAAAGGAGAAAATCAGTAATTTCTCAAGCTGCAACCCTGACCAAGGAAAACTACGTTAGACATGAGAATTAAAGAACACTGAGAATACAAGTTTGGGATCAGGATCACTGGCTTGAAGTCTCATTTCTGTAACCACTTAGCTGTGTGACCTGAGCCTTCATTTCCTTTTCCAAGAAATGCACCACTGGAGCAGGGGTTCCTGAATGCTCAGCTTGAACATGCTTTGAACCTATGGCCAAACTAGTAGGACAGAAAATCAGATGTCACAAAGAATTTTTAGTTAACAGAAACATTTCCCTTGTGTCAGGATATTGATACACTTACTTCTGTCAGTCTTTGTCTGGGGGCTACTTCCAAGGACACGAAGTCCTCATCACTTCCAGTCTGCAAAGAGAGTCACAGATGCCTGCAACTGGAAGCTGTGAGCGTGTACTAGAACAGATAGTGCCAAAGGGACACAGGCAGGGCATCTACAGCATTAGTGACAACCTGGGGACCTAACTGGGTGCCTTCCTACCTCTTGCTTTTTGTCCTACTATTTCCAAGGGAGACAAGTGCAAATAAAATCACATCTTGAGATTTGGCAACGGCCGAAATTATTCATTGTGATTTTTACTGCTGCACTTATGTTTATTTGTGCATTTCTTATTTCTATAAGACACAAAAAAGTGCCAATTCGGCACTGCCTGGGTGGTGTGGCCTTGAAAGCTGCTGCTGGAATCTCCTGCGAGCGCTCAGAGCAGCAGTTTCAAATTTTTGTCTCCCGAAGAACACTTCATCATGTTTCTGGGCCCTGCTTTTTCTTTTACAGCTTCAGGGAAGGACTCAAATTCCATCCAATTAGATGTGCACAACTCCAGCTATTTTAAATCTACCTACATGCAAATGAGACCCTAAGGAGCCTTTCTTTAGGATGAAGAAAGAGATTTGGATATTACTTTGGATTTTTTTAACCAATGCAGGCATCCTTTTTAACAACAGAGAATCTGATTTTCCCTAAAAGTATTCCTTAAAAAATAATAAACAGAAATAAAACAGAATTTTCACTACATTTATTTTTCCCCCTTTTTTTTTAACTATTGAATTTGGTCCAACAGCTGATTTTGTGGTTGTGATTTTTCCTGCTGTTGTGATTGTTTGTCTCCATGACTCAGCTGACCATCCTGGCTGGTTTTTGTTGCTCTTCAGTGCATCATTTTGGCACTGTGCAAACACAGCTTAAGGCGATTTGGAGGCAGTGACTGCTAACTGCACCAGAAGAAAATCTGCAGCTTCTGTCTGGGGCTTGTCTCAGTTTCAAATGCAGGTGACTAAATGACACCTGCCTGCCTCTTTCTCCTCCATCGCCAACACACACACACACTGTCGTGGGCTTCAGCCAACTCCGTACAGTGCAGTGATCAAATGAAACTCATCAGAACACTTGGAAATGACAGAGTGAACACCAGGAGCTTGTTTCTA
>NW_011888784.1:5418975-5429398 GCF_000151845.1 Pteropus vampyrus
GGAGGCTAAATGAGTGATGAGGCTGGCCTTGCCCTGAGGGTCTGTTCTGAAACCTGAATACCCTGAGTGTCCACTTTGACAGCAGCATTGGCTATAATGTAGGAAGTCTAAATAGGGAGTCCAGACATAAAGGTGGTATCATAAAGAGCTACACATTCTGTAAAGAGGAAAGTGATGAATAAATCTGTGACATAGAAAGTCAACAAGGAAACTTGTCTATCTCAACCTTAGCGTTGGTTGGGGAAAAAAGCCTTCCATTGGAATCTGTTTCTACAAGCTGGCCCTCACACAAGGTTATGGCCTGAATTCACGCAACTTATGTTGTCCAATAAATCTCAAATTTAGACTTTTATTTTAAATGATCCTGGCAACATAGATGAACCTCAAAAACATTATGCTAAGTGAACAAAGCCAGATAGAAAACACCACATATTATATGATTCCATTTATATGAAATGTCCAGAAAAGGCAAACTTACAGACGAAGAAAGTAGACTAGTAATTGCCTGGGGCTGAGAATGCTGAATAATTGTAAATGAACAAAGGGATCTTTGGGTAATTATGGAAAAGTTTTAAAACCAGATCATGGTGATGGGTGTACAACACTGTTAGCATACTAAAACTCATTGAATTACATGCTTAAAATGGGTGAATTTCATGGTATGTGCATGATACCACAACAAAGTTATTTTTTAAAATGATCTTTGGTTACTAATGTCTGGGTAGCTAGTGGAAGTTTGTTTCTCAGTCATGAAACATATCAGTTGCAAGGCAGCTCCATGTTGTTTTCAACCCAAACTGATGAAGGAGTTCCAAAATATTTCCAGTGTCAAGGCAAAGGGAAAGGATATTGTGGTGAAGTGCATGATGGCTCCTAAAGCTTCCAGACAGAAATGATCTTTGCTCATATTTCCAAATATGTTATTGGCCAAAGCAAATTACATGGCCACACCTGTGTTAAAAGTACCCTGGCACTGTAAGGGTAGCTTAAAAGAGATCATTATTAGAAATGCCCCTGAAGTGTGAATTAATTGGGTGGGGATAGAGGAGGAAACCACAAAATACCTAGATAATATACAATGCTAAAAATCAGATTCCAAGAACATTTCAGAGAATGTTACATGTTATGCGAACAGGGTTAACTAATATCGACACTTATTAAAATTATAGAGCCCATGCCCAAGACACCAAGCTATTAGGAAGAGCCTCATAAGACTTAGGTCACTGCTGTGTTCAACACACACCAAGCCCCTCACTGCCATTGAAAGATTTCTCCTCTGATTATAATATTGCAAAAATTTTCTGGAATCCCAAAAATTTTCATCAAGTCCAGCTTACTCCACTGAAGGCCATATAGGTACATGAAAATGTTAGGATACGTATCTTGCATAATTCAAAATGTCAAGAGGCATTTATTGACCATCTTTTATGTGCCCACCTCTTCACTATGTGCTGTAGCAAATGCCAAGTGTAAGATAACCTCAAGGATCAGGAAGACAAGATCTAACCATGTTAAATGATCAAAGACCAATACAAAGCTTATGCTTATAACAGATAGCTACGGTCTGTTCTTTGCTCTCCAGGAGAAAGTCATCAGCCACTGAGATACTTGTACTCTAGTTGGCAGTTTAAGATACACTGAAAGCATAGGAAATTATAGCAAGCAAAGCAGTATGTAAATGATAAAGCAAGTGGTAGAGAGTCCAGGTGTGGGAAAAGATCAGAGAAAGGCAAAATTGCCAAAGACTAAAATAGTCATTTTGAAGGAGGAAGAACTAGAGCTGAATCTTGAGTTATAACACAAGATTATCTTTGGAAAAGAAAGTAGGCCAAGAACCTCCCTGCTCAGTTCTTTTGCCAATGCCCATATACCAATGCCGAATCTTACTACATTCCTAGTTATAAAAGATAGAGCAATGTCCAGTCACCCTGCAGTGACCTTTTATGGCACAATCTCTTCTTCTAGCCAGTGTGGCCCTATCAGCTTCCTAAAATCTGACCAATGAGATTAGCATTTCCCTTCCTTAAGAAGAAGGGAGAAGAATAACTCCTGAGCACTAAATACTACCTGGGCCATACATTACTAAGTACAACCAGGGCAATAGAGGTTGTCACTAAAAGATGAGAGCCAGGGCTGGAAGCAAGAAGGAACTGCTGAGTCTCTGCCTTTTTTGGTTCTTGATGGCAGGTGCAATGATTGCTAATGTTGACACTTTGCTTATATATTATTCCATGTTTCTTTCTCATTTCTTTCTATACCACAGCAAGAAGACTCTTTTCTTTGGAGATTTCTGTAAGAAGAAATGTAGAATCCAGAAACTGTTTAGTTTTGGATTTTGGTGTTTCAAGTATCACACGTGTTCTGTTGACACCACAAAATTTTCTCAACTGTCTGCCCCGGACCTTCAACATAAAGAAGAGGGTTTGTCTTCTCTGTACCCCTATATCGTTTTTATTCTGAATCACACAAGTTAGTCTTGACTGCATCCTCTTGATCATCCAGTCCTCTGTAACAATAATGTTAATCTTGTCTCCCGAAGTAGAATATAAGGGGCCTTACTGGCACCATGTTTGACCCCTCGCAGTACCCTACCTAGTGCTGGGCAGGGCTAACCCTTGGTGAAATCGTAGTGGTTCTTCTTCTTCTACGGCCCTTTTCTTTCGCCCTCTTTCGCCCTGTGGATTGTGCCATTTTTTCTCTAACCCCAGATATTTGACATTTTCACACTTTTTACACCTTCAAACTAATCAAAATATATAATTTTGGGGAGGATCTGATAAACTAATCCATCCTAATTGATAAATGGTTGCTGGAGTTTAAATAAATGTCCAAAAAAAACAAATCACCATTAGTAGAATTTAAAGTATTATCAGGGTGTCAGGGAAGTTATTCTGAGGGACAGAGGGCTTTGCTGGAGCCTCTGAAATTCCAGAATGTCCACTGGGTCCTGCATCTAACACTTTAGGCATATACAAAATCCTTTCACTTCTTACTGCTTCCTGCTTATAGTCAGCTTTTTAAAAAATTCTATAAGATATTTATTGTCTTCCCAGGTAAGAAAAAAAAGAGTTGGAAATGACATCAACCTCTTCTTCAAGTGTCTTATTGCAGTGGAATGGCTCTACTATCAAATAAATTCACACCATAAAATGTAATAATGGGAGAGTGCTGACAAATCTGGCCTTTTCATTATATTAAAAACATTTCTGCAGCTGGGCTAGCCAGATAAGTACAGGATGTGTGTCATCCAAAAGGCAAGGCAGATAACTCCGTTTAGGGTTAATAATGTGCTATTAAAACTACATATGTTGAATTATTTCATGCATAATGCAAACATACGATATATCACAGGACAGTTCTCTGAATGCTTATGTCCCTCCAAAATTCATATGTTGAAATCCTAAACTCCAAAGGTGATGGTATTAGTAGGTGGGGCATTTGGGAGGTAGAACCCTCATGAATGGGATTAGTACCTTATAAAAGAGGCTCGGGAGAGATCCCTAGCCCCTTCCACCATGGGAGGACACAGCAAAAAGCTGCCAGTTATGAACGAGGAAGAGGACCCTCACCTGATCATGCTGGCAGCTTGCTCTTGAAATTCTCAGCCTTCAGAACTGTGAGAAATAAATTTCTGTTGTTTATAAGCTATCCAGTCCGCAGTACTTTGTTGCAGCGGCCTAAACAGATGAAAACAGCCCTGAAATGCCAAGCTAGATTATGGGTCAAAATATTTTAGTTTCTGCCATAACTTCACAGGAATGACTTGGCAGGTAGGACTCTCCTACTGTCTGTTTTCACATTTTTCAAGGGTTAAGAGAGTGATTTGGTTTAATCTTGGTAATAAACACGTGCATGGGCCTAAAAACAGAGATCAATAGGAGACTTGCTCCAGGAAGGTATCTGTTAAAATGTTCACAGAATTTAGTGTGACAGGAGAAAAAAAAGGGCCATCAACCAACACGTTATTGGTGCCCAGTGCGACCAGAGCCCACCTGCTTCCATGCATATAGCTCTGAGTGCAGTTCAGGCCCCACATACACCTATAAGGAAATTAAAAACCTTTCAGGATGGACCAGGTCAGATGCACATTTCTACAGCCCCTGATTTAGAGTTTCTGTTAAATTGTATGTGTCAGTTGTGTTCAGACATTCGTCCTCTTTGACCATGATTCCCACCCTCTTCCAAGCCGCAGCCTTGTAGAGAAAGACAAATTCATGTCTGTGCTTCATTCCTCTCTGTTCAGTATTTCCTTTGTAACATGTTGCTGAGTCCCAGTAGTAAGGCAGCCATGGTTCCTTGGAGTGCCTGAGTCTGCTCCTCCAGGTGGACTGGATATGTGTGATCTTAAGGAACTTCAGGATACTGGCTTCCATGAAGCCTAGGCTGGTGGCCTCGGGAGGGCAAGGAGAGGTACATCCTGTTGCCAGAGCTACTGCCTTGTTTCCCCACCCCATCCTAGCCTCTGGGTTCTAACTGAGGATTAATAAAGAAGACATCACCTCCCAATGAGACCTTGATGGAGAAGAAAGGAGAATAGGGATCTGCTACCACTTAGGCCCAATCTTAATGACCTCGGGCAAGTTACCAACCTCTATGGCAGTGTTTCTCAAAAAGATACTCCTAGAATACCAGATTCAGAATCACCTGCTACAGATCTGGGCCCCACCCCGGGCTGGCTGAAAGAATCAGTCTCTAGGAGTGGGCTGCATTCCCATTTGAAAACCATAGTCTAAGGACTCAGTTTATTATCTGTCAAATGGGTTTAACACAAGCCATATTCCCTTAATAAGATTCTTAGAAGAATCAAAATGGTATGGTTTATGTAAAATAGTACATGTCCTGGCTTGTTAAGAGCACATTTGAAATCCAAAGAGATCTCTGCTTGAAATCTGGTTTGCCACTTACCAACTGTGTGGCTTTGGGAAAAGGTATCTTCGATGAGCCTCCGTTTTCATAATCTGTAAAACGTGGACAATAATACCTAGCTCATGGGAGTCACATGAGGGCTACGTAAAAGCATATATGTAAAATGATTCACATCTGCCTGGCACATGGAAAGTATTTTAATCATAGACACATTTTTCCTCCTCCTCAACAAATATCTCAAACATGAGTCAGAGTATACTTCCTCTTTTACTACTACAGTGAGTCTCATGACACTAATCCTGCAGAACTTCCCAGCTTGATTTTAAGCCTTGCCTGCATAAGGACTCAGGTTCTCCCAGCTCCTGTTAAGACAGGCTTGTAAATAGTTACTAGCCTGCTTATTTGGGACTAATAAATTGGTCTCTTTACTTTTTGTGCAGTTGATTATCTTCTATTCATCCCCACTTGACATCTTCTCTCAATTTACAGACTTAAACTATGGGTTAGTAGCACAGGCATCATAGTCACCCTTTAAGAAAGCTAAAATATGTTTAGCATCTTAACAAACAGTTAATATCTAAGGGTATATCTTCACAGCAGCTGATGCTATGGAGGGTTGAAAAAGAAATAAAAGGATGGCAAATGGCATGAAATCAAGAGGTTAGTTTAAGCTGACTAGGCAAATCTCTAGCAGCTGTGCCCCCTAAACTGGCCTCTTTCAATCTTTTTCTTTACATCCCAGGTCAGAAAAGAAGAGGGGTGGAGCTTGGATGAAAGCACTTGACAAACAAGGTCACCTCCTTGTCCCAGAGCGAATTCTAAAGTCTCTATCTGATGCTGTAGAAGAGTCATCCTCTCCCCGCCCCCAGTCAATTCTTAGTGTGCTTATTTATCCCACTGTCGACAGAAATAAATTCTATTCTATTTCCCCATTCTTGCATTAGGGAAAGAAAACTGAAGGAAGATCATTTATTTCAGTTGTAATTAACACGGGGCAAGAGGGACCTTTCCGAAATGCTTGCCCCAACATCTTTCCCCTAGAGTGGATAAAAACGCCCTCAGCGGTGAGCGCCTTGGACTTCCCCGGCAGACCTCTAACTGCATTCCAGACCCAGAAATCACGAGGAAGAGACGATTTCCTGCGAGGCTGTCAGCTGGCATGCATTTCTGATCCCAATCGCTGCCCTCTTTCATTTTAGGCGCCCGGATCACCTGGAGTAGCGATTTGATTTTTATACTTTCATAGCACTCTGGGCTGGAGAGAGACCCTTCTCGAGGCAAGTACCCCGCCGCCAGACCTCAGGGCGCGAGAAGGCGCTGTTGCGGCAGAGTCCATCCAGGGAAGAGGCTGAGGCCCGCGCGAGTGCGTGAAAATCAACCTCAAGCCTCGCCCACGGCGGAGTCTTGGATCCAGGACCTGAGTCAGCGCCCCTTTGCATCACAACTGCGGGGAAGCTCCCGCCTGGCCTCCCCTCAGACCTATCCATCGCAAATTACTAGAGTAGTGAGTGCGGGACCAAGCCCGGCCACTGCGTCTTCCCAGCCGAGTGCGGGACCAAGCTGGGCCACTGCGTCTCCCCAGCCGACTCTGGGAGCCTAGGGAGGGCGAAGCCCCGCATTGACCCATGTCCTCAGTGTACTCAATCTGATCCCGCAGCCTTTCCGGCTTTTCAGGCTGAGGGAAAGGGTGAGGATAGACTGAAAGTTAGACATTCTCCTTCCTCCCTCCCTCCTAAAGTTCCGAACCGCCCAGGGACAAGTCCGAGAAGCCCCAACGTGCGCCTGCGCTCCTTGCGGGCGACCAGGCTTGGCTTTGGGATCCAGTACCCTCCGCGAAGAGGAAATCCTGTCTATTCCTTGGCTTCCAGAGGGCGTTGACGCTTGCGAGAAGGAAGGAAGCGATTTGGCGCCTGCAGAAGCAACTGGAAACCTTGAGAAGGAGCTTCAGGATGAAGTGAGGGCTAACAGCCTCTGGCATTTCCTCGAAGTCCAGGAGGGAGGGCTGAAGGGTCCATTTGACCGTCTGGAATGTCCCCATCCGCCTGCAGGAGGCGGAGCCCGGCCGGCCTCTGCCCCACAAGAGTGATTTCCTACCTAGGGGGCGCAGTGGGCCGCTGTGTAGTGCCCAATTCTGACTCCTAGCAAAAGAAAGCGCCCAGAGCTGGGGCAAGGAGTGGACGAAAGGTCCTTTCTTTAACCAAAGCCTCATCCCTTAACACTGGCCCTTCCCTTCTCTTTGTAAGTCTGGGGGCCTACTAGTTCCCTCCTATTCAAACTGTGGGACGCTTAGAATACACAAGTACTTTCTTCCAAGAACCCGCCGAATAGGGGCTGGAGAACAGGGGCGACTCGAGTTTGAACTGCTTGCACTCTCTCCTTCGATTGTTAAATAGAAAAACCATAACAGTTCTCTCGTTGCCAGCGAGTGATTTACTCTGTAACTCTTGTCTCCATTTCTTTTCCAAAAAAAAAAAAAAAGGCTGGTCTCAACTGACAGTTAACAAACGTTCTAAGGACTCAGTTTATTATCTGTCAAATGGGTTTAACACAAGCCATATTCCCTTAATAAGATTCTTAGAAGAATCAAAATGGTATGGTTTATGTAAAATAGTACATGTCCTGGCTTGTTAAGAGCACATTTGAAATCCAAAGAGATCTCTGCTTGAAATCTGGTTTGCCACTTACCAACTGTGTGGCTTTGGGAAAAGGTATCTTCGATGAGCCTCCGTTTTCATAATCTGTAAAATGTGGACAATAATACCTAGCTCATGGGAGTCACATGAGGGCTACGTAAAAGCATATATGTAAAATGATTCACATCTGCCTGGCACATGGAAAGTATTTTAATCATAGACACATTTTTCCTCCTCCTCAACAAATATCTCAAACATGAGTCAGAGTATACTTCCTCTTTTACTACTACAGTGAGTCTCATGACACTAATCCTGCAGAACTTCCCAGCTTGATTTTAAGCCTTGCCTGCATAAGGACTCAGGTTCTCCCAGCTCCTGTTAAGACAGGCTTGTAAATAGTTACTAGCCTGCTTATTTGGGACTAATAAATTGTCTCTTTACTTTTTGTGCAGTTGATTATCTTCTATTCATCCCCACTTGACATCTTCTCTCAATTTACAGACTTAAACTATGGGTTAGTAGCACAGGCATCATAGTCACCCTTTAAGAAAGCTAAAATATGTTTAGCATCTTAACAAACAGTTAATATCTAAGGGTATATCTTCACAGCAGCTGATGCTATGGAGGGTTGAAAAAGAAATAAAAGGATGGCAAATGGCATGAAATCAAGAGGTTAGTTTAAGCTGACTAGGCAAATCTCTAGCAGCTGTGCCCCCTAAACTGGCCTCTTTCAATCTTTTTCTTTACATCCCAGGTCAGAAAAGAAGAGGGGTGGAGCTTGGATGAAAGCACTTGACAAACAAGGTCACCTCCTTGTCCCAGAGCGAATTCTAAAGTCTCTATCTGATGCTGTAGAAGAGTGATCCTCTCCCCGCCCCCGGTCAATTCTTAGTGTGCTTATTTATCCCACTGTCGACAGAAATAAATTCTATTCTATTTCCCCATTCTTGCATTACGGAAAGAAAACTGAAGGAAGATCATTTATTTCAGTTGTAATTAACACGGGGCAAGAGGGACCTTTCCGAAATGCTTGCCCCAACATCTTTCCCCTAGAGTGGATAAAAACGCCCTCAGCGGTGAGCGCCTTGGACTTCCCCGGCAGACCTCTAACTGCATTCCAGACCCAGAAATCACGAGGAAGAGACGATTTCCTGCGAGGCTGTCAGCTGGCATGCATTTCTGATCCCAATCGCTGCCCTCCTTCATTTTAGGCGCCCGGATCACCTGGAGTAGCGATTTGATTTTTATACTTTCATAGCACTCTGGGCTGGAGAGAGACCCTTCTCGAGGCAAGTACCCCGCCGCCAGACCTCAGGGCGCGAGAAGGCGCTGTTGCGGCAGAGTCCATCCAGGGAAGAGGCTGAGGCCCGCCCGAGTGCGTGAAAATCAACCTCAAGCCTCGCCCACGGCGGAGTCTTGGATCCAGGACCTGAGTCAGCGCCCCTTTGCATCACAACTGCGGGGAAGCTCCCGCCTGGCCTCCCCTCAGACCTATCCATCGCAAATTACTAGAGTAGTGAGTGCGGGACCAAGCCCGGCCACTGCGTCTTCCCAGCCGAGTGCGGGACCAAGCTGGGCCACTGCGTCTCCCCAGCCGACTCTGGGGAGCCTAGGGAGGGCGAAGCCCCGCATTGACCCATGTCCTCATTGTACTCAATCTGATCCCGCAGCCTTTCCGGCTTTTCAGGCTGAGGGAAAGGGTGAGGATAGACTGAAAGTTAGACATTCTCCTTCCTCCCTCCCTCCTAAAGTTCCGAACCGCCCAGGGACAAGTCCGAGAAGCCCCAACGTGCGCCTGCGCTCCTTGCGGGCGACCAGGCTTGGCTTTGGAATCCAGTACCCTCCGCGAAGAGGAAATCCTGTCTATTCCTTGGCTTCCAGAGGGCGTTGACGCTTGCGAGAAGGAAGGAAGCGATTTGGCGCCTGCAGAAGCAACTGGAAACCTTGAGAAGGAGCTTCAGGATGAAGTGAGGGCTAACAGCCTCTGGCATTTCCTCGAAGTCCAGGAGGGAGGGCTGAAGGGTCCATTTGACCGTCTGGAATGTCCCCATCCGCCTGCAGGAGGCGGAGCCCGGCCGGCCTCTGCCCCACAAGAGTGATTTCCTACCTAGGGGGCGCAGTGGGCCGCTGTGTAGTGCCCAATTCTGACTCCTAGCAAAAGAAAGCGCCCAGAGCTGGGGCAAGGAGTGGACGAAAGGTCCTTTCTTTAACCAAAGCCTCATCCCTTAACACTGGCCCTTCCCTTCTCTTTGTAAGTCTGGGGGCCTACTAGTTCCCTCCTATTCAAACTGTGGGACGCTTAGAATACACAAGTACTTTCTTCCAAGAACCCGCCGAATAGGGGCTGGAGAACAGGGGCGACTCGAGTTTGAACTGCTTGCACTCTCTCCTTCGATTGTTAAATAGAAAAACCATAACAGTTCTCTCGTTGCCAGCGAGTGATTTACTCTGTAACTCTTGTCTCCATTTCTTTTCCAAAAAAAAAAAAAAAGGCTGGTCTCAACTGACAGTTAACAAACGTGGCCATAACTCTAACCTTGCTCCCAAGAAGTGCAGTAGAGATCAAAAGAGGAAAAAAGAAGAGATCGGAGGTCCCCATTCAGATCTCCACTTCTCTAACCAACAATCCTTTTCTTCTCCCCCACCCCACCCTGAACCTCGCCAAACCCACTCCCCAAAAATCACGGTCTGATTTATATCGAAGCTTCTGCGAGGTAGAAGGTCCCGAAGCTTGCGGGAAGTAGCCGGAGCTGGGCGCTAAGGCTAGACCTAGATTTTTCTCCGGAAACTAGTGCAGAGTGAAAGGAGAAGAGAGAGGGTGCGCCAACCAGGATACCAGATTTGACCTTGGGGTTGGTTGAAAGGCTCGTTTAATCCGGAGACTTGCTCCCCCACCGTGGACCAGCCCACACCACCACCACCCA
>NW_011888784.1:5429448-5444283 GCF_000151845.1 Pteropus vampyrus
CTTCGATTGTTAAATAGAAAAACCATAACAGTTCTCTCGTTGCCAGCGAGTGATTTACTCTGTAACTCTTGTCTCCATTTCTTTTCCAAAAAAAAAAAAAAAGGCTGGTCTCAACTGACAGTTAACAAACGTGGCCATAACTCTAACCTTGCTCCCAAGAAGTGCAGTAGAGATCAAAAGAGGAAAAAAGAAGAGATCGGAGGTCCCCATTCAGATCTCCACTTCTCTAACCAACAATCCTTTTCTTCTCCCCCACCCCACCCTGAACCTCGCCAAACCCACTCCCCAAAAATCACGGTCTGATTTATATCGAAGCTTCTGCGAGGTAGAAGGTCCCGAAGCTTGCGGGAAGTAGCCGGAGCTGGGCGCTAAGGCTAGACCTAGATTTTTCTCCGGAAACTAGTGCAGAGTGAAAGGAGAAGAGAGAGGGTGCGCCAACCAGGATACCAGATTTGACCTTGGGGTTGGTTGAAAGGCTCGTTTAATCCAGAGACTTGCTCCCCCACCGTGGACCAGCCCACACCACCACCACCCACCCAACAGGTTTGCAAACGCTGTTTCAAGCCGGAGAAACTAGAGCCGGAAAAAGTCATAGCCCGGGCTGGAATGGCAAAGCCCCGTGCATTTGGGTGAGGGGACTCTAGGATTCTTAGGTACTGAAGTCATTGGGTCACAAACCTGACTCACTCATACGCGACACTTAAGGCCGGCGGCGGCAGCTCGCGCGTTTGTGGACTCCGCGGTGCACAATCGGTCTGCGGTGCTTTCCACCCGCCAGCACCGGGCTGTTCTCTTAATGAATTACTAATGAGTTAAAATTGGGCAGCAGGCTTAATTAAAGCGTAGAGGCAATGTGTTTACCACATTGTAATTGAACTCATTAGAGCTATGGCTTTTTGTTTTTTAAGCAGCCGCCTTCCTTCTCCGCGTCGAATAATCTATGGGAAGCGTTTATTAGAGAAGGAGGGGGTAGGAGAGAAACAGTCCATCAACTCTTTCAATGAAAAAGACAGGATGCGAGTGGGGAGGGGGATAAAACTCCATTCCTCAGATGTCTTGCTAGACCGAGGTTTCCCAAGAAGTTCCAAGGGTAGAGTGAGCCGGGGAGCGCTGCCTGCGCTTGGGAAGTTGCCAAAGGAGGGACCAGGCCGGACCTCGAAAGGCTGCCTTTGTAAACACCACACAGTCCTCCCAAACTCAGCCAGTATCCCCACCATTCCCGGCCAGAGCGCTGGACTCCGACTACAACCCTAGACCAGCGCTCGCCTCTCCACGCGTCTGACATTTCATTTTGAGACGGGTTAAGCTAACTTTTAAAAGCAGTTTATGAGTTTGGCCCTAAAGCTTTCCTCCGTGGTGGGGCTGGGAGCACCCCCTCCCCCATTCTGGGAAGACACAATGGGTGCCCTTGACCAATGCTCCCTGTGGACTCCTCCCTCCCGGCCCGACCTCACCTCTGGTGGTCTTTCCCGAGGGCACTGGGGGAGGGGTGCCTGCTTTGAGTGCACTACCCGCGGGCGGCACCGTAGAGGCGCACCTGCGCGCCCTGGGATGACCCTTCTTCTGGCAGGGAGCCCAAGCTGCCAGGCCGGACTGCACGACCCCAGGACAAATTGCTCCTTCTTGTTCCTGGCCCCGCTCCAGTTATCAGGCCTCCCACCCTCGCCTCCTTTCGCTCAGGTTCGGATCACTGGGCATGGAAGGGTGAGGGGCGAGCGGCGGGAGGCGCAGCGCTCCTCGCCTTGCCCTGCCCTGCCTGACCAACAGGCGGCGTCAGAGACCTAGGTCTGGAGAGTGGGGGGTGCGGTTCTGAGTAAGCTAAGCTGAGAAGCTGGTCACGACGAGAGCGACCCTCACCCCAAACTTACAAACTTGCCCAGGAGGGGAGTGGGAAGAGCTGGGTGGCTGCGGGGGACCGCCGAGAAGGGAAGAGACCGGACCGAACGGAGTGGCAGAGGAAGATTCGACCACGAGCGGGAGTACAGAGAACCGCGGGAGGCGGCGGCGGATCCCGCGCGGGGGAGGTGGCAGGCACCGCGGGAGGCAAAGAGCGGCTGCGGAGCCGAGAAGCGCGAGACAGACGGGGAGGACTGGGCGCGGAGGGCCAAAGACCAAGAGGGAGGCGCAGACAGGTAAGCGGCCTCGTCCTCCGCCCTCGGCCTTCCCTTCCTGGGAAAAAACTGGGCTGAAAGGGACTCAAGGAACTTCCGGCCCCCAGCACAGCCCCACAGCAAACCCTCACCTCCTCCCCTCCCCTAACGCCTTAAACCCACATCCATTCTCAATTCTCGACCCCATATCATTTGTAGATTTTGTCAGTCTCCTACCCTGTCAATCCCATCTTTTCTCTTCTCCTGACCCGGGAGATTGAGGTAAATTGTCTGTAATTTGTTGCTTAAAGATTAATTGCAGAGGGTGGGTTGATTTGATTAAGGCAATTAATCTTTGGTTACAGCTTTCTAGTGTCACTCGTGTGGGAGGGCAGTATAGAAAGAGATAGAGAAGCAAACGAGACTTTTTGGAGAAGCTGCGGAAGGAGGCTACCCTGACTGGGACTGCGGCTACATCTTCGCGCCCACATCCCAGCAGCCCTCAGCCGGAGAGCTCACGCCGCGGTTTCAGCACCTCCAAGCCCGGACAGCGACTCCCGCAAGCGCGACTTGTAACTTCCGGGTCCCAGAAGTTTACACCTCGCAGGCAGAGGCAGAATCTGACTAGGACAAAGGGTACACACACACACATACACACACACACATACACACACACACGCACGCACTCACGCACACACGCACGCACGCAAAACCCCGAATCCCCACCCCGCTCTGCCCCTGGCCCAACCATTGGGCTGGGCTTTCCTTTCCCCACTTTCCTTTCCCCAAATCAGGATCCGGCCAAAAGATTCCCAAGAAATCCCCAATATTCAACCCACCTGGAGGCGGGAAAGAGAGAAACCCCTAAGCGCTCCTAGAAAAGTTTCCAAAGCTGGACTTTTCTCTTTTCGTGAATAATTAACGATAGTCATAAATAACTGATGGAGGCAGTGGAGAAAGGAAGAGGGAGGAGGCAGGCAAGAGCCAGGGCGGCCAAAGAGAAATCGAAGTTTCTTAAAGGACCATTAAGGAAGCCTTGCTGGGAACGGCATTCCTCATTCCTCCGTAGATCACGCAGAGCTGTTCCTCCCAGGCGTGGGATAAAAACAGAGAAGCGAGGTGACTAGTGGAGTGGGAGTTGTGCTGACCAAGATTGGAGCACCCATTCAGGACCCAGTCTCAGCACTTTCTTTATCCCTTCCCCTCCACCAGGATTCATCTTCCCAGAGCCCTCCTGACCTCCAGTCATCCATCATCCCCACACCCACACCCAAAGTGAAGAAGTTCTAGGCTGGATAGTAGAGGCCCAAGGATGAACTTGCATTTTGAGCTCTGTCAGTCCTGCCTAATCCCAACTAGTTTGTAGACACCTCCCCAGAGCTATCTGCCCCATCCAGGCTATACCATTTCATTTTTTCAAACTGGTCCAAAGTTTTGGGACTCTAGCTTCCAGTTGATTCTTTCCCATCTGCCCCCACCAGAACCTTAAAAGAACAGGATATTTATAAACACACACACACACACACACACACACACACACAGTTCCATGCTCATCTACTGCCCCTCCACCATATCCAATTCCTGACTTCCTCTAAAGATCTATAGCATGCTCTGGTACCTTGTGTCCATCCCAGCTCTGAACTGAGACTCTTAAGGAAGGGTCTCAGAACCTGGAAGAAAACCAACGAGGAAACGAAACCCTTGCTCCTAGGATGGAGGCCTGTGCCAAGGCCCTTTGGCCCCTCTAAAAAACATGAATCCTGATAAGACAGCCAGCCCCAGATGACCAATGCATATTCTTGGAGTGAAACTCCTGAGGGCCCCTCAGCCAAGCAACCAGCACAATCCACAGGGGCTCATTGAGGCCATCTTATAAGCAAAGCCATGTCTTTTCCTAGTGCAACTTGGCATAGGCCCTGGAAAGAAGACAGTGGAGACTATACCAACCACCACTGGCTATGAGGTTGGGTTCTGACTTAGGGACAGGCAGGAGCGTATTTCTGAGCCTTTCCATTGGTTAACAGCTTCCACCACGCCTACCTCCCTAATGACCAGCTCTTGGCCTCTGGATATACCAAACGCCAGCCTGGCTTTTCTAGAATGGAAGCTGAAAGTAGCTTCCAAAGAGGAAAGTTGGTGGCCATGCCTCAAGAAGCCTAGATATTTTATGAATATTCTACTTTCTCTTTGTGAGATATAAAAGAAAGCACTAAAACCAGTTTTATTTTCTTACCAACCTCATCCCCACCCCAACACTCTCCAAACCCTGAGCTCTTACCATTTTAAGAACTAGGAAGTTCTGAATAGGGAAAAGAAATGAGAGAGAATAGGAAGGTTTTAAGGAATTGTCTCTCTACCCCAATAGGAACAAAACAACCCAGGAGGATTGTGAAACTAGACAAAGGGGTGG
This sequence comes from Pteropus vampyrus, assembly GCF_000151845.1. Taxonomy (NCBI): domain Eukaryota; kingdom Metazoa; phylum Chordata; class Mammalia; order Chiroptera; family Pteropodidae; genus Pteropus; species Pteropus vampyrus. Next base: position 5,433,949 of record NW_011888784.1, read on the forward strand.
AAGGAAATCAGATCTGGGAGGTGGAGGGGCTAGCCCTGGAGCCATGGGTTGTTTACTTCTCATATAAAATATAACTCCCCCAAGCAGGAAGTTACTGCAAACAAGTATCAATAATGAATGAATCTCCTGTAATAAAATACTTACATAATTAGCACAAGTCAAGTGGTTGCATTATGTTAACCTTTTGCAACTCTGAGCTGGAAAATTTTGTTCCAGATTTCCTCAGAATGCGTTTTCACTCTCCAGAGAGGGTGAGAGCCAAGCGCTCACCCAGCCTTCCACTCTGTTATAATATGGTTTCCCATTTCTGAACCAGAACGTAAGTACTTCTGAAATATAACAGAAAACTCTCTTTGGTGAATTCAGAACAGTCATTAACATTCAGTTTTAAGTGAATGTTAACAGTAAATAAAGAAATCTCTTGATTGTAATAGTAGTAACAAAGCAATAATTACCCAGTAGGTGGTCATCAGTAATGATAAATGTATCATTATTACTGTGTGAGTCTGGGAACTCAGTTTTGGAAACTACTTCAGACTTTTAGTAGCATGGCTGGTTACAGAGCATTTCTTAGCCTGCAAAAGCCATATAATTTTATACACAATTTAGGTGAAAATAAATTTAAATCTGTATATTACATTTTTAATTTCAAGTTAGTAATTAAAGTTGGTTCATTATATCTCCTCTGAAACCCTCAGTGCTCATCTCTGTGGTTTGTTTGTACAATTTGTTTCTAAGACACCCAAGGTTACACAGTTCTAAAAGATGGAAAATTTAATTATTTGCCAACATTAAGAGTTTGTCGATGATATCATAATGCATTTTGAAGAAGTTTAGGATTAGTATTGCCTTTGGTCTGGTTAGCTATTTTATCATTTAGAATCCCTAAGCCCAGGAAAGAAAGCCTTTTTTTTTTTTAATAAAAAAAATACTTTTAAATACATGAAAATAGAAAATTCCTCTGAATATTTACTGGTTGCTATTTTTTCAGGAAAAAAAAAACAGTGACTCAGATTTCTTCCTCCTCTTCCCTGGGATTTATTTTGCTAATATCTAATTTCACCTTTTGCTACCACTGAGTTAACGACTGCAGGCAGGAGGAAAGCTGAAAGTGTGATGCTTATTGGGCAGTCAAAGAGCACATGATAGTTTAATAGTGTATTAGCTAATAAGATCAGCTTGATGGCAAAGCAGAAATTTTCAAATGGGGAGAGGGTGGTAAGGAAGAGAACAAGAAAGGAAAAAATGCCTTCATTTTCCCAGGAAATCAAATCCAATGTTCCTTCCACCAGTGTCAGCGGAGATGTTAAATGTATATCTATGTCATTTTCTCTCTTGTGACATGTCAACGACAATATATACCCCCTCCCCTTACTCCCACTCCTCTGCCTCCCCTCCCCAAGCTTTAAAAGGTCCTGCTCCACACCCTTTCTGAATCCTCAGCTTCGGTTTCTTCTTAAATTGGTTGCTTGAAACAAAAGAGCCAGTTATTTTTTTTTTTTGAAAACCCCAAACCATATTTCTTATACTTGATGATAGTTGGACCCCTCATATAATTAAAGACTCTTTTTCATAAGCCCACCCAAATACTTGCCTTAGCTTTCTCTCACACAATCTCTATTTTATTCTCCACTTTCTCCCTCTCCTTCTCTCCCTTTTTCTCCTCTCCCTTCTTTAGGAGTGGCAATCAAAAAAAAAAAAAAACATATTGCCTCATTATTCATTATTATAGCAGTATCTTTGAGATGCATCTTTGCCAATGAAAACTCCATGTAGATGCCTATCCTTTTGTTGTAGCGGCCTAGGTTATTCAGGAGCAGAGACAAAAGCCTGAAGTGATCTGATCTAAATGAGCTCTGGGGTTTTCCAGCTGGGACCACCTCCATTTCAAAGGACCCCCTCCTCCCAATATGGGGAGGAGGGAAGGGGAGGAGGCGGGTACATATGTGTATGCATGCACAGAAAGAGAAAACGGAGAAGAGAGGGAAGGGAGAGAGCCTAGTAGGCTATTGCTTGTGCCAATGCCCCTCCCTCTTTGATGCACATTCGCAGGTGTGTAAAGGGAGTATGCATCTATGGGCTTATTGTGTTCTCAGGTATTTTGCCAGCCTTTGAATTTTATCTCAGTCAACTAATATTTGCTAAATGACCATCAAGTATACCAAGTTCATGTTCCATTCTGGATTTTATTACTTCATGAAAACTATGTGCACATGTGTGTACCATGCTGTATTTACAAGTTTGTGAGGACTTGTGGAAAAATGTGAATCCTTTGTTATAAAAAAAAGAAAGCTCAATAGCAAATGTTCACATTATTCCCTGTCCTCTGTGAACTGGTAAGGCAACAGCTATCTCTGCCAGTTACCCAAGGGCAAGTTTTCTTGTGAGAATGGTTTCCTCTGATTAAGGAGAATTAAGTCTTGGTTGCTCCTCTCATCATCTCTATTTTTTACAAAGGTTTTTGTTTGAAGGGTAATAAGGACTCTCGCTGATTCCCACAGTACATGAGGAACTCAAGGGATCACTGGGGCAGGGATACAAATCCTGCAAAATGTGTTCATTTTCCTTTCCCTCCCCCAATTCCAGTTTATATTTTTAAGTTTGTGCTCTCATTGTACTTCTCTGGGCCCAGAAAGATGGGTCCTTGTTTATAGACAATATTTTAGAGAAGGCTCAAAGATTAAGAGCCAGCCTCAGAATGCGCCTTTCTCATTCCTTCTGTGACTTCCATCATAGATGAATCTTTGGTTTGCTCCTGATTCTTGGTTTGCTTCATGTAGCTCCAGCTAGAGCAATGGAGGAAAAAACAAGGAATCTGAGAGGTTTGCCAGGCTGCACAAAGCTCTTTGGTATAGAAAGGGAAAACTGAGGGCTCTCAGCAATCATTATCATTATGGCCAATATATTTGCTTTTTAAATTATAAACCTATTAAAAATGGGTTCAGCACATACTAGCTGAGGATCTAGCCACCTGTGTACAAAATAAACACCAGACCCGTTAGGGACAGGATAAAGTTGTAATGAAAAGGACTAAGATTCCTCTAGGAACTCGGTTCCCTCTCTGCTCACCACTAAGCTAAAATACCTTTGATATTATTTATTCTAGAGCAACTGGAGATTTCTAATGTATTCTGTAGCAGTACAGGCCTAGCTCCTCTCCCTGTTCTCTGAGAGAGGTGCTTTTCAAGCTACTTGTATTAAATGACTACTGCGTGCCAAGCACTTGACATATACTATCTTATTTAATTTTCACAACACCCCTGTGACCTATATTCCAATCTCCTTATTTTACAGATGAAGAAACTCGGGCTTGGGAGGTTAGTTATCAAAGCAAGATTCCAAATCTAGTAAATGATTGAGAAGAAATGTGTAACCAATTTTATCTGAATGAATCTACTATACTTTCTGATATATTGAAATTTTTTGTCTCTGCTTGTTCTGCAAGGCTTCCAGTTTCTTTCTGGGCCATGCAGGTCTCCTTTTGCAACTTGGAATCAACAGAGAAACTATTTCTTGCCCTGCCTAATGCAAAAAATACTAATGCCAGGAACAGGAGCAGTAATATTTCTATCCAACAGCTGAAAATGGGGTAAGAGGGAATGAGTAAGAGGGATAGAGGCTGTTTCTTTGACCTTCAACTGTCATGGATTCTCCAATAACAGAGCTGAGAGAAGGAGGAGAGGGGCTATCTGGTGTTTCTGATTGTAATTAATTATACTGAGGCCTTTATCTTCCTTTCAGGTCAATGAAAAACAAGGGTGGGGGTGGGGAATGGCTCAGTCTTTAGAGATAGTGCAGGTGGAGCAGAAGTAAAGGGTGTGTTTCTGTGTCGTTTCTTGTCAGCTTCTTAAGTTTATAAGGCCATATTGGAGTCAGAATCTAGGGCTCCGATGGTTACAGGCTGGAGGCTTCTTCCGAGGAAGCCTTAAACGCGATAGGAGCGAAGCGTTCGCTCTCAGCACCGCGGACAGCTCCTGCTTCTGCTGGGCGATGGTCTAGAACCCGCAGGGTCCGCCGCCGCAGCTCGGAAACAGACTGCTTCCAAAGCGGAGGACGCCCCGGTCGGGTGTGGGTTCGCTTCAACCAATTGTTAAAAGCTGTAGCTGGAAAACTTCGTCCACGCTGCCGCGGCGGCCGCGTGTGCCCGCAACGAGGCGTCGTCTCTCCAGTTCCGAGGGGGCCAGCTCGGTTTGTGGTTTTCCTTTGAGTCCAGTGTCTGGGCTCCTTTACCTGTCCCTGGCCTGGGTAAACCGCAGCCGCCCAGAACGGAGATGAGAGTGGAAATGCTCTCCACTGTGCGGTGATAGATCATACAAACGGGTGACACCAGTTTAACCAATAAAACAATTTGAATCAATTAGCCGGCTGAGGAGAGTCCCGACGTGTAAAATGCATGTCAGTTCGAATAGGAAAGCATTGATTAACTCGGCCGGGACCCGCCACCTCCTGCCATCGCCGGCTCCTCCCTGAGTATGCCAGAGTCTCTGGGGCCAGGACAAGGACTGGCAAGGATCAGGAGCCCCTGGTCCGAGAGAGGAAAATGGAAGGGCAGTGGAGTACCATCAGACTTGTTCAAATTGAGAAAGCAGAGTGTCGGAAACTTGTTCAGATTGAGGAGAAAGCAGATAATGGGTGACAGAAAGTTGCTCACAGAATCAAATGGTATAAACAGGCTAATTCTGCAGTCCAGCTCCAGAAGTCAAGGTGAGAATTCTCTAGAGCATGGGGTCTGGCTTTGAACAACTGTTCTCCACTTTCACCTTCCAAAAATATAATTGTTCTGACCACTCAAACAGGCACACCAGATTCATTGGGGAAATAAAATGTTATGCTATTCTTAGAATTATTTGCGCAAAAGTACTAACCTAACATCACACATTTCTCTTTCTGGTGAAACTTTTTGCATTAAAATAAAGTCAAGAGTTTGCCTCGCAGTAAGACTCCAAAGTAGTATATAAATGTTTATGTTTAAGGATCCCTAAGCGAGTGACTACAGGGTGTGGATTCACTCCTCAGAGTAACCCGGGATGGGAGGGAAGGCAAAGATTGGTTCTGTTTCTCTATTCTAAGAATGCTATTTTTGAAGACACTTTTTTTTTTAAGTGGGGGGTTCTGTAAGAAGAAGAGCTTGGGGGGGGGCAAAGATAGGAACATTAAGATAAAAAGCAAAGACACCATGTACTTCCTACTCAGGAGTGACCAGACATTTCTTTGTCGTATATTCATGAGGTGATAAGACTTTTCATTTCTTCCTTTTTTCAGTTTTAAAATCAGCCCTATTTCCAGGCTTTCTTTCTATGAGGCTCAGGCTTTCATTCTAACAGCCTGGACTTTAGGAACAGTGAGCAAGCTGAGACCTCATTTTTTGGGAGCCCTGAACCCAGAGAGGAGTCAGGGAAGGTGGGGAGAACCAGGCCTGGCCTTGGACCCTGCAGAAGAGTGTGAGGCCCTTTGCCCTCCGTGGGAAGGGATTTATGAATGACAACGACACTCTTTTGGTGAATGGGGTGGGCAGGCTTACGAGTGAGTTTTCCTTCTTTTTAGGATGGGAGGCTTGTGGGGCACTGAAGAGGGAGCACTCGGTAGACTTCAGTTCCTTACGACAGAGTCTAATTTGTGCCACTAATGTCTTTAGAAACTAAGAGATGGATGAAAAAAATTTCACTGTCATTTGAAACTTATGCCCAAATAAACATTACAGTTTTAATGGCCTCGAAACTCTATTTTTGGCATATTATTTAAAATAGCCACAAACCCTGTATCCCTCAATTTTCTGTTTGATTGACTCTCCTTGGTTTCATTGACCTTTGAAATGTTAAGATTTCACATTTTCACTCTTGTATTTACTTAGTGATGGTTTGTTGTTGATGCCATAATGGAGTCTGACTGAGTTTCCCGGTTAGTGGAGGTTGTTCAATCAGCCACAATGTGACTGTCCAACTCTAAGCTTGCGTGTCTCACCAGCAGCAATTGAGAATTCAGCTATGATTGTAAAGGGAAAATTTAAAGGGTTCCCCAATCCCACCCCCTGCAGGTATCCTTCATAGAATGTCCTCTAAATAGATAGTTTCTTCTCTTTCTGATAAACTAGGAGTGGTCATTTTTCGACTCCTCGCAGTTGATTAATTAGGAGGCAATATACTGATGCCTCATTATATCCTAGGGTGTGCTTCACTCTGGGGAAGCTATAGGGAATGGTTCTGTCTCATCCTAGTTGTCTTTATTATTATTATTATTATTATTATTATTATTATTATTATTATTATTATTATTATTTTAGGGCATTCCCCTACATAGTTCCCCGAGAAATTTACTTTTCTGGGGGAATCGGCAACTTGCTCAATGGCAGGTCAGGACTGGAGGCCTCTGTGCTTTCTCATCTCACCTTTTCCTTGTGCTAAGGTGGTCTGCTTGGGTATTAAAACATGGGTTAAAGAACTACTCTGAATGAAGTTGATAGATGCGTGCACACATGCATTCTTTGGGGTCCTCACTTGATTGTACACTTTCTAGAACAGAGAATGCTACACTGGTTCTATCTTGTCCTAAAAAGCAAATATATATTCAAAAGTCAGAGCACTCTCTCTCCATGCTTCCTTCCAAGTTTTTAGACTGGGCACAGTATACGAAACTTCCTTTTTTTCTCTTTCTCTCTCCTTTCACAGTTTTTCAAACGAGGCGCTGAAGCTATTCTATTCCCTGGCTGACTGTGGTTTCCTTATCTTCAGAATACACAAATGAGGCTACTGGTTTGTACCGTATACCAGAGGGATCATTCATGAAGGAGAGTAGCTCAGAGAATTGCGAGGAGGGGACAATAACGGGCGGAGATACAGTCATTTTAGGGACGTCCTTCTAGAATTTGGGGCCTCCAGGATCTGGGTCCCCCGGATGCACGCAGACTGTTCATTCGCCTTTCCATTCCTAGATCAGTTACTTGGCTCCAGCACGATGTCTGAGTTTTTGCTCCGGGGCTGGGGAGGTTTTAGTCAATTACGGGTTGGTTAGGTGTTGGCTTTCGAGCATGCTGAGAAAGGATCTCGATGTTACTCTCTCTCGCTTTCGCTTTCCCCCTCCCTTCCTGTAACATGCCAGCCCTTTAATGTGGAGTGTCAGGGAGACGGTGACGTCACCTTGCCCGCTGGGTGGCGTCCCCTCGGTCCGACACGAGTTCAGAGACAGAGAAAGCCGCTGTCAGACTGCTCTCCACCTGGGGCTCGCCTGCCTCGGGTTGCCGCGCGCCCACACTTTCTGTGGTCGAGGAGACACCCCGCCGCAATTCAGGCTATCATTCTCCCCCGGCCGGGGTTCGAGCGCCATTAGAGCCAACGAGCACCAGGATTTTCACGCGGAGCCCTACGGAATCCCGCCTGCAGGATTCGAGGACCCGCTTGGATGCTTTGCCTCCGAGCGCCCTCGGAAGATGGGCGGACAGCTAGGCGCGTAAAGACACCGAGGGGTCACCAGGTACTGCCAGAACCAGCCTGCCCTGACTCGGCACATAGCTCGCGGTTCACTATTTGAGATCCCCAGCAGTGGGATTCTCTGGGTTCGGAAAGGGGCAGCAGCGGGCTTCCGTGGTGATTGATTTGGGAACCCAGGGAGTTAAGTTGGGGGTCGTCGGCTCATGCATAGAATAACGAATTTCGACAGCTTCCTTTTTCAGTTCAACTAACTTTTAATTGTCTCTTCTCCTCTCACTCTCTTTAAAATTCCCCATCTTAAACCCTTTTATTTGTGTCTCTGCTCTGACAGGAGTTTCTGGGAGGGTTTGGGTGAAAGTAGAGGACACCTAGGAGGAAACGCTTCTACTCAGTCTACCGCTGCTAAGGATGCGGGTTTTTAGCGCTAAACCAGCTCCCGGCCAGGGCCAGGCCTGCTGCGAGCCATTGCCCCAGAGCGAGAGTTCACGTCACCTATCCCAAGGTCTTATTAAGATAATAAGAATCTTGTTTGGGAAGGGAATGAGCATTGAAGGACCATTTGGCGAAATAGGGCTGGTTGTGTCAGGCCCGGGTATCACTGTTTCTCAAACTGCCATTTAATGTCTTGTCCCTTAGAAATATTGTCTCTGATCCATCCGAAGTGACAAGCCAGGCTCTCCTCTCATTTGATCGCGTCGAGGTTTGTTCAACCTTCCTGGAGGCCGCGGATGGTAATCAGAGATGAGGATCCAGAGGGCAGCAAGGCGAAAGCATCGGGATAGGTGTCTCAGGGGTTCACAGAGGGCAAGGATGTGACAATTTGGGAGAAGGAGTAAGATAGTGTACCCTCTGAAATCGCTGTCATAACGAACTCCAGCGTACTTGTCCGTGAGTGCTGATGCTAGGGCAGCAGTGATTTTCCAGGGCAAAAGATAGCCTTAGTCGCTGTGCCTCACATGACATGTCGCTGTGAAAAGGTCACTGTCTGCTTTCCTAGTGAATAAGCCACTTGGCTTGTTTCAATTGAGCAGTATTGTCACAAAGGTTTATTTCACTTGCTTTTTCTGTATTTTTAATTTACTGAACGTTTTCCCCCTTCTGGTATCCCAGAGGTCATGGGAATTTTACCGCAGGTCCAGCCCAGGGCTTCCACTTACAGTGCCTCCACAGATTACTTAGTCCAGGGATTATCTATACCGTGGGGGCATGCCCCCCAAAGATCTAGAGATATCTACATAGATCAGAAAAAGAAATGTCATTGAAAGTGGTTCACCTTACACCTAAAGTTGCCATTTAAAGCCTGTCAAAAACGATCCCCCAAAACTGGTAGTTTCCTTGCACTGTTTCTGGGCTTAACATACTTGCTTGTCTTTATTTGTTCATCGTCATGGAAATGACAGAAAAACAGTTTTCAAATGTCTTCTGGTCGACAACTTCATCTTTTTAAGCTACCTATCTGAAACCAGAACCGCTCCGTTCAGCAAGTGGCTTTTGGAAAAACTAAAGGCGCAACACCCCATTTTTGGTGCAACCATGCTTATGGCTTTGCACATTTTTCTATATTTCAGAAAAATCTAATTACAGTATGAAAATATCTAATGGCAAAGATGAGAGTGAAGGGATTTCGTTTTGCTTTAATGAGCTGTGTCTCAACCCATAGTGAATTTCCCCCGAGAAACCACAGATACCACAAAAATCACTTTTAAAAATGTTTGGGTTTGTTTTGTAAACCAAAATCAATCTATTTTCAAGCAAATGGTCTCTTTTTAAATTTGAGTTTTAATGGCCAAGCCCGAGTTTTCCATAACTTGTATAATCTGTACTAGTTACAACTGTCATCGTTTCTTCCTAATTTCCAGCGAGTATGCCATTTATTCTAACAGCTTCTATAAATCAGAGATAAGGTCTTGAGTTTCTTAGGAATTGACTTTTTCCTGTAACACTTAGCTAATTTAATTTAGATTTTTAGAACGGAAAAAAAGTTCTTTCGAGTCCGTGCATTTCAGAAGGGAGACTTTGAAGAAAATTGAGATTACTTTCTTCTGTCTGAAATTTGGTCCTCCTGCCCAGTGATAATCATTTCTTAACCAAATCAAGGAAGCTATTATAATTCTTCAGTTAGAGACTCAACCCCATCCCTCTTGTTTTAGACTGAAAAGGCTCTTGTCAACATTTGATTCTTTCCCTTCCAGTCTCCAAGACAGACCCGGAGGGCTCTGCCCTGGCTTCCGCGGCGGAGGAGATGGCTTCCAGCCCACTGCCGGGGCCCAACGACATCCTGCTGGCATCGCCGTCGAGCGCCTTCCAGCCCGACGCGCTGAGCCAGCCACGGCCGGGCCACGCCAACCTCAAACCCAACCAGGTGGGCCAGGTGATCCTCTACGGCATTCCCATCGTGTCGTTGGTGATCGACGGGCAGGAGCGCCTGTGCCTGGCGCAGATCTCCAACACTCTCCTCAAGAACTTCAGCTACAACGAGATCCACAACCGCCGCGTGGCGCTGGGCATCACGTGCGTGCAGTGCACGCCGGTGCAGCTGGAGATCCTGCGGCGTGCTGGGGCCATGCCCATCTCATCGCGCCGCTGCGGCATGATCACAAAACGTGAAGCCGAGCGCTTGTGCAAGTCGTTCCTAGGCGAAAACAGGCCGCCCAAGCTGCCGGACAACTTCGCCTTCGATGTGTCGCACGAGTGTGCCTGGGGCTGCCGCGGCAGCTTCATCCCCGCGCGCTACAACAGCTCCCGCGCCAAGTGCATCAAATGCAGCTACTGCAACATGTACTTCTCGCCCAATAAGTTCATCTTCCACTCCCACCGTACGCCCGACGCCAAGTACACACAGCCGGACGCAGCCAACTTCAACTCGTGGCGCCGACATTTGAAGCTCACAGACAAGAGCCCCCAGGACGAG
>NW_011888784.1:5450373-5474485 GCF_000151845.1 Pteropus vampyrus
TAGATTTGTTAGAAACTGACTTTCTCTTCTTCATCATCCTCCGATTTGGATGGCTGGGCTGGTTTCATTTGAAAACAAGTTCCTCCTGGCCTTGGAAAGGGTTTGTCTCCCCCACGCTTAGTAAGTTCAGTAAACCCTGAAAAGTCATCAGAACCCAAAGGATGATAGCCAGAGTGGATAAAAATAACGGAATCCATTGTTGTTTGATATTCAGATGAAAATATCAAAAGGAAGGAAGCAAAAGTATAGTCAGGATCGGTGTTCACATAAAATTTCCACAGTGCCTGGAGCTCAGGGCAGTACAGTCAATAGTTATGTTGATAATAACACCTAGTCATACTATTGATATATTACAAGTCCCTTCCTCACAATAATTAATTTGATACAGATTCCCAGAGAAATTTGTTCCACATTGATTTTCCATATTACAATTTCATTCTCATATTCTTCATGGAAGTACGTAAGTACTAGGTTATATCATACTATTATCCTGTATTGAATGGGAAACAGGTGGACGGGATGAAAACATATTATTGAAATGAACAAATGTTCAGATGAAAAATGTATTTTGTTAAATTTATCTTGGATCATGGGCCATAAGAACTTTATCCTCATGGTTTCTTTGCCGAACATGTGGAGATGATGTTTTAAACACCAGGATTCATTAAGGAGCTTGGGTTGCTGTAAGACTTGGTGTATCTCCTTCTTTCCTTGCTTGTAGGAAAGATTAGTTGATGGTCTTCATATTGGAATGCGCACTTGAGGAAAATCCGAGGGGGCACCCAACTGGCCTATGTTTTGGTATTAATGTGTTTACTTGGAGCCAGACTCCATGAATTCATTTGTTTAGCAAATTGTCAAAAATCCAGAGGAACAAAATAGATTATGAACACTGTTAGCTGCTTTGGGGTGGTAGCAGTAGGATACTTTATGCCCTGCTCATGAATAGAGTCATTTCTCTCCCGTGCAACAAGTGTTAACTTTCACATGTACATGATAGCATTCCTTTGTTTATTTCCTCAATTACTCTCCAAACATTTCAGAATGCCTACTATGTACTAGGCACTTTGCTAGGCCTGGGGATTCGGAGATAGAATCAACAGTGATTCTTGCTCTCAAATTGCTTCCAATTAAAAGGAGGTGACAGATCAGCTGTAATGTAGCATGAATACTATAATCTTAGTCTACACAAATACCATCCAATAAGGTTTATATAACCATGTGTCCTTTAGCCAATGTTTAGTTCAATCATTGTTATTGGGAAATATCAGTATTTTATTTCGGTACATGTACAGTATAACATAAAAGAATAAAACGTCTTTTCAAACTACCTAGGAAGTCACTAAGCGATTTTTAATTTTTGTTTGAATTTCTCCACCTCCCCCATCCCCCGGCAGTCATAAATATAGGTTATCAAGAAATTTCTGTGACCTTTCTCTAAACAAGTAAAAATGTAGACTATCTTTAAATGATCGATACTCGCTTTAATTGATCTCTGCTACAAGATCAGTTTAGCTGCAATACTTAGTTCCAGCTGATTTTTTAGTTCATCATTTTAATTAAGTTTAGCCTCCCTTCACCTTTCAGCCTTACTGGTAGCTACTATTCAGCAATTTCAAAGATATTACATTTTTAAATGATTTTTTAAAAACCTCCCTATTACTGGTTATTAACCTTACACACAGCAGATATTGTACTTCTATATAACTAGAGATACCAAACATGAAGTTTTTAAGCAGCCCAAAGTCCCAGAAGCCAGTAGAACTTTTATGTATAGGTCTCCTTAAAGTTAGACACATGGCTTAAAGCCAAGTAATACAGATAAGGGGGATGGTAGTTTGGTCAAAATATTGCCTACTCAAAAAATAAATGGCAGCATTTTCTTGCAATCCTAGACTAAAGTTTTGCATATCTGTTTTGAATAACTTTAGTGAAGTTAAGCGATTTGAAATCGAATGCAGTGAGATAAATTGGTGAGACAGCTCAAAGCTATTGCAGGTCAAGGAAATCTCGTAAAGTGGACTCATCCACAATTTCAATCCCCTTTATTGTAGAAATGCCGGCACCATTGGACTCTAAGTGTGGCTGCATCTTGTTATATGTATAGAAGTTTTAAAATCAATTTGATTTCACTGGTATGATTCTCTAGTGTACTTAATATGCTGTGGATGGATTCCTGAGAATAGTAAGAAGCAGTTACACTTCTCATGAATATATAGCAGATGAGGCACTCTGATTTATTATTCCATTCTATTTTCGAACATGCTTATGATTTTTTTTTAAAAAAAGAAAAGAAGAAAAACTGTAAACTGGTAGATCTGAATTTTAATTCTCTCACATATTAGTTAACTTTAGGTATGCCCTTTAACTACATTGTGCCTCAGTTTATCCAACTGTAAAATTTGATAAAACCGGCCACCATTAAATAACTACTGATGTCTTTATGAACAATGAATTTTGAGGTGTTTCAATCAATGTTTTCAGAATTAAATAATCCCCATATTTTCAGATATCAATTTCTTTTTATTTATGAAAAGTGTCCCTTCTTACTTATGATTTTTAAAAAATTATATGAAACTCAAGGAAACAGAGAAGGACAAAGAAAAACTCTCCAGAAAAAAATTAAATAGTATGAATTGGCAACACAAGTTCTAAAACTCAAGAGAATTCTAAATGAACTTAAGATTCACTAATCAAAGATATTTGATTCAAGAAGCAATGTGCAACTTACAATAAATTTTGGTCATGAGTTATAGTTTGCTGTAACTCCTCAGTTTACTATAACCCCATGGATATTAATCTTACTCTTGCTCCTTTTTTTTTCACTAATGAAGTTAATATTTAGTAAGTTCATTCTGTAGCATACCCTCTCCAGTGATATTGATTTTTTTTCTTTTCTGTTCTGTGACCTCACTAAAGTGCCAAATGTCACAGGGGAAGCATTTAATGTAGAATTTAACATCAAAAAATTAGCAGAAGTCCATGTCCCACCGATAGAGAAGAAAATTATTTAACTCTGCTTCCTGTATAATTGATTTTTTTAATGCCTTAATGCAAAGTGTTCTTAAAATCCTCTTTAAACCATATGTTGTGCTAAATTTTGGTTATTGTTAAATATCCTAGTTAGGCTAACTGTAGATTAACTGAGCCCATTCAAATTGTAAGATACATTGTTAACGAAAGAGAAGATAAAAATTTCAGAAAAATCTAAATTAAATTCAAATTATAAAACTAAAATTTCTCATTAAAATCCAGAGTGTCTTTAGGAATTAAACATTATAAATGGAATCTTTGTTCAACAGATCCCAGGCCCCGTGCTGAGGCTGTTGGGAAGGGAGAAGGCAGAACTTCTGCCCAGTACTGAGGGCATGACAGTGCGCCGGGAGCTACAGGCAGAGACTTTTCATAGTTTGGCTAGCAGATTATGCTCTCCCTTCCAGGGTCTGCTCCTCTGCACCAGAATACACTAAGCAGCACACGAGTCTCCACCGACTGTAGAAACAACTGGATGTTTGACCAAAATGTTTTATTCTTCATCCCAGTGTTAGAGTACCCATATTATCTCGTGTATAGACACAGCCCCAAACAGAAATAGTTTCACTGACTACATTTACCCTTGAGTGTACAATTAAATAACACACTTTTTTTCTATAAAAGGAAATATTTTCTCCAGATGTTTTCCATCAAGTATTGTCAACAACAGTTGATAAGGGTTACCTGTACGATGGTGATAAGATCTGTAGGGCAGGATCTGTCTGCCCTCAGAAAGCAGATTTTCTGACTAGGGAAGACTAGACTTGCATCTGTTGTAAAACGCCAGAATATCGGGTACATAGTGGCAGAGTAAAGACAAACGGCACCCAGCGCTTCAGCTCAGGAAGGAATGGATCTGCAGCATTTGTAGAAGTTGGGAAAGGCCTTCCAGGAGGATAGGGATTTGGGTGGCATGCTGATTCTGGATGGACAGGGAGAGGAGGGGAGTGGGCACCTTAGGCAAGAGAAACAACAAGCAGAGCCAGCAGATGTGAGAAATAAGCCCAACTAGAGTAAAAGGTTGGTGTTTGGTGGTACAGAAAGATAGCTCAGCTCAGCCAAATGGGACAAGATCATGGGGGAGCCTGGAGGCTCTAAGGGAGTAGAGTAGAATTTAGAGTAGTTTCTTCAGTGTAGACCATGGGAGCCTTTGCAGGTTCTTAAACAGAGAGAGGTATGACATAGTATTTAGGAGAAAGTTTTGCCCTTGTACTGCGAAAGGTAGTGAATGAATCTATTGGCTTTTTCTTGGTTCTTTTTCCTTTGGATACTGCAGTCTCCTCTTCATCTCCTATTTACTACTCATGTCTGCTTAAACATGACATATCATCACATCCATCCCTCTTATAATTCAGTTTCTGATGGCTGTGTGAGGGCAGAGCCAAGGGTGGGGTAAAACATTCACCTGGAATATGGGACCACCTTGTGCCGGAGGACCCAGGAGAGACCAGGGAAGCAGGAACCATGTGGCCCCAAGCTCTTTGGACTTTGCTGCACTCAGCAAAGTGTAGTTTCCCTGATGTGACATGAAGCTGCTTCTACCCTCCAGGGTGAGCAGGACTCACTGGCAAGAATGCAGGCCATAAGGAACTAGCCTCGCAAATGTGCACTCGTGGAGTGCTGGTCTATAGACATCTCTGAGTAGCATCTTCTGGTCACATCAATCCATAGGATGCACTTTATACCCTAATTATCCATAACTCTCCAAATTTAAGCCACCTGACTGTCTGACAAGATATATTTTAAGCCAGACCACCAAGAAAGATGTTCATGCCACGTTATAATTTTCTCTCCTGTATCTCTACACAATTAAGTTCTCTATGTCCCCCACCCTGCTGCCTTTTGTAAGTTTTTAAAGGGAATGTAATGGGAAGGAAAGTAAGCATTTGGGGTATCTCCAAACCCATTCATTAATTTTGGAACAATAAAATGCATTTAACCTGATGGAATATTTATAAAACTTAGAAGCTCATTGTCAACTAAATCTCATTTATTTAATCTAGTATTAGACTGCTTTTTTTTTTTTTAACCAGATGGAAAACATTAGCAGTAATAGTGAACAAACATATTCAGGCTCCCAGAGGTCATTTTTAACCACCATTAACAATCTGGTTTTTACAGATTAGTAATATACAAAAGGCAACAGTCCAGATATACAAAAGGCAGCTGAAGCGTCTGTGCTCCTTATTTACCTAACATTTACCCATTTTTAAAAGCCCTTTGTAAATGAAACATTTGAATCTAAGCTCAAAATTGGCAGATGTTACCCAGAAGTTACAGCAAATATCTCTTTGAAATAGCACTGATGTAAAATATTAATAAAACTCCTGCAATACTGATGAAAAGAAAAGCTTATGATTAATGTCATCAGCAGATTTGTCTGGGGTTAATACGGTTTCCATTTGCTAGCCATTTGCTTAATGGTTTCATACCTATGGAAAGCTCCTAATTGTGAAGTGAAAAAGGAATGCATTTTAATGTACCATATCTTTATTTTTAAATTTAATTATCTAATTGAAATGTAATATAAGATAAACAGTTCACAAAATACACTAATGAATCAAAAAAGAATCTGGTCTATAATGCAATAAGCATATGTTTTCTAGAGCTGCCTATTCAAAAACAATATATCTCATTTAAATCACGTTTTGAGTGGTCGGGAAAATTGTAGAATGATAAAATCTCATTATGCCCTGTAAATGGATACAGAGGTATGTGCATGCTTGTTTCTTTTGTCCAGGCGCGATACTACATGTGAGTATGAAAGATCTATGCGCTTAACTGGTCTCACTTAAGTGAGAGACTATAGCAAACAGGCAAAACTGCACAAAATATGCACCTTCATTTCAAAATACCACTTTTCTTGGTTTACATATTTATGATTTGTAATCAACCTTCATGTTGCTGTTCTTTAAGGTAGTAGTATTTTATAGGAATGATATTAAGATCTATGTTTAGAGTGCTTCACAGATATCTCGTTATTTTATCACGTGGAGAAGAAAGCCAAGGTATTAATGATTGAAAGCCTGTAGAGAGAGGACATGTCCAAGATGAGAGTGGGGAAAGAGGTTGTACAAATATGGTCTAAATAGTAGAGAAAATGCCTGCCATTAAGGAATTCATGGATGTCAAAGATATTATTGTCCTAATGATGGGGGGCAGGGAAGCTCCTTCCTATAATTATGCACATGTGCAAGAATATTTGCATAGTATATTTACATATATGTATTTATATACACATATATGTATACATGCATACCTGCACACATATACTCTCAACAGTCATCAGGTGGAATGCAGAATTGCCATCTATGATATCCTATTAAGGATTTTCCTGTCTGTCCTTGATATTGTAGGCTGCTGCTTTGAGGAGAAATTCTGTCTCTTTCTTTGCAGGAATTTTTACCTTGACAGTGAACTCTCCCAGTATTCCTACAAGTGCCCAGGGCCATTACATTCCATTTCTTGCTGAGAAAGGGAAATGAACAAATAGTGAGGAGAGAATTGAAGTGATGCATTCTGGGCTGTGCTATAATTTAGGATTGATAACCTTCTAGGGTTTTTTTCAGTGACAAATGAAAACACTTTATTGAATACCTACTATGTGTGCAGCACTCTGCTAGGCACTGGCCATGCAGTAAAGACAGAGCCCCTACCTTCCAAGTAGACTACCACCTAGCAGGTGCAGAAGGCAAGTAAGCAGACAGTGCCAGGGACACATAGGAGGAAGCTAACCTGGGAGGGAGGGAGCGTGGGGGAATTTATGAAACCTTGGCGCACTTTTGTCTGTACTACCACACCTATTTAGATGAAAATGGAAAGCTTATGACATTATGTAGATAGTTGCAGATAGCGGGTTAGAATTTGAAAGCAAAAAAAAAAAAAAATCTGGTAAGTCGAATGATTGGAGTTCTTTGTTTTATTTGTTTTCTGGATTATGTAGACTCAATTTATGAGTGCAGATAAATACATTTTCTTACATTGCCATCACTCTAGTTAGCACGTAAGTAAAATAGGCAAGAAAAATAATCTTAACTTTTAGCCACAATGTAGTTTTTATTGGTTAAAGGCAAATAGTTAAGAAACTATCAGCAAGCATGTGAATATTACAAAGTAACATAACTATTTCATATCTCTGTTTTAGGTTGATTTAAAAAAAAAATACTACCAGTTATTAGGAAATTGCTTATAAAGTCTCTCCCAAGGACAACTAAAGCCTCCTCCCCCTTTTTTATCACTGCCCCAAATTTTGGTCCAAGATGGCAGGAGGTGTCTGCTGCCTTAGTCCTGAGGGCCTCCCAACTGACAGCAGGCTTCTTCACTTCTGGAAGGAGAGGGACTTTGACTGGATTTCTTCCAGAAATGTTGGCTATTCAACCTCCTCACTTGCCCATTGTAGCAATTACTTTCGTTGTAAAGGGTGGACGGTGGCCACGGCTGGAAAGCGGGGGTTATCAGCAGGAATCTCCTTTCTCAGAGCTGCCACCACAGGCTACGTATGTACACTGTGCCCTCACTTTCTCTAGCTCCCCGCCATGCTTCAGGGGAATGGTACACAGCAAATGAGGACATTTGGTTCTAAGGACTTCCACTTTCAAGTTATATTAAATAATAAGCGCTACTATAGATATAAAAGAAAATGAAGAGAAAATCTTTTAGAGAATAGCATACCCAAAACTAATATTTTTTTTTCCTTTTTTTTTTTAAGGTGAACACACACAAGAAACGAATTCACCTCATTCACTCAAAAAGGATGTAGAAAATATGGGCAAAGGTAAAGCAAAGTTTTAATTCTGTAGAACTTAGCTTTAAAAGACTATAGAGATAATAGGAGGATATTTTTGTTCTACTCCATATTTTAAGCTTGACAAGCAACATATGAATAATATATGGACCATTGGGTGGATATAATTGAGATTAATGCATACATATCAATCAATACATGACACTGTAATATAATACTTTAAAATAATATATTACATTGATTTATATTCATGGATTTCTGCACAAAATCTATCCTATGTCTATGCAACACTTTTTAAACTGGTAAAATATTTTGTCTTATAATAATAAATTGCCATATCTAACAGTTCTCTGGAGAGTTATTTGTAAAGATTAGTAAAATGACTCTTCATTTTTTTCTTTATTAGAAGAACTTCAGAAGGTTTTATTTGAACAAATAGATTTGCGGAGACGACTAGAACAAGAATTCCAAGTGTTAAAAGGAAATACATCTTTCCCAGTATTCAGTAAGCAATCACTTTTATTTCATTGCATTATGATATTAGATGACATTGCTATTATTAGGCTTAAGAGTGTGCTTGGAAGTATTAAGTGACTATGTAAAGCACCATTTGGTGTTCCCATGGTTTCTGTCTAAATATTTGGAATTTTTAGTCTGTTATTTATGCTTCGAATCAGCTCACAGATGAAATTTCTTACAAAACCTTTCGTGTTTACTGTATTTGGTATATATGTATCTGTATATATTGTGTATATTTAAAATATGAATGCAAATATACCATTAAATATGTAGATGTATTTAAATATTCAGATATATTTAGATGATATATTTTTTAAAAAAGAATTACTCAAGTATTTTTATTCTCTAAAGTAGGAAAAATACAGAACAATTAATTTTTATCCTCAGTGCTAGCTGGAGAGCTGCTTGGTACTTGAGATATGTATAAATATGAAGATTTAAAATTTAACAATTTGATGTACACATATTTTAATTGAAATTGGTATAATTTTAGTAGTTTTGGATTCTCCATTAATATTTAATGTCAAAATCCCATTCCAACATTGGCGGTAGGAGATATTATACTGTAAAAACTATTGATTCTACTCCCAGAATTCTGGAATTACAGAAAGACCTTATGTACGTGGCCAGATTTCTAATTCACCAGACTTGGTTTGGGTCACATTCGGACAACTACATCACAATAGTGTTTTTTCAAGCTTTTTGTAGTTTTACTTGGTCGTATTCCTCTCTCAAGAGAAGGGAGTGTGAGAAAGAAAATAGTATGAAACTTATATTTTAAATTATGTAAATTTAATATAAATTTTTTCTCAGACACCTTTTGGAATGTCAGCATGCTCCTTGTTTATTAATCCAGGTATCACAGAATGCATGTTGGCAATTTCTGTGCTAGTCATAGACTAGCATCTAGAATAAGATTTTTCAGAAATCATGACAATTTTAATAATATGAGCATGAAGGTCTGCGTTCACCAGGGCTTCTCCACTGTAATCGTCAGCACGATTGAAAGATGTACCCTCTCGGGTAGTGTTTTTGAATAGTACAAAGTTCCTGGTAACATGTCACACTGAGTTCCACCAGAACACTTTGCACAGTAAAAACAAACAGGATGCATAACAGAAGAGAGGTCCGATCGCAAGGAGCAACAGGGCCTTCCAAGTCTGTGCTCTCTTAGTATACCCACAAAGGAAGTTTGGAACTCAAGGTGCTTCAGTATTTCAAATTTGGAGAATGCTTGCTGAGGCTTGGAATAAGACTGGAGGGAGGAGAATGGCCAATAGCTTTTGATAGTATATTAGGAACATCATGACGTTTGGAGTTTTGAAAAAAAGAGAAATGTATTTAAAATATCTTTGAAACCTAAAAAAAAGCAGATACTTGCAAAGGATTCAGGATTCTGTAATTTCTGAAAGTGTACCTTAAGACAGAATGTACCGTTCCTTGCAGCGATAAGCAAACATTGAATGATTAGTTTCCCCTATAAGCTAATGTTTATCTAATTGTTGAGTTTACAAATCTTTGCTTTTAGATTCAGCAGAGCAGGTCAAAGCCCGCTGAATCCCTAAAGTGCCCACCTTTTATGATCCAGCATAGCCATAATTTATCCTATTAACAAAAGCTAATTAATCATTTGAACAAATTAATTTTTCATTATTTATATATTTTCCTTATTAACTGTTCTACTATACATGTATGTGTTTCTTTTTCTTTTTTTTTTTTAGTTAAAATGTTATAGTACATCTGGCCAGTTTTGATTCAGACCTGTCATTCAGCCTTTTGAACTGAATTCAGATGAATCCTCTGTGATTACCACATATATGAAACACTCCAATTAAACAACAAAAAAATTTTCTGCTTTTTTATCTGCAGTATACTCCATTGACCAAGGAAGTGGTGTGTGTGTGCACAAGTTTGAATAATGCGTGGTTTCAACACACCACAAAGAGGCAGTTAATTTCACACCAGTGAAAATAGCAGACGCCCATTACGTGTTGGTTAACTAAATGTGAGAGGCTGTGAGGCTGGCGGACAGATTTAGATGGAAAGGGGAAAACAGAACTTTGTAAAGCCACATGAGAAGGAAGCATAGAGGAATCGCAGTTGGAGTTTTGCAGAGCTTTTTACTAGGAGGTGGGCAGACACTCACAGGCGTGACACCTAAAATCCAATTTGCTTAAAGCACTGGGGAACTAGGCTAAGCTATCGCGCGTGACAGTTAAAATCAAAGTGACCCAAGATCACTTTGAGGTCTGCTACTTCCTGGTTGTAGAACCTTGGAAACTATAAAATGGGCCAGATAATTTCTATCTCATAGGAGGAAGAGAGGACTAAATGAGAGGCTCCACACCAAAGGCCATGCATATCGCTAGCATAGGATAAACTGCTATGATGATGGGGATAACAAAGCAGGAGGAGGAGGGGGAAATTATTAGCATTGAGCTCTAGAAAAGCATTTCTAAAACAGGTCCAAATTTCCGAGTTTCTCATGGGCTTCTTGTTGTGGTTCTGAGGGTTAATGGGGACCACAGGAATGAATAAAGGTAAGGATAACGATCAGAGGAAGGAGGAAGAGAAGGGAGGAGGAGAAAGCAAGTCTCAAAATGGGAGTATGTGGGGAGCAGGACGGGACAGAGATTGAGAGGAGGAAGGAAAACAAGAGTGTCTCTCCACTTGCTGGGATGGAGGCTTCCAGAGCTGCTCTTCATAAATATTGTCCAAGACCCTGATGGAGAAATACGGGAGGAGGACAGAAGCTAAAACAGGAGGGCCAGGCAGGCATTTGCCATTAGGGCGGAGGCAGAGAAGCACAAGGAGCTTAGTAGCGAGGATTCCCGATGTGGCCACTGACTCCCCGACTGAGTCATCATAGGCAAGTTACCTAAGCTCTTTTTCAACAGTAAAACAATGCTACTACCTACCTCAAAGAGTTACTGAGAAGATGACGTGAGTGAAATGTATAAAGTATTTAGTACAGTGACTGATACATAGTAATATGAGTTGTTGCTGCCATATTCCATTTTAAAGTTTGATACTTACAGTCCTGCAGGGACTTTATAGTAAACCAGCTGATATTAGAAGCCAGAACTTCTAGAGATTTATTGGGCTATAGTTACAGAGAGTGGAACAGGCAGTAAAACTTGGTTTGATACCAGACCATGTTGTTCAGTTGACAAATTGGATAGGACGTGAGAAGAGAGGTAGGGTGGGTATCCTAAGGAAAGGCGGAAAAAATGTATTCTAGAATTGGGCAGAAATAGGTGTTTGGAGGGAATGGATGATGAGCTTCACCGCTATGAAGGTCGCCTTGAGATGACGATAGGACAACTGGTCAAATGTCCTGCAATGACAGTCATGTTTAATTGGACAGGAATAAGTGATTAGAGCTCCTGTCCCCAAAATGCCACCATTCCAAACTCTCCCACTAGTGACTGGTCTAATCATTTTTGCAGCTATAAATCCATAAGTCATTTGTGCCACTGCTTTGCGTCCACCTTCCCTAGCGAATCTGTCTCTTCTTTCCCCTTCTCCTGTAGCATCCTTCCTTTGTGATAACATCTGTTCCTTTTTCGTTTCACTCTTCCCACCAGCCACTAGCATAACCTAAGAGCCTAGCCCTGAACCTGGGACCTGCTGAAAGGTTGCCGGATGAGGCTACGCATAAAGAAGGCGCTCACACTGCCCACCGCCCCCCCCCACACACACACCCTTTCCCATGTCACTGCATGTCACTGGGTCCTCACCTCCCTTCCCCACCCTCTCCAGCCTTTCCTTCCGCTACCCTTCACCCAGTCTTCCTAAAACTCTACATTGGCCCCAAGTCTTCCACTCAAGGAGCTATAGTGATTCCATATTGCTGATCATATTGTCTGACTCTCAAAACCCTCCATAACTGGCCCACCCTGCCTCTCCAGTCTTGTTTCTTCTTGTCCCTCTGCACAGTTCCAGTTACCCTGCAGACTGCTCTCTCCCCTTGCTTTCCACCTCTGCATGCTGAGCGTCTCCAGTCTGGAACACCTCCTCTCATCTAGGTATTCCTCATGACTCGACACACAGCTTTCCTTCCACCACCCCCAGGAAGGCTTCCCACTGTTGTAGTAGGCACTCTTTGCTTAGGCCCTATTTGTTTGTTTCTAGTTCCACTCCTCTCGGCTTATTTCCCATATACTACTCCTCTCCATCCCACAGCCTTGTAAGCCAGTCCAGGAAAGGGTGTTCTTCTGTTTCTACCCACACAGCACCTGGCATATTACGGGTGCATAACATATTCTCAGTAAATGATTGATATAAATTTTGGCATCATATTCAAAGAGATTAAAGCTGACAATGAAGAATGAGGTTGGATCACTGAAATCTGTTGTATAAAGGAGATTAGTGAGGGCTCGTGAGTTGAGTCCTTGGATTCGCGAGTCCAGTGACAAATTCGTGGCACTTGAGGGAATTGAGTGGAAAGGCCAGTCGCTTATGACAGGGAAGGCCTAATGACTGGGGCTTTTATGAAAAATTTAAATAGTAGGTTTTGAACATGTCATCATTTTAGGTTCTTATAAAGAATTACTCTTCCAAGTTACTGTTAAGTTTACTGCATATTAAAAATAAACTGTATTTCTTCTACTTGAATATGCTTATCCCATTGGTCACCTATGGCTGTTACTGGATTCATTCTATCTTCAATGGTTTCCATCCTTCCTCTCTCTTTTTGTAGTAACCTCTGGAGGAGGAAAGATGGCAGAATTCTCAAACACTGTGCGGGTCAAAAGTCACAATAGTTGTTTAAAAGCAGCGATAACAAAACAAAGACTGTGTAAACAAAGTGAGCCCGAAAGCCTACTGTTTGATGAGTAGGATACACTGGGTGAACCAGATGTACCATATGGGTTTTTATTTCTGGTCCCAGGAATATAGGCTGGATACTTTTTTGTTATTGTAGTTTGGAAAACCCTTTGGCTTTTCACACTGTGCACGTTAACACAAAGCAGCCCTTGCCCCTGAGTTGGCTGGGAGATGGAGCTTCAGTGCTTGTTTCTTCCTTTTATACTATTGTTTTCCAAAAATAGTTGTGTTTTAAGTGATTTACATTAGAGATATCAGCCTAATGATTTTTTTTCATCTCCAATTAAATTGTGCTTTCATCAACCTTTAGAACATAATAAAAATGTTTTTTTTTCTGTTCGCCAATCAGCAATCTTCGTGACTCAAAATTTATACATGTGCTTCTTGTAGAAAACCTTAAATATACAGAAATACAAAGAGAAGAAAACAGAAATCACCTATAATATTGTCACCTAGAGATAAACAATGTTAACATTCTGGAGTTTTGGCCCTGTATATTAAATCCTTTTTTTCAACAAAAGGAAATATACACACCATATTTTTACCCTCCTTGTTTTCACTTAATATGAGCATCTTTGCATTACTACACAGCAGTCACAAATTTACTCTTATGTTGGACATTGAAGTTTATCTAAGTTTTAGATGATGAACATCATTGTAACTAAACCTTTGCGTATATCCATAATTACTTCCTTAGGATAAACTCCTAAAAGAATTGCAGTGTGAAAGAGTGTGAACTCTTTAAAGCTCTTGATATGTAATTTCAAGTTGCTTTCCAGAAAGACTATACTAATTTATACCTCCATCCTTGGAACACCACCTGTCTTTTCTTTTAATTTTTGCTAACTTAA
Organism: Pteropus vampyrus; assembly: GCF_000151845.1. Classification (NCBI taxonomy): domain Eukaryota; kingdom Metazoa; phylum Chordata; class Mammalia; order Chiroptera; family Pteropodidae; genus Pteropus; species Pteropus vampyrus. The sequence continues at coordinate 5,464,351 of NW_011888784.1, forward strand.
GTGGAAAAATAAATGATACCTCATATTTCCTTTTCCTTCATTGCTAAGGATGTTAATCACTTTTCATCGTCTGTCATCCATTTGTGTTTTGTGAATACTCATTATATTCTCTCCTCATATATGTTTTGATATGTTCATTTTCTTATTGATTTATATGGACTCTTTATATACTAAAGTCTTAATTCTGTGTCATGTCACAAATATTCTTTTGTTTGTATAAATTACCTTTAAATGTTGACTACGGTGTTTTGTGTTTTGAGAGTTTAATTTGGTCATAGTTTATTGTCATACCAGAGTTTTAAATTTTTGTCTAATCACATCTATCAATCTTTCCCTTTTTGATTTTTGTCTTTAATGCCTTTTCCCACCCCAGTCTTAAAAAAGAGTTCACCATTTTTTTCTAACACTTTAGTGGCTTCATTTTTTTCATCTTTACTTAAATCATTATATTTAGTATACCATCATAAAGCAGGAGCATGACTTTAAATAAGGGCTAATTATCACCATTCCACTCTGAATGGCCCTTACATCTTCTAGGATCCCAGGTAGGTACCCTAGCCAGTTCAGCTTCAGGCGGTCCCCTCACCCCTAGTCCATCTCAGTTTACTGCCCTGGTCAGAGGCACCCTAGAGCAGGGATCCCCAAGTCCGTGGCCTGTTGGGAACCAGGTCATACAGCAGGAGTTGAGCAGCAGGCGACAGAGCAAAGCTTCATCTGTATTTGCAGCTGCTCCCCAGTGCTAGCATCACTGCCTCAACTCCACTCAGATTATCAAGCATTAGATTCTCATAGGAGCACTGGTCCCTGGTGCCAAAAAAGGTTGGGGACCGCTGCCTTAGAGGGACAGAGGAACCTGTAGAGGCTCAGAGGATAGCTATTTCCTTCACAGAGGGGGACCTGCTCGGGATGTGCCCTGGTGCCTGAAAACACACCGATCTTCCTTTGTAGTAGGCACTCTTTGCTTAGGCCCTATTTGTTTGTTTCTAGTTCCACTCCTCTCGGCTTATTTCCCATATACTACTCCTCTCCATCCCACAGCCTTGTAAGCCGGTCCAGGAAAGGGTGTTCTTCTGTTTCTACCCACACAGCACCTGGCATATTATGGGTGCATAACATATTCTCAGTAAATGATTGATATAAATTTTGGCATCATATTCAAAGAGATTAAAGCTGACAATGAAGAATGAGGTTGGATCACTGAAATCTGTTGTATAAAGGAGATTAGTGAGGGCTCGTGAGTTGAGTCCTTGGATTCGTGAGTCCAGTGACAAATTCGTGGCACTTGAGGGAATTGAGTGGAAAGGCCAGTCGGTTATGACAGGGAAGGCCTAATGACTGGGGCTTTTATGAAAAATTTAAATAGTAGATTTTGAACATGTCATCATTTTAGGTTCTTATAAAGAATTACTCTTCCAAGTTACTGTTAAGTTTACTTCATATTAAAAATAAACTGTATTTCATCTACTTGAATATGCTTATCCCATTGGTCACCTATGGCTGTTACTGGATTCATTCTATCTTCAATGGTTTCCATCCTTCCTCTCTCTTTTTGTAGTAACCTCTGGAGGAGGAGAGATGGCAGAATTCTCAAACACTGTGTGGGTCAAAAGTCACAATAGTTGTTTAAAAGCAGCGATAACAAAACAAAGACTGTGTAAACAAAGTGAGCCCGAAAGCCTACTGTTTGATGAGTAGGATACACTGGGTGAACCAGATGTACCATATGGGTTTTTATTTCTGGTCCCAGGAATATAGGCTGGATACTTTTTTGTTATTGTAGTTTGGAAAACCCTTTGGCTTTTCACACTGTGCACGTTAACACAAAGCAGCCCTTGCCCCTGAGTTGGCTGGGAGATGGAGCTTCAGTGCTTGTTTCTTCCTTTCATACTATTGTTTTCCAAAAATAGTTGTGTTTTAAGTGATTTACATTAGAGATATCAGCCTAATGATTTTTTTTCATCTCCAATTAAATTGTGCTTTCATCAACCTTTAGAACATAATAAAAATGTTTTTTTTTCTGTTCGCCAATCAGCAATCTTCGTGACTCAAAATTTATACATGTGCTTCTTGTAGAAAACCTTAAATATACAGAAATACAAAGAGAAGAAAACAGAAATCACCTATAATATTGTCACCTAGAGATAAACAATGTTAACATTCTGGAGTTTTGGCCCTGTATATTAAATCCTTTTTTTCAACAAAAGGAAATATACACACCATATTTTTACCCTCCTTGTTTTCACTTAATATGAGCATCTTTGCATTACTACACAGCAGTCACAAATTTACTCTTATGTTGGACATTGAAGTTTATCTAAGTTTTAGATGATGAACATCATTGTAACTAAACCTTTGCGTATATCCATAATTACTTCCTTAGGATAAACTCCTAAAAGAATTGCAGTGTGAAAGAGTGTGAACTCTTTAAAGCTCTTGATATGTAATTTCAAGTTGCTTTCCAGAAAGACTATACTAATTTATACCTCCATCCTTGGAACACCACCTGTCTTTTCTTTTAATTTTTGCTAACTTAAGTGGAAAAATAAATGATACCTCATATTTCCTTTTCCTTCATTGCTAAGGATGTTAATCACTTTTCATCGTCTGTCATCCATTTGTGTTTTGTGAATACTCATTATATTCTCTCCTCATATATGTTTTGATATGTTCATTTTCTTATTGATTTATATGGACTCTTTATATACTAAAGTCTTAATTCTGTGTCATGTCACAAATATTCTTTTGTTTGTATAAATTACCTTTAAATGTTGACTACGGTGTTTTGTGTTTTGAGAGTTTAATTTGGTCATAGTTTATTGTCATACCAGAGTTTTAAATTTTTGTCTAATCACATCTATCAATCTTTCCCTTTTTGATTTTTGTCTTTAATGCCTTTTCCCACCCCAGTCTTAAAAAAGAGTTCACCATTTTTTTCTAACACTTTAGTGGCTTCATTTTTTTCATCTTTACTTAAATCATTATATTTAGTATACCATCATAAAGCAGGAGCATGACTTTAAATAAGGGCTAATTATCACCATTCCACTCTGAATGGCCCTTACATCTTCTAGGATCCCAGGTAGGTACCCTAGCCAGTTCAGCTTCAGGCGGTCCCCTCACCCCTAGTCCATCTCAGTTTACTGCCCTGGTCAGAGGCACCCTAGAGCAGGGATCCCCAAGTCCGTGGCCTGTTGGGAACCAGGTCACACAGCAGGAGTTGAGCAGCAGGCGACAGAGCAAAGCTTCATCTGTATTTGCAGCTGCTCCCCAGTGCTAGCATCACTGCCTCAACTCCACTCAGATTATCAAGCATTAGATTCTCATAGGAGCACTGGTCCCTGGTGCCAAAAAAGGTTGGGGACCGCTGCCTTAGAGGGACAGAGGAACCTGTAGAGGCTCAGAGGATAGCTATTTCCTTCACAGAGGGGGACCTGCTCGGGATGTGCCCTGGTGCCTGAAAACACACCGATCTTCCTGGAAGCATTTGGGCCCAGGTGCGGGGCTGTTGGAACCAGGGCAGTTTGTGGGACACTGGTTCCCTGTTGCCCTGTGCCCAGCCCGTGGGCTTTGACCTGCCTCCACAGCATCCCGAGGTGGTGAGGAGGGTGCCAACCCTTCACATAGTACCTCACCCCTCGTCGTTATTAGTGTGCATTGAAATCACCCACTCTCCCTTACCCAGCACAGGAAGGACAGAACTGAGCGATTGGAGCCCAACCAAATCAATTTACCTTGTCATCAAATCTTAAGGCACTAGAGCCAGAAAGGACCTACAGAGCACATCATTCTACACACTTGTTCGTTCAGGTAAAAGTCGAAGCCCCCAGGATGGAGTAATTGCTGTCCATGGCAGAGTCCAGACCTTCCGGTGGGTACTGCAGAGCTCTTCTCACCCTCATTCACTAACTAACCCCTGCCGTGTACCAAGCACTGCGGTGGGCTTTGGAAATTTTAATTGTCTAAAACTTACCTTGCTTCCCTCCAAGAAGTCATTGGTTAGCTGGGAGACAGATGCAGAACAACTAATCATAGTAGGTATTATGGATGCATTAATAGAAGTATGTACAGAATGCTGGAGAAGTACAAAGAAGGATGACTGATTCTGGCAGGAGAGGGCAGGAGAATCAGAGAGAATTTTCTGGAAGTGATGACATTTAAGCTGGACTTTAAAGGAAAGGGAGCTGTTTGTTGTAAGAGCAAGGCCACAGCAGTGGCAAGCACATAGACGCTGGAGGAGCAATGTGTGTGGACTGGAGAATGGTTCGATGGGTGATGGGGCGCCGGGGATTTCCTCCACCCACTTTGCTGCAACCAACTGAGCCCCTTGCTGTTCCCGATGCCTCCTTCCACGTCTCTGTGTTGCATGCTATTCTCCACCTCTCCGCTCAAGCATCTCCCCCCACCCCCGCCCGGCCCCTGGCCTTAACTCCCCAAGGGAATGAGAGCGTCTCCCTTCACCATTGCATTGTACCGTGTACTTAAATTCATAAATGAAAGTAGTGATTGGGTCTTTTTAAAAAAACGTATTGTAAAAGGCAAAACTATGGAGACGATAAAAAGATAAATGGCTGCCAGGAGTAGGGTGGAGAAGAGGGATGACTAGGCAGAGCACAGGATTTTAAGGCAGTGAATACACCCTGTATGATACTATAATGATGAATATATATTGTTAGACATTTGTCCAAACCCATATAATGTGCACCACCAAGAGTGAACCCTAAGGTAAACTGTGACTTTGGATGATTATGACGTGTCAGTGTAGGTTTATCGATGGTAATAAATATATTGCTCTGGTGAGTGATGTTGATAGTGGGGGAGGCTCTGCATGTGTAGGAACAAGGGGCATATGGGAAATCTCTGTACCGCCCTCTTAATTTTGTTTTGAACCTAAATTGCTCTTAAAAATAAATTCTTTAAAAAGAAGTAAATGCAAACATACATAAAATACATGTTTGAGGTTTGAGAAGGAATTCAAACAGTATGGCAAGGTAGAAGTCAAAAAAAAAAAAGAACAATGTTTTTAATTTCTAAGTACCTAGCATCTCACGAATGGTAAAGAACTTATCTTGAAAGCAATGGGAAGCTAATGCAAATTGTTTAAGCGGAAGAATGAAAGGGATTTTGGAGAAGGAGGGACTGGAGGCAAGATGGTCACCTGGAAAGCTATTCAGGGAAGAGCTATCTGCATTTGGGAGGTAACAATGGCAGAGAAGAGGTGATGGAGGTAGAATGTATAAGACTTACTCGCCAGTTGGCTATATAGGTGAAAGGAAGAGGAGAGAAAAAGATGTTGACAATGTTTCTGGTTTCTTTAAACTGCTGACCTGACCATCCACCACAGATTCTATATGAAAGATGCAACAATGTGATATATATTGGGAAGTCATCTTTACATAAATGCAATAAAAATGATCAGTGTGTAGAGTGGAAAAGATACATCATATAACAATATCTCTGAAAGCTCCTTCTTTCTCAGATTGAGGCAAGCTCTGTAAAATCATACCAGACCCAAGGAAGACCATAGAATAAGGCTCATACAGGGATAGAGAGTTTGCAGGTTGGAAGAGTTAGGCCAGATTATGTTGATCACTCTCTTAGAAGTGAGATGAGCTGCAGTGAAGCCAGACAGACATATCTGATAGACTCACGTCTTATCACCTAAAAGGCATTCCACGCACAAGGGCCCGAATTTCCTATGATCTCAAGTTCACCCTCCTCACTCACTCTGGACTTCTGAACACAGTGGAAGTTCTCAATACTTGTGACTTGCTCAAGTGTGCAAAAGTTAGAGAACATGATTGCACCAGACATTCCTGAGTAATCATTACATGCGAGATTGTACTAAGATGGATTCGGAGATACTGTAAAATATAAGATAGAGACCTCACCCTCTCATAGTTTACTGTCTGTTCTGATTAAATTATAGTCTTACGAATATCCCTCAAGCAACCATATTATTTACTTTGAAAAAATACCAAAAGGGAAAGGAGTATTCTATTCAGTAATACTTTTACCAAATATGCTAAAAATAGATTTTGCCCCTTAATTAATTTCTTCCTCTATTTCTCTCTCCTACTAGATAATTTTCAAGATCAGATGAAAAGGGAACTAGCCTACCGAGAAGAAATGGTGCAACAGTTACAAATTGTAAGATGCATTTCTACTTAAAAATAAATGCAGTGGGATGGGTTTGTTGTCAAATCACCCAAGGTGTATGAAATTGTTCATGTTTTTGCTGTGAAATCCTTTGGTCCACTTTTTTCTCAGCTGGTTTAGATACTAATTACCAAGAGATTTACTTAGACACAGGATTAAACAGATGTGTCAGTATGTTTCCTCTGAATGTAACTACCTACCATGTGTTTATAGACAGATGTGTAAATTGTTTCTGTGGGCAAACCAGAGGTACCTGCATCGTCTTCCACTATGCAAACTTCTGAACACAGTGCTGGCATGCACTAGAAACTCGGTGAAGGGCAATTGTCATCTTCCCCTCCTTTCACTACTCAGACCTGAGCCTGGCTCTCCATTGTCAATAGAACTTAGTATAAACACAATTAATCAATTAAATTAACTTGACATGTGAAAAGAAAGGAATTATTTCCAAATGAAGTATGTTACTCACTATTCTAATCATGTCGAAAGGTGGACACTAAGATCTGTTTATATGGAAACAGAAAAACAGGAAAATGTCTGATAAATAAATATAATCGTTTTTTTGTTTTGTTATTTGCTTTTTTTTTTCTTCTGAATTCCTCACCCTCTGTCCTCATGCAGATACTTCTAGTATTATTCACCAGTGCTTTTAAAGCAGTCTCCCCATCTTCCTCATTTTCATGAGTGCAATGGGGAAATCATTTCTTCTTAGAATTTGTAAGGTATTTTTAATCACCTGGACAAAGACATACACTGGTCCTCAGTATCATTCACAGCATATTATAATTTGGGTTGCCGGCATTTCTGAGCTGATCCATGTTATCCTTATACCATTAAGTATGTATCTTTGCAGAGCCGCTTGTCTTGTCTAGAGAACCAGGAACCTAGCTCTCTTGTTGGGACTATTTAAGGAAGATGATTATTAATGTTTCTTTTCTGCATGGAAGAAATCATGTTTGTGTTAATGGAAATTGTGAGTCACATTTAAAGTAATCTTGTTTTTCATGATGTTTCTCCCCATTCTGGAGGCTCTGTTAAAAGTGCTGCTTGTCACTCTCAAACTGAGGTTTTCCTTGACCTCCTCAAGTGCTGGTTCACAGCTCTCAATTCTGAAAACCACCTCAGTATAAGATGCCTCTTAAACAAGATCTTTCTTCTTGTTTTGGTTTAGTTTGTGTTGGTTTTGTTTGCAGCTAAATTCGCTAGGGAGCAAAAAGATTTTCTTAATAGTCAAACAACTAATCGGGGGTTTTTTAACCCCCGCAGAGGTTAAAAAAATGTATCTACTAGTCTTAGCTTTTGATACGTAAATAATAAGAGCTACTAATTATTCGCCGTGAATATACTTATTTTCTTTGTCCAAAGGAATAACTTAAATATAAAATTGGAGGTAGAGGGATTTAAAATTTTAAGACGTTACTGATTTTACTCAGGACTTCGTTTTTAGACTCTTAAAATGAAAATTGTCAGACATTGAACCAAAAATTGGTGATTTCAGAGTGGTGGTGATTCTAGGAAAATGGGCATTAAGAAGGAAGATTAAGTATTTCAGTGCCCTTTTTTAAGGCTAGTTATTTAACCTTAACATCTTAACTTTCTTTGACATTTGATTTTTTTAGTAAAAGAGAAAATGATATTGCATCCATGTAATAAGTGAGCAGTATTGATAAAAGAAAAAAATGTCTCATGTCTTTTGAGATATTGGTACACGGAAGATACAAATTGATATTACTAAACATTTTTATTATTCTGTATTGCAAAATATTTTGTCATATGTATTTATTTATCTAGACAAATGTTATTAATTCACCTTCCACTACGTAGCAAATTATTTCTGGTTGCAAATTAAATTATTAGGGAGAAGCTAGAATTTTTCCCCCAGCCCCGTAGGTATAATTCCTGAAATCCACAAAGGCACATCCAAGCTAACAATATAAAAATTGGTGAAATACACATGATTTGTCCCTTCTGCTTCTTCCTCTTCTTTTGCCCCTACCATTAGATACCAAGAGTTTTCTTGCTGCCTCCAGTACCAGCATGGTGTCTAGCATCAAATAGCTACCAGTAAACATTTGTTGAATGAATCACCACCCATGGATGCTCCCTGCCCCTCCTCTGATATTCTCACACAGCAGTCCTCTTAATTCTTTTCCAAATTTCCCTGGTTCAGTCCTGATTTCCTCAAACATGCTTTTGTGCTAAATAACTACTTACCAAAACTACTAATGGACAGCACATACTATTGAATTATGGGGAGCTCATATATTACTGTACTGTCTTCATGACTAGCAGCCTTAAGTTTTAAGTTCTGCACACATGAGTTCAAGACTCATCCCATATAGTTCATTAACTGTCAGTTCTTCGACCACAAGGACCTCTTGTAAGATCTAACCTAGTGCCCTGATAGAGATATAGTAAGATGTAAGTATGTAATAAACATGAACAGCCCATGCAAGTCATAAAATGCTCTAATGCCAATATAAGCAATTGATTGAATGACGTGCCCCCTCTCAGAGTAGTACTTTGATAGTAGAACTGTTTAAGCCCTGGTGGCTGGAGATATTTTTGTGAAGAAAGGATCTGTGTTCACGTTATCCCATATGCTTTAGAACTGAGGCAGCAGAAGCAAGGTTACTCGAAAAGAAATTTATTTAGTCTTTTATTGAGCTTGTTCGATTTGCTGAAGTACCTGGGGGGAAATGCCTTTAGAAAATTATATCTAAAGATTATCAAGAAGTTGCTAGGTATCACAATTATTGACTTTCTCAATATTTTTGGTTGAATGATCTAATTCATCAGTAAATATGGTTACATATTTTGCTCCCTGAGAACCCAACAATTCACTCAAAATTATTTTATTATTTTATATTTAAAGTTTACGGATCATATATTACAGAATAGTCATCTGGCTACAGAATAAGCATTTTTTTTTCTTTAGATAAAATAAAAACCCTTTCTATCCTGCAATAATGGAGAATTCAGATATATTAAAACCATATTTTGTAACGATTCCCATAGATTCATAATGCATTTATACTATGCTGTTACACAGTGTTCTTATTCAAAAGATTATATCGAAAGCATCTTGGGTATCATTGACGTAGAAAGAAAACTTATGAATTTCTTCGGCTCCTGCATTTTTAGATTCTCCACTGACTATAATTTCTGCACCATCACTTCCTTTTCCAGTTTGTTAAATGCCAAGTTGTGATGACTATAGAGACAAATGATTGACTCTCTGTGCACTTATAAATGAATGTGCATTTATCTTAATGTCAGATTTAAAGCATATGCAGTATTTAACATTTATACATGACCACAGCTAACTTTTTAAAATAGCTTAAAATTCGAGTTTTATAGTTCTTTTCTTAACTGAATAAATTTTTTAAATATTTTTTTATTTTTCAATTATACTTGGCATATAATATTATATTTCAGGCGTACAATGTAGTGATTAGACATTTATATAACTTATGAAGTGATCGCCTTTATAAATCCAGTACCCATCTGATACTATAAGTAGTTATTACAATATTATTGACTGTATTCTTTATGCTATTCCTTACATCCCTGTGACTATTTTGTAACTACTAATTTGTATTTGTATTTCTTAATCCTTTCCCCTTTTCACCTATCCCTCCCAAACCCCCTCCCATCTGGCAACCCTCAAAATTAGAGTTTTATAGTTCATAACATAGTTTGTGTTAAAGTCCCCCCGCCTCTGCCCCAGGGTTTCAAATGCTTAAAATGTTTTCATTACTAAACCAGATTTATTTATACGAGCAAAGAAATATATTCCTCTCACTATGCACCAAATTCAAAAGTTACAGAATTAAGCAAGTTCACGAAGATGTTACTGTTCAATATAATAAAGAACCACAGATTTCTCATTCACAAGTGAATTGTGACTCTAGGAAAAATGTGTCCCTCTTTAAAAACAAAATCCATCACCCCTTAGGGTTAAGAAGAAAGTGAAGAA
>NW_011888784.1:5476215-5521133 GCF_000151845.1 Pteropus vampyrus
CCCCTGAGTCCTTTTTTCTTTTCCTTCTCAGTTTCCCATCTTAAGAAAATATTCATTGTGGTTTCGGGGGATGGGAGTGGAAAGAAAGGAAGGAAGAAAGAAAAAGGTATTCTGACTTAGATCTGAAAGTAGTACCCTTCAGGCAGTTTTCTTTGGGTTAGGATGAGTGGTTTACTGACTTCGATGAGATAGCCCATGCTGATGTTAACTTATCTCAGGAAGTGCCTGGCACAGAGCAGACACCAAATCTTGATGGCACCTAATCTTGATGTTGAAGACTCTTTCTAAATGTGAGAGTGGCACAAATACATTCTATGAGGTAATGCCTCATCCCTCAAGGTTTATATCAATTCTGCTTTTTATCCTAAATACTATAATGCCTTTCAAGTCTCCGTTATATCACGCATCTAAAGAGAGAGGTGATCCATGTGTTTGGGCATATTACAGCATGCACCCTAATGGAAAATTAAGATTCAGTGTGTCTCTGTTAATAGCAGGTGTAGCATAATCTAGAGTGAAAAAAAAAAAAGAGGTAACTAGAGTAGGTCCCTGTGTAACTGTTCTTGTCACAGTTAGCTAGCTGATCTCAGCTCACGTCCTAAACTGTGAGATTAGGACACTAAACTATTAATGGTACTATATGAATCATTAATTTCGAACTACTATCCATGCCCTTTATCAGATGTATGCCTATTGGACACATCCATGTTGTGGTTGCCTATTAAAATAATAAGGTGGTTATTTTAGTCTCATCCTTTGTTTTCCATTAAAAAGACTGTTTGACTCAACTGACTGGTTATTACGGCAAAATGTCCAGCTAATCGTAGTCACTAACATCATTGTATATTTGTAGTTCCTTCCTATTAACAAAGGTCTGTATTTATGAACCGGTAGATCAGGAGAGCAAAAAATAAATATCCTGCTGGGAATAAGGAGAATGTATATAACAGAATTCAAAAAAATTGCCTAGTTTAATGATAATAATTTTATTTCCCTCATTGCTTTTACATGACAGCTATATTTCATGTTACATTTTAGAAGGCTGAATACTTATTTAAGTGTAAAATAGATTCAATCTGTAGAGTTCTGAGTTTAGCCTTGTAAGGATGAAGGTAAGTAACATAATGATAGAGTATCTTAATTGGGGTTAGTGCAGAGGCAAATCTAAATAATATATGTTGTCCAATTTCAACCATTTGAATTTTCTAATGAAAAGCCACATATCAAACACTACAGGCTTTCATTCAACACTCCAGTAGTGAAAAGTACTTTTCAAGTTTATCTAGGTAGAATTCTCAAGGTCATATTTTCCATTCAGTGCAATTATTTCTGAGGCTTCTTTGTAGTTATTAGGAAATTACCCAGAGTAATAGTTTTTGGTTAGTTGGTTAATCTTATATGTGATTTATAATGATAGCATATTTCATCACTCTAATTAAATGAAAGATTACATTGAACTAGTTTGTAATCATGTTCTTGTTTTGTGACCTTGGACATACATGATAACATCATGTTAGTTTTCGTACCTAAATAAAAAATAAGAATGCCGTATTATTAAATGCAAATTTTAAAAAACTTCTTTAAGTGCAATGTCACATAATAACTGCAGAGACTAACTGTAGCAACATTCCAGTGCGATCACCTGTTCTGTCTTTAATGTGTTTTTTAACAGGGCTTAGGAATGTTATACCCCAGAAGCTCCATACTGCTGAGCAGATGGAGACCTTTTCTCCTCAGGGAGGATCCATTGGCATTCAAATTGTTAGGCATGATGAAAGGTCTCCATTATACATCTGTTTCCACATTTAGCTTACCTGGAGAGTTTTGCTTGTTTTTATCTTACAGATCCCTTATGCAGCAAGCTTGATCAGGAAAGAAAAGCTTGGTGCTCATCTCAGCAAAAGCTAAAAGGTGAGTTCACCTTTTAAGGAAGGAGATTTTTCTTAACTCTCTGAATTTCTATTGTTTGGCTGTGTTCTTTATTGATGTATTTGAAACAGTCCAACTGATTTGTAAAATTGAGTTCTGTGTTTAAGCCAATATATTGATGAACTTCGTTATATCTGGACTTGAGACTTCCTAAATAGACAGTTAAGTGGGTCTTATAAATTCCGTGGAAAATTCCTAAAACTAAGGAAATTCTCTCTTCAGTCTGCAGATGTGATCTTCATTGTGTTTTGAGGTTTTCTGCTCTTTCTGGTTCAACCTGGCATCCCAATTTCTGCCCCTCTGAAAGAAACTGACATGTCAGCAGGCACGCTTATTGTGTCTCATCTTCAGTCTCTCTTTAGCTTCCAAAAACTCTTCCGAAATCTGACTTCGAGTGGCTTTCTGACAAATGGTGATGTGAACAATTAGAGGTGGTATTAGACCTTTGAGAACTTGTGCTCTAGGAATAGTAATTCATTCTTCCCTTAAACCAATAACAGTTTCTCCACAGCTGAAGCCGGGTTCAAGGTTGCATCCAGGTTCAATGGCAACAATTTAAAAGACAAATATTCTGGACTCCTAAGGAAACGAAGGCAATGAAAATTCAATGACTATATTCAAAACATAAGTAAACATTTCAAAAGCAACTTTTTGATTATTTGAAAGAAGATAAATATAATTATTAGAATTGAAGGAATGCAAAAACTAGGACTTTGTTGTTTCTGTAATAATGCATTGGATGACCTAACAACTGGAATTATTAAATCAAGAAAAACCTCAAATTTCAGAGGTAGCTTTAGTAAGTGTTCATGGCCAACTAGGACTGTGATCATTTATCAGTTTGATCCATTCCCATTTGAATAATTCTTCCCACTTCTTCCCTCTGGAACATGATTTCAAACCAATGGAGTTTATTGGCAAAAAGAATTCAGGCTCACAGTTCCTTTTCTTCCTTTGTGACTTTCTTCTGCCTGCCAAAAGCCTCCTCTACTATGTGCAGTGACAATCCTATTTCTTGCCATCACCTTTATTAGTGATAAACTTCAGTATTTGTCATTAATTATGATAATTATGTCACATTTCATCAGGAGCTCAAAATTCTTTCCAAGACAGACTCTCATTCACATGCTTTGTCTTAATTTTATGCACAGGGAACTGAAGTACAGAGAATAGAGATGGATGTTTTATGTCTGTGTTGCAAAGCCAAGAAGAGATTTTAGGGCTCCTGCGACTTTAGGTCCAGTGCCTACTCGCTTCTAATGCCTGTACTTCCTGTCTTCTGTGAGCAGATGTTCCTGCAACAGAGATGGTCAAATAATAAGTCATTTTGTTTCCATCTCCATAAAATTATACACAAATGGGCCTGTGAGTTTGGCTCCATTCTATAGATTCAAGTATTTTTCTTGAGTCTGAAGCTGACTTTGGGCAGTTTCTCTTTATAGTAGACAGATTTGCACCAGCAGAGTGAAATGAATAATTTTAAAACATTCAGACTCCAGTAAATCTTAACCCAGAATATCAAGATAATCAAGGCAAGAATCATCCAAATTAATGCTGAGAAACCCAAAATGTCAAACTAATTTTTCTTTCAAAGAGGATATATTAGGATGTTTTTGTTAATAACCTTTCATTGAAGTATAACAAATTCAGCGAAATCTACAAATGATAAAGTTATATAACACATAAAATCATGAAGTCTACAAATTGAAACTCAATGGATTTTCACCAGATGAACGAACGCACTGAGGTTTCTAGCACTCAGATAGCTCCCTTGTATTCCTGGCCAGCTACTCCTCCACCCCAATGAAGAGTAGCTTTGCCTGCTCCTAAACTTTAGTAAAGGATGTTCTATAGAATATTCCCTTGTGTCTGGCTTCTTCTACTCCATGTTCGTGAGATTCATCCATTAGAGTGTAGTCTGATTTATACGTAGGAACTTCAGTAAACTCTCTTTTTACTCCTTCCACTTCCTCAACTCATCCTCCCTGCTTGTCAGACACATGCTGCTCTTATACCTACAGAGTGAAGATTCACTGCCCAGAAACCACGCCCCTGATGGTGACTTAGCTTACAGCTAGGTGGAAAAAAAAGATTGATTTGTGTTTAGTAACTAATGCTTCCTCCACGCTGATTTTGTTTCCATCCTTGCAGACAACAGGGATTTCTCTAAGTAGACCCTGGTGCTTTCAGAAGATTAGTGGTTACTTAAATGCTGAGCTAAATCAGCCAAGCAGAGAATCACGACCATATTGTTAGAGGCAGTATTTGATTCTCGACATGCCAAGCCTGCAAGGAATTACCCCAAGAGAGATTACAAAATAAAAATCATTACACCAAGAGAGAGAGACAAATTCTGTCTTGCTGAGTGACCACAGGTTTCCAAATTAGGGACTGATGCATAAATGTCTTATGCAAGAGTGACCCTTAAGGTAGTGTGCTGTGTTCTTGCCACCCAATGGATTCCAATATGACTATTAAGAGGAGGAAGCTTTTCAAAACCACAGGCAATCCACTTAATAAGCTGAGCAAGTACCGCTGCATATCACTGCTCTACAAATCTTTTTTGCCCTACATTAGGACATAAGAAATTCCGTGTTGAGTCAAAATAAAGGTCCACCCAGACCAGATTAGTAATTGTGTAACTCCATTAGAAGAACCAAATTGTTGTTCTTAACGGTACCAACCTCAAAATTTAGGCATGTACACTGAATACTCTTAACTTTCCCTCGATAACTCCTTAAAGATCCATTACCCGTGAATTTATCTAAACCTTTCTTCAACCTAGGCATAGTCCCCCTTGGGGCAATGAATTCTATTTGTTTAGCTGCCAGCTGTGTAAAGTGTAGTTTATTTTATTTATCTTCAAACCACCTCCTATAACAAGCCCTAGTAGATTAGACATTCTACTGCTCTGTGTATTTATTTCATTGTAAGCTCACGCGCACAATGGAAATGATTTGAAAAAGATTTCAGAACATTCCGTATATTATTCCGGGACTGCTTTTAATACTAGAATTATTCCTGATGGTCTTTCTTACCTTGGTTGTTTCTGTATCCTACACAGACACTCCATTGTAATCCATGTGAAATCTGCACTCCAAATAAAAATGCCATGATGTTAACACTAATTTAATTATTACTTTACTTTCTTTTTCTTCCAAGCACCATTTAACATTATGCAAATGTCATCCATGTACCTGGTTGAAACATCCATGTCTTTCACAGAGAACTCAATCATTTCATATAAGTGGAAAGTGAATCACAGGAAATGGCTTGTTCATTGTCACACAGAAACTCATTGACCCAACTGGAAATAATAGTAACTATCATTTATTGAGCACTAACTATGCCAGGTAGTAGACTAAATTCTTTGCCACATTATATCTTTTGACCCTTAACAACTCTATAAAGTAGGTCCTATTATTATCCCTATTTCATGCCTGAGAACACTGAGGCTCAGCGAGGTCACTTAGCTATCAGTGTCAAGGTCAGGATTCAATCCAGGTCTATTTGACTCTAAAGCCACTTCTCTGTCTGACTAGAATCATTGGGCTGATTTTGAGGACATCTGGCTTCTAAATCTGATACTACCTCCCTATGTTGTCATTTAATCTCTGAGTCTCATGCTCATCTATAAAATGTGGGTGGCCAAACCTGATCAAAGTCTTTGCCAGCTCTAAAATTTTGACTCTTGCATGCCAGTCTTCTGCCATATTCTCTCTCCTTTCCCACAAAGGGGATGCTTTTTATTAAAGTCTGCTGGAGACCGTATGTAACACTCAAGGGCATGACCCACCTTGTTTTGCCTTATATCTGCATTTTCTTCATCACTAATTGCTACTTTGCACCCTTCTAGAGAGTCTGAAAATATAAAGTTTGATTTTTTCCTATGCTAACAATATCTACCTCTTTGGTAAACTCTGTTATTTTTATTTTACTTCTGAAATTGCTACAAAAATAACAAAGAAAAGGTCTTTAAAAGATGTAGAGGGATTGCAATTGAACAGTCTGTGACCTCCTTTTGTATAGATCAAAGACAAAAAGGGGAAGAGGCATATCCATTTCTCTCATCTGTAGTCAGACATAAGAGGACCAGTTTCTTTCAAGTGTCTCCATTTAGAATGACAATGTGTACTCCCACTGTTCTAAGTACTCTGTGTCAATTATCTTATTTAATCTTCAAAACAACCCATTCATAGAAGTATTGCTACTTTGACCATTCTGCTGCTGAGAAAACTGAAATGCAGAGAGATGAGTAAGTTATCTGTGGTCCCACTGCTAGCAAGTGGCAGGATTGAGCCAAGCCACCCTGCTCTGTGACCCCCGCTTCATCTGCTTTTCTCTGATTTATAGCCTGAAAGTGTAGCCGAATTCACATTTTCTAGTATCAGTTACCAATATGAGGTTAATAACCAATCCTGTGGTTTCATTGATGTAGAATCACAAGAACTCCATTCATACTTCTATAATTGCTCTAACACTCCAGAACGGGAAAAATAGATGTAACTTGGACCATCCAGGCAAAGCCAGCAGGCACCAGAGCATGAAATTCTGTCTGCCTCTTTCACTGTAGGCTGTCTTAATGTTTGCCCAACAACAAATCTAGAATCACCCTCCCCTGCCAAAAAAAAAAAAAAATGGCTTTACTGTAAAGAAGGCATAGCAAACCATCACACTCTGATTTAGTAGTTCTAGTTTGGCTCAGTGTCAGTGGAGATGCATAATCTAAGATAGGCAAATATACGTAAAAAGGAAAATGATTTCATGGTCACTGTGTAAAGGGTTTTGTTCAAACTGTACTAAGAATGTCTTCTCTTAAGGATATCCTAAATATTACTTTAAGTAGTTTTAAATGATCTGATTTTATCATGCTGAGGTTGTCATCTGTGCTTTTTGTCTTATCCCAGGTGCACAGACCCACTTACTCTTGTCCTCTTGTAAGATACAGCCTACCACTGAGCACTTCTGACCCACATAAAGACTGAGATCGAAAGGGCTTGGGAATCAAACACAAAATCACATTCAAGCGAACCCAAGGACAAGTGACCTCAAAGCCGCATGGACAACCATGTAAAATAGACTGTAGCGGCCATTAATTCGTGGGGGGAGGGGGGAGCCAACCAGAGCAGTCAATGCTTGTTGCATCTTTTGGTGGAACCAAAGTTTGAGTCTTTGTGTTTTTAAGGCCAACTGAACCTGGAGTGTTGGGAGTGCTGTTAGCCAACCAGGGGCGGGAAATCCAGGGACGGTCTCCAGAGATCTCAGTGCTGCACACTTGGAGAGAGCAGCTCTAAAGACTGTCTTTTACTATTGAAGAAGTGAATCTTGGTGGAAAGAAAACACAAGACCTTTCCTAGGAGTAGGGATCACGTTTTGACAGCTACGATGGCATCAGCCATACAAAGTTGCTTTTCATAGCAAACTGGACAGACTTACACGAGGCCCCTTCCTCTCTGGTACTTTGCCTGCTGTATGAATGAAGATTGTATTCCTCTGGAAATATTTTACAGTTTAATATTGAGTGTAATTAAGAATATAATCATGTTATCAAAAATGGTATTTAACTCTGTTGTAGTTTCTTTAACATTCATGTGGATAAAAAAAGTCTATAATAAAAAAACTATGAAGTAATAGTTGTGTTCATGTAGTTAAATGCACATTTACTTGGGGTCAACTAATATAAACTAATACTTTTTAGAATTATTTTGGCATAAAATGTTTGAATAAATTATTTTTGAAAATGGAATTCCTTCCAAAATGATTATTAAAGTCTAGATGAGCCTTTGGCCATTGTGAGCAGCTAGAGTCCTCCCATCACATTAGGTTCGTCATACGGATAAGGGAATGTTCTAAATTCCTGCTAGGTCTTCCAACAGTGTTGGCGACGAAGTTCATATTGTGCCTTTGTCCTTACTGTGATATTGCCTCATTTTAAACCAAAGAGATCATTTTAAACCAAAAATTCTGCCTTTTGGAATTTCTGTTTTTCAGAGAGAGAGAGGCCCAAATTGTGACCCTTTTGGGGCCAGAATTGCTAAGGTAGCACTGGGTTACACAGAGTCAACTATGGATGACCTCCTACTCCAAGGTTGCCAAAGACCAACCTAACCAGAGAGGCATCTCACCAGTGGCATCCATCGACAGATTTCAAAAGAGGTTTAAAGCAGGGGTCCCCAACTCCCGGGCTGTGGACCAGTACCAGTCCATGGCCTGTTAGGAACTGGGCCGCGCAGCAGGAGGTGAGTGGCAGGCGAGCCAGCTAGCAAAGCTTCATCTGTATTTGCAGCCACTCCCCAGCACTGCTTCAACTCCACCTCATCGGGCATTAGGTTCTCATAGGAGCACTGGTCCCTGGTGCCAAAAAGTTTAGGGACCACTGGTTTAAAGTGCATCACCACAATATTTGATACTTTTCCACACCATCTTCCTTATCTCATCCTTAGCACCACATTAAGAAATCAAAGAAAGGATAACTCACTGTGATTTTCCTTGTAGCCCATGAAGGGTGGGAAGCGGGATCAGAGAAGAGATTTAAACCAAGTTCTAAAGTCTGAGGACAGGTTCGCACGACCACTAGCAGAAAATAATCTGAAAAGGCTGCGACTAACCACAGAGGGCAGGATGTTCTCTTTGAGGTGTTCTTCCAAGAGGGGCCTGGGTCTGGGCATGGGACTTACACAGCCCTACAGATATAGCACCTGTTTCTGAAACTGGGCAGTCACATTGATGGAGCATTTTCTCCCATGCACACTCTAAATTTAATGTAGGGATGGAATCACAGCATCCTAGCTTCATACTTTAAGCCAATAATACCAGAGGTGAAAATTACAGAAAATTATCAGGGAGGACACAAATCTGACTTCGTGACAAGCCACCAGGGAACAGCGGAGGTCATTTTCTTCAGAATCTACTGCAAACTCAGAGCAAGCTCAGTGGCTGGGCCAGGGATTCCTGAGGGAGAACCAACAGATTTGCAGATGAATTTAAGGTCTTTGTCCCTGTAGCTGCTTCAACTGGCAGTATAAATAAGCCTGAAATGTCATTCTTTTCTTTCCAATTGCAACTGTAAATGGCTCAGAGTTAGTACTAAAATCAGCAAATAATCTTGTAGCAAAAGTAACATAAGAACCAGATAACTTGACAAAGTATGTCTGAGAGCCTAGAATTACTAACCATGGCATAGCTCTGAAGTGAGTTAATGGCCAGGCTCAGGGGGAAAGACCACTGGCCTCTGCTACTGAGAATGCTGAAACCTCATTGGTTCCTTCCAGCTCTCCACCTAAATTCCAGGCTCCAGAGAAGCCCAGCTGCACATTGTTCCCTGAGCACTAGAAGACTCCTCTTGTCCTTACTCTCATAGCTTTATAGTTTCCCTGTAATTTGAGGTTTTCTTTTTAAATCAGTCTATTCTTTGCAATCACTAGAGCTTAACAATCCTCCATGCAACCATGAAGTTATATACCAAAACCCAAAAGCTTCGGAGAAAAAGAGTCAAGGAAATCCATCATATGGTATAGAAATGTCATTAACCCACCTATTTTCTCATTAAGGAGAGTAAATATCTCCCTTCTATTCTAGCAATGCCTGATGCTCCTAAGTTGCAACGAAAAGCATTTGTCCCTAAAACTACATATGATTGGGTTATCTGAGCTGCCTGGAAACAGACAGAACATCCATCTAAAGCACTGCATGGGGCTAAAAATAAAGCCACTCTTCCGAAGGACAAATAATTCTCAGCCCCACAAAATGACGGCAGAAAAACGCTGTGCTTTTTCCTTTGACTATTTTATCATGTCAAAATTCCAAGGTCAACCCAAATATTAGCTAATGAAGAATATGACCTGTGCAAATAAAATCTTCTAATTCCAAATGAAATTATAAGATCAGAAAGGGCCACAGCAAAACAAAGCAGAAATCCTGGCCTAACCAATAAAGCATTTCCTATAGGGATAGACAAGACATTTCAGACTGGTGTTTTTGATCCTCAGAATGCCTTGAATAATTGCTCATCTATTTGCCACAGGCAAGGGGAGTGGGACATCATATTCCAATATCCTTAGATTGAGCAATGAGTGTAGCCTCAGGTCTGCGAAATGCAGAGGTAGAACCTCTCCTGGCTACAGGAGATATGATCAAGCAGATAGGATCTCTTTCATTTAAGTTTTAATTTCAACTTTAAGTGGAACATTCATATTGAAGCTAATTTATCTGCTATTACAATGACCCCCATCACTTTTATACTGCGCAATTGTATTCAGCTTCATATAAGGATCTGGATAGGAAATTATATATATATATACACATATACACAAAAAATATACACAAAATATACACAAAAATTTTTTATATACACAAAAATATATATATATACACACACTTTTATATATATACTTATATAAATATATGTGTGTATATATATATATATATATATATATATATATATACACACTTTAGTCCTAAGAACTTTGCAATCCTATGCTATATAGTTATTAAGTTGTGCATAAGAAGTAGAACCTTCTACTTTTTTCCTAAGAATGTATTTCATTTTAAAAGAAAACAGTGCTTTCAAATAATATGCATGAGGTTTTTACCAAATTTCTTATATGGGAGAGAAATGGAGTCCTATCTTGTTATTTTAAGTACCACTGTTATTTTAAATTTTCTGTTAACTTTAACTGATTACAAAACCTTTTCTTTATTTGGGGGCTCTGATGAGTCAACAGCATAACAATTGGTGTGACAACTTTCCAATGCACACTTATATTGTTTACGTCATTTTATGTTCTCATTAGCCCTTTGATTTAGCTAAGGGAGGTCAGTGAATATGAAGGCTAGTTAATTTCAGATTCAAGCTTCCAGTTCTTCTCACTGCCCTGGCAAGCTTTTCCTTCTCAATCTCGTTGCCTTGCCAGCTCTAATATCTCTAATATCTCTCATTGCAATATAGACAGGTAAAAATGGGGAAAGGTACTGACCTGAACTTGATCTGCTTTCCACTGTTGGAAAGGAGTTAGGTTGGAAAGGTACACTCTCCAAGAGGCCTCATAGATTCTCGTGTGATGCAAGCAATGCTATTACCAGGTGCATAGCTAGGACCCCACAAAGGAATAGAGCTCAACAGTACAGACAAACTCAGGAGCAGGAGATCATAAATCATCACCATCCATGATAACAGGACCCTGCTGCACATGGCATTCATAGGCAGGTTCCAGCCTTGGGAAAACACAATGTTGAAAATAAATAGAGTGGCAAGAAGCAAGCTCAGTCTTTAACTCAAGGATGCGTAAAAGTGAGAGCAATATGCCTTAGGAACCTATGTGATCATTGGCTATCCTAGTCAGGGTGGGCAGCAAGATAAGCTTTAGGGTCAGGTGATAGCCCTGGGACTTGCAGACTTGAGCCAGTAAGCACCACACAGGACTGAGAGGAGAGAGCTAAGGCTTTCTAAATAAAGCTTGTCTCTAGTCTTGATTTGGGCTCTGAAACAGTATTGCAGTCTTAGGAGGAAGAATAAAAAGAAGGCTAGTTTTGAACTGAGAAAGGATCTAAAAAATGCTAAGAGCAGAGAATATCTGTCTGCAAATGGCCATTTATTTCTATATCAGATCCGATAAAAAATATAATTTAGAGGTAATAAACTCAAGTTACATAAAATAAATAGTGATTTGAAAAGCCACGACTCTGTACTAAATTAAGAATTTCCCTGAAATTGTTAACATTGGGAGTTTTCAAATAATAAAATTCATTCTTCTCATCCAGCTTTTACATCATCTTACTATTAAGGACGGTGGCTTCCTGGATGATTGTGGATGGTTTTCTTTATTATATTTTAGACCATTTAGCAAAGTTTATTGATTCATACTTCCTTGTAATCAGTTGTAGTGATTAACATAGCTTTTATGGCCCTTTAGAGATTGACTTTTTAAAGAATCAACATTTCCCCCAAATTATGTGCTTTTAAACATGGTTAAATACTGTTTGAATTCAGTACTAAGCTGTCATTGGTGAAACAGTGATTTTATGTGCAGTTGCCTTCTCATCCCTCTGCTTGTGTGGCAACTATTATCCAATTACTTGGCAGCCAATAATAATAACAGCAGCCAACTTTCACTGAGTGATTACAATAAGCTAAACATTGTGCTAAGTATCTTAATGCATTATTTCATTTAATCCTCTCAACAGCCCTATGAGGCTGGAACTATTTAACTTTTTAATTGAAACTTGAAGGAGTTAAGTCACTCAGGTCATAAGTAGAAAATCAGGAATTTGAACCTTTGGCCATTGTGACTTCAAAACCTCTGCTCTCAACTTCAAAACTCCACTGCTCATTGCACAGACAAGGTTCCTGTTTTTATTATTGCCATCTGTATCCCTCAGTCAATTCCCATCGCCTGAAGCAACTCGAAGAGGCCACTACAAACAAAAGCTGCAAATCCTTAACCTATTTGTGTTGCTTTATCATAGTTCCACTTTAACTTCTATGTCTAAAGACATAAGAGAAAAGACATTTTTTTCTAGGTCTCTTGCTCAAGGAAAAGTACATTGGAAGAAAATCATGTCGTTTCCCTATTATTTAGAGAAAGGAAAGCTGTTCCATAATATAACAAATTTTCAGAGCCCTCGCAGTCTCAATATCCTTTCTAATGTCTGTAGGCATACTTCCTAGTAACTTTGGTTTCCTTATCCATCCGCCCTCACCGTTTTTCCCAAGTATATGAAGTTGATTCGACGAAGATTAATAAGGTAATGTTTGTAAAGAGAGATCTTTTATTTAATAAGCTACATAAATAACAGACATAAAGTCCCTTGGGAGATACTAAATGATTCTGTGAAATCCTAAGAGATTTCTTTCCTTTAACATTAAGTAACAAGGAAAGAAAAATCTTGGCGACAACAGATGGGTGTTCCATCATCTAGAACAGAACTTTTTATACTTAAGTCTCAATAAGCCAAAGCTGATTAATCCTTATAGCTGCTCCAGGACCATACTGAATTGGGATTGTATTCTCATATAGCCAAAGACTTAGAAACTAATACTAGAAAAATAAATATGGTATAAAGTTTTGTCCTACCGATTTCACCTTGAAAATTTTTGATGCTACCTAAGGTCTACAAAATAAATCCCAAATCCTTACCTGTTGTTCGAGGCCCTATATAATTTGGATCCAATCTACATTTGTCATCTCATAATGGGACTCTCTTCTTTTATCGGCCCCCAATGCCTACCTTCTTGCCTTTATTGACACCATTTATCCGCCTGAAAGTTCCTTCCTCCTTCTTTCTTCTCTTCTTGCCTAAGCTCTGTCTAGTCCTCAAGAGTCCATTCCCGGCCCTGGCTCTCTAAACCCTCAGATTTCTCCCTCCTCTAAACGCTATAAGGGCACTTGATTTTCTGCACCAGTTGGTTGGCCCTTCTTATGTGCTGCCTTGAGTTTCTTATTGCTCTCTCTCTCCCTTATGTGTGCCAGCAAGACTGTAAACTCCTTTCGGGCAGGAACAAAAAGTCCCAGTCCTACATTGCACTGCTCTTGGCTGGATAAATGCAACTCCTCCCTAAGTGTTTTCTAATGCAGATGACTTGGATTTCTTAAACGCTCTAAACTTGTGTAAAGGTTTGCAGAGAACTATCAGAACTTGGGGAAGATTCAATATCCAGAAATGTGGCCAACCTAATCGTCTTTCTGAGCCAGGCTTTACTTATCACCACTCCTCCCTATCCCCTACTCCCCCTCTTCAGAGTCTGTCCTCTGCTTATGCACATAGATGCTTCTTGACTTGCAAATGTTCATATATTATGTAGCTTTGCTTCAGAGTCAAAGTAGGTTAACTCCATCAGCACCAGCAAATAACTCTGGTGGTAGTTTGTACAGTGCCACTGGATTTATGAATAAATGAACCTGCTGTGATTATTCTTGAACTCTGCCTTCTTCTTAAGCTGCTGCCCCTTTTCTTCTTCCTGTCACTGCCAATTCCTTTTTCTTAACTCTTCATAGATTTATTTGCTCCTTGGAACCTAGCTTCTGCCTTCACAGGTGGCCACATTTAACTTGACTTTATATTGGATCATGAGTTTGTAGTTCTGCATTTTATTTTATTGGGTCCTGATTTTAGCTCTTGCTTTTTATTGAAAAGAGTGCCTTTCTTGCTTGCTTGTTTTCTTTCTTTTTTTTCTTCCTTTTTCTTTTCTTTTTCTTTCTTCTTCATTTTTTTTAACCATATTTGTAGTTAAGGTAGATTAAAAAATGCCGCCGTAACAAATAAAAGCCTGAAATCTCAGTCAGTTGCTTAACATTATAAAAATGTATTTCTTGATTATATCACCATCCACTGTGGATCAGGAGAAAGTTTGCTTCCATGAGTGGCTCTGACAACTCTGGGATCTTCAGAACTCTTCACTGGATCCAGTCTATCCAGCCAGCTAGCTAACAAAGGGGGGAAATGATCAAACAGAACTCATTGTTCTTAACTGCCTTGGCCTGAAAGTGAAACTCACATTCCATTGGCCAGAACTCAATTATACAGTCCCACCTAACTGTAGGAAACACTGAGAAATGTAGACATCTTGTATACCCAGGAAGAACTGAACTGGCTATTGCTGAATATTTATAATTATTACCATACCATAACATCTATCTTTTAGTTGATTCTCATGTTATCTATTATATTAATCTATTTTTATTTCTTTTTGCTATAAGAGATTCTTCATGGAGCACATTGGCTCTAGTTTTAATTTGCATCAATGTTTTTTAGGATTATGGCAGACCTCTCTCAGTTTTTCTCATTGGCTGCTTAGTTTAGTTCTGCCATTTCTTATAACTTCTTGTATATCTCCAAATAACTTTCTCAAAAAGGATGCATGAAACTTATCTCCATTAAAATACAAATTTCTTGAGGGTAGGGCCTCTGGCATGTTTATTATTATGTCTCTATCGTCTAAAATAATGCTAAAATAATTACTCAAAAAATATTTATTGATTGACTAGGCAAACTTCGAGTCTGCATATTTAAAAATATTTTTGAAAAACAATTTTGTTCAGAAAATGTTAGTTTTGCCTTTGTTTTAAAAATCTTTAGTTTACCCTCACCATTAATAGTTTGATTGGCTATAGAATTTTAGATCCAAATTATATTCTTTCAAAACCTTGAAAGAAGCTCACCATTATCTTCCATATTTAGTGCTAATCAGTTTCTTATTTCTTTATAAATAACATTTTCCCACTCTTGAAGCTTTTGGAATTTTCTCTTTAATGAAATTTAAAATTTAAGATTTAAAATTTAATACGTTTTGAAATTTCATGATGGTGGGTCCAAGTAATGGAATTTTTTTCAAACCAATTAACCTGCTCAGTACCGAGTAACTCTTTTCAGTTTGAGCTCTCATACACTTTTCATCTCTGGAAATTTTAATTTTTATTATTTTTTTCCTGTCCTGCATTTCTGTCTTTATGAAACTCCCATTTTTCCTGTGTTCTTTCTGTCTCATATTTTCTGTCTCTATCTTTTTTTCTATATTCTCGGATAGTCTCTCAATTTTATCTTCCAATAAATGTTTTTGGAGGGCTATCATGTTTTTTAATTTTCAGAATTCATTCTTTGTATCTAATAGTTCCTTTGGTATAGAAATTTCTGGGGGTAAAAACACCTCTGTTTAAATACCTCTCAAATCACTTTTATTATTACTAATTAACTTTTTTTTTTTTTCTTTTTACCCTGAATTAATCTCTGCCCTCTTCTGTGGTCAGTTTTACTGATTTTTTTATCTTAGTCTTTCCTTTTCATGTTGCTGGTTTTCACCCTGTGCCTTGTTGCCTGTTTGTATGTAATAATGATGATATATAATTGATGTGGGAAGAGATGTTTAACTGGAAGCTCCACTCACTTGGAAAAGTAAGAAATCAGCAGCTGAGCTATACATTGAACTAGTAGAGAATCAGTAGTCAAGTTAACAGCCTCCCAAATGTCATAATAAAAGCAACCCTGCTCTCTAGCAGCAATACTCTCAGTGGAAGCTTTAACTCTCCTCAAATAGTTTAATCTCCTAAAAGGAAAGTCCTGTTCAGTCTTGCCCAGAGGCAAATGCAGACTGTTTGCTATACTGTCCAAGCACTTTTGGAGTTAAGGCTGGGAAGTCTGGCTATTTTGTATACAAATTATCAATCCATCTACCGTGTTTTCAGCCCAGCTTCTCCTAGATCTCTATGGTACCTATGACTGTGAATCAGAAGTCTTTGTGAAATTCTTCAGGACAGTGAATTCCACCTCCACTGTGGCCCCCTTATGATTCATTGTGGGCTACAGCTTTATCCACTGTCATCCATCCACATGTTTTCTTCTATTTGTTGTCTTCGGGAGATTATTCAAATTTCTTATGTTCCTCTATATCTTTACTATTAGAAATGTTTTGCTCTTTTTTATTCCTTTATAATTTAATGGAATCTCAGGAAGTGGTGAAGAGAAACCTATGTTTGATGCACCATCTTGAATTAGAAGAAAAGCATGTATATTTAAAAGCTCCCAGGTGATTCTGATGATGGGCCAAGTTTGGGAGACCCTGTTCTAAACTATCTTTTGTTCTTACTTTCTCTTTATTTTAAGCACTGAGCATTTGCTACTTTGTAACTCCTTGCATTCCAGGGCTCATTTTTCTTACTAGTTGGTAGTCTTCATGAGAGCAGAAGCATGTCTGACTATTATTTGTGTTTCACCTACTGCACCTTACTTTGCACAATGTAAGGCACACCTTGGAAGTTCAATAAATTCTTCTTGAGTAAAAAAAAAAAAAAAAAAAAATGAATGCCTGAGTGAAGGTATGATATCCATTTGAATAAGTACTTTTTCTAGTTTTTTATTCTGCTTTTATTTACTCAGGTGTGTTGTTGTTGTTTTAATAATAGAGCTAGTCAGCTCTATGTAGCCATTCAAGATTAATCCCCTTTAAAAATAGATACAGTGACTCATTTTGATTTTTTTAAAGAAACTTTCCATTTCCAATAGCCCTATTTCCAGAAACACTTCATAATGCACAAGCTTTTAGCTTGCCAATGGTTTCATTTGAGTTTCATACCAGGAATAGCTTGTATGAATCCATAAACATGAATGAGGCTCTTCTTGTGGGATTTTCCTATTTTAGCCCAATGCTTACCTCAAATAGAACCCATTTGAGTGAATTCTGCTGCCATAAACCCATTTAGACTCAAAGTTGCCATTGTAAATAGCAGGATTAAAAGCAAACATACCTCAGTCATCATTGATTCATATTCAGACATAGACAATAAGATAAATATACCTATTAAAATATATTAGGATAAAAAGACAATAAGATAAATATACCTATTAAAATATATTAGGATAAAATCCATTTTTTATCATTCTTCAAGGTGAGTCTAAATTTTTAATAAATAACATGCGTAATCCTTACCTTAATGAACTATTTTTAATAAATGCGGAAATAAAAATGCTGAAAATTAAAAATATGAATGGAAAAAGAGCAGACAACACATTTATTGAAGAATTATTCTAAGATCTAACTTGTAAAAATTTTTGTCTTTACCACATTCCTGATATTTTTTATTGAGTTAGTGAAAGGTTTTAGTCAGTTTAAATAGTGACTATTTTCTTTAAGCAGAAAGCATTTTCACTTTTTATTATAGATGATTCAGGTATTATGCATTTAAGTCAGCCAGGACTATGGGGATGCAATTAGCAAAATCCAGAATGAGGCAAGTTCTACATACAAGACAAAGGACCCAGTTCTCTTAAGAAATAAATTGTTTTCCTTACTTGGCTTTAAAAAAAGTACTTGGGCTACTCTGGGGGAAAATAACCTACAGAGAGACAAAGGTGGAAACATAGAGACCTTTTAGGAGCTATTGCACTAATCTATGCAAGAGACAATGGTGGGTTGAACCTGGGCTTTGATGATAAAGGTGACAAGTGGTCACCTTTGGGTAAATGTTGAAGTTAAAGTCAAAAGAATTTGCTGATGGATTGTACACAGGGTGAGAGAGAAAGAGATAGAGACAAGGACAAGCCAAGGATTTTTCCTTGAACCACTAAAAGGATGGAGTTGCCATTAGCTGAAATGTGATGACTGCAGCAGGAATAGGTTTCAGGGGGAAATCAGGAAATCTGTTTGGGGCAAGGTAAGTTTGAGATATTTATTAGACAACCAAGTGGTAGTCAGTTGGAAATATCAGCCAAGAGTTCATAGATGAATTCTGCGTAGGAGATATAAATTTAGGAGTCTTCAGAATATATAAATGTTTTTAAGCCGTTAAAATAAATTAGATCACCACAGGAATGACTACAGGTAGAGTAGAGATCTGTTGCTTCAAAAATATTGTGAAACAAACAACCCCCAAATTTAGTGATTTAAAATAACAATCAGTTATTCTCATGGATCTGTGGTTGGATGAGGATTTGCTAATTTAGGCTGGGCTTGACTGGAATCCTTTGGTTCAGCTTCAAGCAAGTGTTCTCATTCTTCTCCTAGAATCTGAGGACTGACCCAGGTATGTTTTTGTTTGTTTTGTTTTGTTTTCATGGGAATGTCAGAGGCACAAGAAAGAAAGCAGAAGCATATAGGCCTTTTGAGGTCTAGGCTCAGAGCTGGCACAGCAACTTTTTCTCCTTATTCTATTGGCCGAAGTAAGTCATATAACTGAACTCAAAGTCAAGGATCAGTAAAATTATAAGGCAAAGGCATTGTTACAGAGAAGAGTAAAACTTTGGATTCAACATGCAATCTCAAAAGTCCAAGGACTGAGTACATCCTGGAGCATCTTAACTTTAAAGGACCTCCAGATCTAATCAGGGACCAAACAAGATTACCCTAGACACAATCTTAACCATTGCTCCCCCTTGCCTAATAGAACTGTATTGAAGGCATCTATTCTTTGGTCCAAGAAATGAAAACATTGACTCTGTATTACTAGTTACAAAGGAAGTCTGTGGCAAGGTACTCCAAGATGCCAAAGTGTGCCATCTAACAGTCGGAAGAAAAAAGAGCAAAACAAAACATAATGAAGTAAATGATAAGGAGATGTCTGTGTTTGAAATTGAGGAAAGTTTAATCTTCAGCAATAGTGTGTCTGATAGGATATCAAACATGAATGTATCATATAGACATCAGAAGCTCAGCACCAAACAACAAGTTCTAATTTTAAATAGGCCATAGTAAGTCATTTTTTTTCAAGCTGCTTAGATGCAGAATATGCATTTCACTCTGTTCTTTGTTTGGAGGCAGATTTTTTTTTTAAATACCAAGAAAATTATTTTATACATATATAAATTTCCAGGCTTTCGAATACCTTTGGAAGTACGAAAATCAGAGGAATAATTCTTTTTAAGAATTTAATATGCTGTTATCGGCTTAGGACACAAATCTGGGTTTTTGAAAAATAATGAATCAGATAACATGGTACTAGTACTTCTACACTATCTTATATTTTAAGCTGCTTTTGCTAGATCTAGAGATTTCTGGGGCTGAAGGAGCCTTAGAGATCATAATCACCCAATTTTATAGATGAAGTAACAGAGGCCTAGAGAAGTTAATCTTATTCTTTTGACAATAAAAGAATTGGGTCAAGTAAGTTGTAACCCAATGGCGAGTAACACATAGGAGTAACTGTGGCAGGCTTTACTTCCAGTCTACTCCATTCATCTCTATAATATCCAGTCATCCTTCTCCTTCTCTTCTCAGTAAACACACAGTCTAGTAGAAACTGTGATTTGCTGATCAAGAATAGCTTCCAAACAGGGTCCTTTAGGTGCTCCTTGCCCCCACCTAGTCCAGTGTAGAAATCCAGTAGTGCTCACTGTCCACTTATAGGAACAATCTTCCACCAGTGTCTAGTGTTTTGTGGGCCTTGAAAAACTGAAAGATTTGTTGGTATCCTGTTATTTTGTTTATTCTCTTTACTTATTATCTTCCTGTGTCTCTCCCTACCTGATTTGCACATACGGCTGATTTTGGAGACAGGGTTTATGTACACCCATGGGAAATGATATATCTCTTCTCTATAGGCACTAACTGGTTGACCTATTTAAGCTTAATTTCTTCTTTGGAGTTTAATCATTCTTTTTTTCTTTGGGCAGGGGGCTGTGTCTCTTCCAGCAGCCACAACTTACAGGCTTCCAAAGTGCTTTTTGAGACTAATGTGCTGCTTTCCTCTTTTCTATTTAGGGGACCCTGAGAACCGTAGGAGGTGATTACTTGGCATATTGTATTGCCCTCAAACAAGATCTAAAATTTAACATAATCAGATGCAGGCTTTTACTGCTGCCATCAAAGATACACAAAGCTGTACACAAATTAGAGTGGTAAAGACAGATTTAAATCAGTAATATACTTTTGCAATAGGGAAGAGGGTTAAGGGTGAACTGAACTCAACTTTGATTTGTACAGAGGTGACTGGGCATTTCAAAGGGAGACTGAGGGAGTAGAAAAGGAGGTGAGCATGGGGCTCAGTAGAATCAGGTAAGTGAAAAATACAAAGGGTGATCAGTGTAAGTGTTGATTAGGCCAGCAGTGTCTCTTAGCTGGCAATTAACAAAGTTAGGATTCTGCCCTCCTACAGAGAGACTGGGAGACAGAGGCCTATCCTTTCTGATGACTACATTTCAAAGTTATGGCCTTCAAAGTTATGAATTGTTGGAGGTACATATGCATCTCAAAAGGACAAAGGAAGGATTCACAGTTGTAAGCCCTTTTTAGTAAATGCTTTAAGAAAGGGAGGCCTGGGCCTATTTTCAGGTGTTGGCCAGAACAAAGTAAATTCTTTTGGCAAGCCTTAAGCTTTCTCAGGCAGGCTCCTTATGGGGTCATTTTAGGGATGTGGCCTTGAGCTGTTAGAAACTGTGTTAATGTTTAAGTCTTTTAATGTGGGAATAGAGGTGTGGATTAAATCATTCGTGTTGAGTACCTACATTTTTATAGGCCAAGGCTGAGCCTTAGTCATGAAGAGTTCTCAGAGGAGCCCGATTAGAGTTTGATAAAGGAGAGGATGTTTCTCACCGAGTAATTTTAAGATACGTTATTTTATTTCATTTTTTAAAATTATTTGCAAAGCCTCTGTTTCTTCATATCTAAAATAGGAATGTTAATATCTCATACAGTTCTTGGGAGCACGTAGTACAGCACTGTCCAATAGAAATATAATGCAAGCCTTACATTATCAATGTCCTCATAGCTACATTTTTAAAAAAGTAGAAACAGTAAAAATTCATGGTACTTTAATATTTACCTAATATATTCAAAATATTTCAACATGTAATCAACATTTTTAAATTATTGGGAGCTTTTACGTTCTTGTTTTCATCCCAAGTCTTTCAAATCCGGTGTATTTTACACTTACAGCACCTCTTTTCGGACCAGACACATTTCAAGGGTGTAACAGCCACATGTGGCTCCAGCATTGGACAGCACACGTCCAGACGAGCTAAGCAGACACGCCCTGCCTGCAGTGGGCAGGGAGGCAGGTCTTAGCCAGATGGGGTGGAGCTTCTTGGAAATCGTTTTTGGGCCTCACCGGCTCCCGTAGGAGAGCGCCGGCTGTGGCGGTGCCACGTCCCCCGCGGCGGCTGCAGGAGAATCAGTTGGGCGTCTGGTCGGTTCCCGGCGGTCATGGCCTTTACTCTGTACTCGCTGCTGCAGGCGGCCCTGCTTTGCGTCAACGCCATCGCCGTGCTGCACGAGGAGCGCTTCCTCAAGAACAGTGAGTGGGTCCGCGGGGCCGGGCAGAGGTGGCGGCAGAGCCCCTGGGGCGCGGACCAGAGCCAGGCCGCGTGAGGGGACTACCAGGGCCAGGACAGACGAGCCGCCAAGAGCTTGGCTTTTGGGGCCTTTCGTTGCTGGGGGAAGCCGAGCCACTTTCTTCTCACCAGGTTTGAATCCAGCAGCGGAGTAAGGATTATTTAACAGACGCTCACTGTGTGCAGGGCCTTGGGAGTGGGAATGGGGGACGGTACGGAGGCGTGCCAGCGACGCCCCTGCCTGCAGTTAGTTTAGGTTAGTAACTCGATGCACTTTCCTGTGACCACTTTTAATGGTCAGAAACCTAGGTCTAAGTTTTCAGTTAAAGAGAAAGGAGTGTGGCTCATTTGGAGCATAGGTAATTAGGAGAATAAACTCACAGAAGGCCATAGGGGTTCCCAGGCTTTGGGGCTAAAAGGAAAGGGAAAGTGTTGGTATGATCACGACATCCAGTCACCAGTGTTCCAAGGAAAATTTATCCAGCCCAGATTTTTGGATGCCTACCATGCTCCAGGAGCTGTGCTACGGTCTAAGAGTACAAAGAAGAACAAACGATTTCTGCTAACCAGGATCTCCATGACACCCCGGCCAGGCCACTTCTTGCTATATGAGGCAGAATAGAGGCAGGATACTGCATGATGTGCATCATTTGTTGCAGTATACCAAATATATCTCTGAATCACTGAAACTCAAACCCGTGAATAAGTTTGATTCATTTTATTCCTTAAGAAGAGATTTATTGAGCCCAAATTATGTGCCAGGCCCATGAAACAGCTAGGGTTACAGAAGTTACCCTGCCCTCCTAATGGAAGTTAACCTAAGTGAAATTGAACAGATAACAATAAGGATGCAGAATATTATGAAAGAGAAGTGCAGGGAGATACTAACCTGTGAATCTGTGAAAGTTTCTTGGAGGAAGTGTGTCTAACCCAAAATGTGATAAGTGAGTAAGACATTAACTATGTGAAGGGGAGAGGATGTAAGAAATTGGGAGGGTAAGGAATAAGAGTTGGTATGAAAACGGCAGGTGAAAATAAGGCTTAAGCAGGACAATGACATGACCAGATTTGTGTTATTGGCAAGATTTGTGTTGTTTGCAGTATGGAGTACAGATAGAAAGCGTAGAAGACCGGATGTGGGAAGCACCATCCCGAATAGGGCCAGTAGAGATGCTGAGTGTACTATCAGTTGAGTGGACATAATAACAACAATAATAATAACTAATACTTAATATTATATGCCAGGATCTGTATCCAGTGCTTTACATATATTAACATGTATAACACTGTCGATAGCATTGTGAGATAGATAACGTTTTCAACCCAACTTTACAAATGGGCAACCTGAAGCATAAAAGGGAGTAGGTAACTTCTAAGATTACACAGCTAGAAGGTGGCAGACCTAGGATTCAAACTTAGTCTGACTCAGGAGTCCATCTCTTCATCACTATACATACAGAAAAGTAGAATGGGTCATGTCATGGGTTGAATTGTGCTACTCCCCCCACCTCCAAAGATATATTGAGCTTCTAACTCTTGGTGCCTGTGTATGTGACCTTATTTGGAAATAGGGTCTCTGCAGGTATAGTCAAGTTAAAATGAAGTCACCCTGGATTAGGATGGGCCCTAGATTTAATGAGGTGTCCATATAAGAAGAGAGATATAGAGACATACAGACTCACAGATGGGGAAGAAGGCCATGTGACAACAGGCAGAGACTGGAGTGATGCAGCTGTGAGCCAACCAATACCAAGCATTGCTAGTAACTATAAGAAGCTGGGAGACAGGCATGGATGAGATTATCACTCAGAGCCCCCAGAAGGAACCAATTCTGCCAATATTGTGATTTAAGACTTCTGGACTCCAGAACTGTGAGAAAATAAATTTCCATTTTGTTAAGCCACCCAGTTTGTGCTGCTCTGTTACCGAAGCCCTCCCAAACTGTTAGAAATCAAAAGGTATTTTAAAGTTAGAAAAGGCAAATGTTTATGGTTTGGACATTGGGAATGCGAAAGGAAGGAACAAGTCAAAGACCCCTCTTGGTTTTCTGGTTTAAGCAACTGAGCGAAGAGTCGTACCTTTATGAGTTAGCACTGGAGGAAAATTGGGGGAGTGGGATGGGTGGATAAGAAGATGGAGAGATAATGAAATAAGTTTTGGACATGCTGAGTTTGTGAATATATCTGAGATATGCAAGTAGAGATGTGAAATAGTCAGTCGGACTTAAATCCGTAGAACAAAGCAAGAGCCAGGGTAGGGATTGAACTTTGAGTTTGTCAGCCACAGATGATAAATGAAACCATCGAAGAGATGAAATTGCTCAGGGAAAGAAGAGGACAAAGAGAATTGGTGACCAGGACAGCCCTAGAATCTCTTCCAGTATTTAATGTTTAGGTAGAGATGGAGGAGCTGACAGGAGAAATTGATGAGTGAGCAAAACAAAGAGATGAGAAAATCTAAATAGTGGAGTTTCACAGAAGCCAAGGAGTGTTTGAGAAGAGATAGTACAACTGTGGAATGTTTCGAGAAGCCAAGAAAAATAAGGACTGAAAAATGTCTTAAGGATTCAGGGTAGTAGAGGCCATCAGTGATTTTACAAGAGCAATTACAGTAGTGGGTAAAATCCAGATTGGAATGGGTTGTGGAAATAAGTGGACAGTGGTGAAACGGAAACAGCAAGATTACCCAAAGTTATCACTACATTAGAGGAAATGAAAAAAAAAGTAGCGGGAAGAGGATGCCAGGATGTGTTTTATGGTGGTGGTTTTGTTTTTAGATAGGAGAAGCCTGAGCATGTCTCAGCAATGACAGTGAGAACTAGGCAGGTCTCTTCAGCAAGTCAGTGCCATGGCAAAAATGGGGAGAGAGTGACCACTGAGGCAAATATACACAATATAAGAATAACAAAAGTAGGAGAGAGGGAGATGTAAGGGACATACCCATATGCAATGCATGCATTTCGATTGAATCCTGGTTCGAACATGTCAATTGTAAAAGACATATGGGGAACATTTGGTGAAATTTGAATATGGACTGGATGGATACTGGATGATATTAAAGAATCACTGTAAATTTTGTTAATATAATAAATTATACTATTATAGTTATGTAGGGAAATATATTACTAGTAACTTAAAGTATTCAAGCAGTAAAAAAGATGAAGCATGTATAACAGTTATTAAATCTGAATGATAGGTATGTTTAAAAACTTTCATAATTAAAAAAGGAATTGCTAAAAGAAAGAATCTAGTAGTGAGAGAAAAGATATGGGAGAGAAGTAAAGTAATTGGTAGCCTGAGGATTCTGAGATGCACAAAGGGATGGGTTCTAAGGCACAGATGGAGGGTATGGCTTTAAATAGGAGGTTGGATACTTTCTTCATTGGAAAAGGAGGAAGGATTAGCTGGAGAAGCAGGAGATTCCTGGATTTGGTGGCAAGAAGTTTTTCTTCATTACTTTTAACAAATGAGCAATCCCTATGAGCTAGGAGGAAAAGTTGCAGCAATATCTGTCTCATATATCTTGCAGTGGAACAGATTTTTAAAAAATAATTATGCAGATAGTTCATGGAGCCTGGCATAAACACTTTGAAGGAAGAGAACTGAGTAAAAACTGTGGGAATGTAACCTGGTTGAATCAGGACAGCGTCAGTTCCTAAAGAAATAACATTTCAAGCCGAATTCCGAATTAGGAATAGGAATTAGCCTATTTTAAGGTACCTTTAAGATTCCCAAGTAGAGCTGTCATGTAGGCAGTTGCAAATATAGGTCTTGTAATAAATCATATTAGTAAAATAAACAAAA
The DNA here is from genome assembly GCF_000151845.1 of Pteropus vampyrus. Taxonomy (NCBI): domain Eukaryota; kingdom Metazoa; phylum Chordata; class Mammalia; order Chiroptera; family Pteropodidae; genus Pteropus; species Pteropus vampyrus. The sequence continues at coordinate 5,501,700 of NW_011888784.1, forward strand.
TCACACAATCATCACAGTAAAAACATTAAAAAAAAAACATTCAACAAAATCCAACACTCTTTCATGATAAAAACATTCAACAAACTAGGAATAGGTGGGTGCTTCTTCAATCTGATAAAGAACGTCTAGGGAAAATCCAGTTAAGGTTATACTTAACGATGAAAGACAGCGTTTCCCCCAATTAGGAATAGAACGATGTCCTCTCTTGCCCCTTAGAACATTGCAATGGAGATTCTAGGCAGGGCAATTAGATGAAAACTATCTTGTTTGCAGGTGACATAATCTTTATATAGAAAGTCCTAAAAAGTCACTAAAATTATTAAAACTAATGAGTTCAGTAAGGTTGCAAGATCAGTAACAAAAATCCGTTACTGTTTTTCTACACATGAACAATCAAAATGAAAACAATTTCATTTACAATATTATCAAAAAGAATAAAGTAGGAATAAATTTAACAAAAGAAGTGTGAGTCTCATGAAAACTACGAGACATTGTTGAATTAAAGAATAAAGGTTTTTAAAGATAAAGAACACGAAGACATCCCATGTCCATGGATCAAAAGAATTAATGTTTTAAGATGATAATACCAAACAATATTGATTTACAGATTTAATGCAATGTCTATCAAAACCCTAGGTGGCTTGTGTGTGTGTGTGTGTGTGTGTGTGTGTGGTGTGTGTGTGTAAACTGACAAGTTGATCCTAAAGGAAATGCAAGGGATCCAGAATAGCCAAAAAAATGTTGAAAGAGAACAAAGTTGGAGGACTCATGCTTTGAGATTTCAAAGTTTACTACAAAGCTACAGTAATCAAAACATGAGGTATTGGCATAAGAATAGACATGTAGAGCAATGGAACAGACTTGAGAGTCCAGAAATAAACCCTTACATTTATGGTCAATTGATTTTTGACAAGGGAGCCAAAACAATTCAGTGGGTAAAGAACAGTCTTTTCAACAACTGGCACTGGAACAACTACATATCTATAGGAAATAGAATGAAGTTGAACTTCTCCCTCATACCAAACATAAAAATTAACTCAAAACCATAGACTTATAAGCCGTAAGATCTAAAGCTGTACAACTCTTAGAAGAAAATATAGGCATAAAGCTTTGTGACTTTGGATTAGACAAAGTCTTTTTAGATACAACACCAAAAAGCACGTGTCAAAGAAAAAATACATAAACTGGACTTCATCAAAATTAAAAACTTTTGTGCCTTTAAAAGACACCATCAAGAACCAAGAAGACAACCACAGAATGGGAGAAAATATTTGCAAATTACATTTATGATAAGGGACTTCTATTCAGAGAAGTATTACAAATATCGAGAACTATTACAACTCAATAATAAAAAATAAATAACCCAATTAAAAATTTTGCAAAGGATTCAGTGGTCAGCATCATTAATCATTAGAGAAATGCAAGTCAAAACTATGATGAGATAAACTTCACACCAACTAGGACGACTGTAATAAAAACATCATAATAGTAAGTGTTGGTGAGGTTGTGGAGAAATTGTAACCATCACACATTGTTGGTGGGAATGTAAAGCAGAATAGCAGCTTTGGAAAACAGTAACAGTTCTTCAAAATGTTAAACATGAAGAGTTACCATGTCACTCAGTGATTCCACTATTAGGTGTAGCCAGAGTAATGAAAACAAACAGTCACATAAAAGAACATGAATGTTCATAACAGCATTATTTATAATAACTAAAAAGTAGCAATAACCCAAATGTCCACTGACTAAGAAGAGATGGCTATAATATGTGGTATATCCATAATATGTACTACTACTTGTCAATAAAAAGGAAAGAAATATTGATACATGCTACGTGGGTGAACCTTGAAATCATTATGCTAAGTGAAAGAAACTCTAGTCATGAAAGACCACATATCATGATTCCATTTATATGAAACATCCAGGATAGGCAATTATATAGAAACAGAAAGCAGACTAGTGGTTGTTTGGTGCTGGAGGGTCTGAGGGCATGGAAAGTGGTTGCTCATGGGTACAGGGTTTCTTTTGGGGGTGATAAAAATGTTCTGAAATCGAGCATGGTGATGGTCGCACACCTCTGTGAACATACTTTAAACCATTGAATTATATACTTTAAACTATATGGTAGGTGAATTATATCTCCGTAAGTCTGGGTTTTTTTTAAACCACACATTAGAAAATTATTCAGACAGGTATTTATTACATCCAGTGCTAATTATGAGTGATACAAAAGAAACATGAAACAGTGTATTAGTCAGCTCAGGCTGCGAAAACAAAATATCATTAAGCAAAGTGAAATCTTGTTTCCTGATACTTGGTTCTTCCATATATAAAATAAAGACTTGTTTTCTGTCTTCAAGTTTAAGAGTTAACGTGTCAGAAATTAATTAAACCCTGTCGTCATATGAGATAAAGAAAAAATGTATAGTCATATGAGATATGACAGGTGGACCTGAAATAAGGACAAGAGAAGGACAAATTGCAGAGATGAGGGCATATAAGTCTTTAGAAGAATGCGTAAGGCAATCAAAAATTAGCAGATAAAGGCAAAGAAATAATGATTTATGATATCAAGAAAAGACGTACAAGTAGGTAAAAGGCTCATTTATGGAAAATAAGTGGGATAATTGGCTACATTCCTCACCTCAAAACTGAGAAATGATAAATAATCAAAGATAAAAGGTGTGGCCCTGCTGGCAGGATACAACATGCTCTGAAGGCCTAACCAAGCTGTGGCCAGGTTTAGTTTAAAATTTCCCCCATGTAATGTAGATAGTGCATCTCAGTTACATTGTCTTTATACTGACATTTAAGTTGGATGTTACAAATTCTGAATTGGACCAATTATTCCACTTGACACTGCTTTAGTTTTGTTTATTTTTTCAGTTCTGACTTGAAAATATTTTGTTTGTTTAAAAAAAGAAGAAAAGAACTATCTGATGTCACAACAGTCATTTTTACTGAATTAAATGCCATGAAGTAATTATTAGACTATAGTTTATTTTATAAAATGCAAGTGAAAATGAAATGAGTTTTTGCTGCTTATCAAAGGTAAAAAATATAAAGTATTTAACCTAGTATTGTTTTTACTTTTAAGTCATTACGACTTTATATTTTATATCTTTAACAAAGGCTCAAGGTAATCTTTTAGGGGATGACTAATGAGGGAGCAAGGTGAGTGCATAATAAATTTTAACACAGCTAATCATTTTTATATTATGCAGTTGGCTGGGGAACAGACCAGGGAATTGGCGGATTCGGAGAGGAGCCAGGAATTAAATCTCAGCTAATGAACCTTGTTCGATCTGTAAGAACCGTGATGAGAGGTAAGAAGAAAAACCAGTGAAGCACTGTTAAGTTTTAATTTTGTGGTTTGATTTAACTAGCAAAGCTTCCTAGTGTGAATACTACCACATACCATCTTTGTAGTGGGAAGTATTTTTTCTCTTCAACCTGGCTTTATTGCTTAAAGGTTATTGGTTTCTTTCTTAGTTTGCCTCTTATTTCTATCTAAGCCAGTAGATGAAAATGAAATGCTCAGTGGTATAATCAGATTGTATGTTACCTCACAGAGTTGAAAGACAATGATGATGTTCTTGCCTTTTGGAAATTCTCTTGCTTCCAAGTAGTTAAGTCATCTAGAGTCCTCTAAAGGCTCTCAAGAGAAAAAAGTCCCATATCTGCTGTTCTGTTAGAAAATATTCTAGAGCAACTCAAGAAAGAAGAGTTCAAACCTTTTATTTAAAACCATTAAAATTAGGGTCTGTCTCTCTCTATCTCTATGTTGTCTTCCTCTTTTTTGAGCTGCTTTACTCACAACTTTGGATATGATAAGTTTATTCTTAATTTAGTGATGAAGCTATGGAATCTTCTTTGCACTGTATTTCTAATGTCAAGTGTCGCTGGCAGCCATAAGGGTCAACTTCTGCTTGAGTCCAGTGTGTTGCCTTGTTCTCAGAGCGGCACCAGCACTATCCACAGATTTTTTCATATTGACCTAGTTGTACCAGTGTGATCCTTATCCCCAGCCACACAAGCCCTCTTTAAAATTTTGGATTTTGGATCCAGTGCATGTTCGAATGTTCCTGTTATAAGTATTTACAACATGATGATGATGACTTATTGTTTAAGTATTTCTATCTTTTCTGGATGCTAGTAACTGATCGAGTTTTTTTCTGATATTTTCTTTATAGTAACGACTTTTTTTTCTTTGCAGCGCCCTTGATAATAGTAAACTCAGTTGCAATTGTATTACTTTTACTATTTGGGTAAAGATCAATGGAGGAAATGGAGACTCAGAAGAAGAGATGCCAGTAGAAGTTATTACTTCGATCTTTATTGGAATATGCATATCCTAGCTGGCTGACCTTGGACTTGACAAGAATATAAACCTGAAAATAAAACCAGAGTCCCCTATTTATCTGATTTTTTAAAAGTTGCAGTTATAGTTTCATTATAAAAAGATCAGATAATCAGAGGCAGTAGCTATTCAAGACTGTAATATATTTGATTGCTGACTGTTAATAATAAGTTCATGCTTTGGTGAAGATTGTTAAAAGGTACAGCACTGTCACTCTGTGTTTTTAGAGTTTTTTCTCTCTCACTTCTCAGGGATGAATTTTTTTGCAAAGTTTTGAAATTCCTAGTGACTTAGCTATGATGTGAGAGTGATTATCCTCCTAGATAAAATTTAAATGTTGTTTTTTAAAGTACTACATGGGAAATGATAAAAAGGTAATTTGGATAATTTTATTTTGAACTCTTTGATTAAATATTTTTGTCTATATATTGTCTTGGTTATGAAAAATTCAAATTGATGGTAACTGTTGAGGAGCAATACTCTGATTTTAGGGAGAATTCTAAATTTATAAGTCAGATAGTCACCTGATGATTCTGTTTTTGTTTTATTTTCTTTTCATGCATTCATTATTTTACTAATGTATCTGAGTGATGAGGCCAAATCAGTGTCTACATATATTCATTGGTAGAAAAATTGTGTAGAAAAGTCTATGCCCTTTTTACAATGATGACTTATTTTTTAAAATCAGCATAAATATTGGCCTGCAAGAGCAATTCTAAACAATCACAATTAAACTGTACTGTGTAAGAAGACTTTATTGTGAAGCATTTACCTCTCCCAAAATTATCATGTTTCAGTTTCTTGGAATAGCTTATTAAGGGGTGTGATTCTTAATTTTTCATTCTGTCTGTCAATAGGGCATTCATGCTGGATAAGTTATTTTTTGTTTTATTTTTATGTCTTAAACCATCCCATATTTGCTCATCCTGTAATACAATTTGATGCAGAAAAAGTAAAACTATGTAAATGTTTTTTTCTGGAAATTATCAGTTATAATATTTTAAAGGGGGTGGAAAGGCATCTTTGTTTATAGGAAAAGATTTGTAAATAAAGTTAAATTTCCAAGTCAAGCACTTGTTTTTGTACCTTAGTATATATACCTGTCAGTGTTAACAAAATTCTCATTTTGTATGTAACACTTAAATATGTTCTTTGCTGTGAAATCACTGAGCACAGATTTAATGAAAGTAAACATTCACAATCCATTTTATTCTTCAGTGAATTGAATTGCTGACATACATCAAAGTGACTCATGAGCAACTTTTATTCTATGACTTCAGTTACTTCAAAAATTTTAAAGCAGGTATTGAATGCCTGTTGACCAACCCTGAGTTAGAGATAGATTCTCTCTGGGTTGTGGGCTTGCAGCTGAACCAAAGAAATGCACCAGGGATTCATAGTTGATTACTTGGCTCATGTAGGTAACATATTTGGCACTTAGAGGCAGTGTTCTTACAAACAGCTGATGCATGAGTCTAAGCTTCAGCCACTGAACAGATTAAAAAGCAGCAGTTAATTGAGGGTACTCCCATTTATCCACAGGCTATGAGCCATACAGGAACTCTGGAAAGAAAAGAGAGACCTTGTCTTGATGCCATTTTCATGTAAGATTTCAACATACCTTCATGCTCATTTAGTGTTGGGATACTGTCCAAGTTCACACTCCACTGGGGAGCAGTCAAGCAGGGCAAGCTCAGAGTATTTTGTAGCAAAGCAGTTCTTGGGAAAGTGAAGCACTGAACATCAAAGTATTTCATCTCTGGAGGCCACTTACACATTTTTGGCTTTAATGTGCCTGAAAGAAGGTACGTAAGCTCTCACAGGTTAACCCTGGTTTCCCCAGAGCAGTTGTGATTTGGTAACCATGGTACCTTGTTTTAGTAGACATTAATTTAAGTCTCTGTTTCCTGCCCACCTCTTCCCCCTTAGCCATTCTCTGTATTAACAATTTGTGATCATTCTGGACTCCAAATATCCGTGACGTTTATGGTCCTATGTATTCTGGCCCCGCATCTGAATGCCTCCTACCTGTTGTGAAAGATCTTGGCTCTAGTCTATAAATATTAACCAAATTCATACTCTAATCAAGTACACTGATTTTCAAACTTTGTTAACAGCAGAATGAGACCTTCAAAGGAGTAATAACAATTGTAATGCTTCAATATCTAAAACAGATTAGAGAAGGTCCATTTATTTATTTTTAGTTGAAGCAGGGATTGGGCCCAGAGGCCCACTGTTCAGCCTCCACCAAACTCTGTCAAGTTTCCAAAGGCACTTCCACAAAACTACAACTTTTCAAAAACATGGTTTAAAAGGCTGTCTTAAAAACTCCAGTTTTAGATAACAGTATGCACGGAGATCTGTGTTCTATAGGTATATGTAATCACCTACACATACATGTTTATGTACTCATCAAAAGAATTGAGAGAAAGCAATATATTTGAGTAGTAGAATGGCTAAGGGGGAAGAGGTGGGCAGGAAACAGTAAGAAGCAATATATTTGAGTAAGAAGCATAACCTTTTATCAAATGACTTAAAATTCTTAAGACTTTAGTTGTTTTTCATTGTTTCATTTTAAAAAATGGTCAGTAACTTTTAGAAGTCTGCTCCAGGTGATACATATATATTTTTCCAGGTCGCTAACATTTGATTCTAGGTGCCCCTCAATGAAAGAGATGTTCTCCTGAAGTAAAATGTTTTTGGTGAAATGAATCACTTTCTCATTGACTTACAGTTTAAAAGTTATTATTACTAATAAAATTTTGATATCAAGCAAAATGGAATTCTTTTTTGCTAAAATTTTTCTTGGCCTCTGATTGGTCATGAGATATCAGATATTGTGAAAACATTCTGTGCAAGGACCTGGGACACACAGTGGGCAATGCCCAAGGGTTTTAATGATCAAGATAAGTTTTGGAATCCTCTTTTTGTTTCAAATCAGCCCCTCCCTTTTGAGGTCTCATCCTTTCTTTACTCATTTGGCCATTTGGCAAGCAAAGCCATTTGAGTCTTGATTAGAAGGAAGATATCAGTCTTCCCAATATTCCACATCATAATGAATGACACCATCTATTATACTACTCAGTTGCCCAAACCTGGAACCAAGTAATTATCTTGATGCCTTCCTCTCCCTTACCATCAATCTAATCTACCACCAATTTCTGACTATTTTACCTCCTAAAGATCTCTTGAATTTGTCTTTTTTGCTTTGTTTCCACACAGTTCAAGCATCTCTCTTGGAACCCTGCAGTAGCTTCTTATCCGATCTCACACATTTGGGCACCACTCCCATCCATTCTCTTTAGTGCAGCCAGAATAAGTATTTAGGAAAAAAAAAAAAAAAATGCATGTCTTAGTAGTATTTGCTTGCTTAAAATCTTTTGGCGGTGTTTTAATTTGGTCAAAAACAGGCTCCCAGCTCTAAAGGGGAAACTAGGAACAGGTTCCTTTTCCTTCAACCAAGTAGGCCCTTACACAAAAAACGAGACTTAACAAATATGAGTACAACAAAAACAACCTCCGGACCCAGTAGAGGGGAAAAGCAGAGGGTCCCTAGTCCAGGGAAGAAAGAGTTATAGCTCGCAACATGGCTGACAGCAGCACTGGGTAGAGGTGACCTTGGATGGTGTTCTAGCAGCTTGTGAGTCTCAGGTCAAGGGCAGAGCAGCAGTTTTGTCAGGGTTCCATATATATGAACCAGGGTGTGTATCTATTATGTCAGATTGCTCCAGAGTTTTTCATTTAGTTATTTTCATAGAAAGTACATAAATTGACCACCTCTGCACACAAGTAGTTTATTTGAAAGGTAAGTAGAGATCCCCAACGTGTGTCGGGGAGGGGAGCAGTGAGGGAGGTGGTTTTACGTATCCCAATATATTACTCCCTTCTAGATGATAGGCAAGGCCTGTGGTAGCACTCTCTGAGAGGTAGGGTGGGAAATGACAGTGTAAAGTTTTGGAATAACTGTTGCAGGAAAGAGGAACACCACCTGAGGTCGTGGTTAATAGCAGTCTTAAGTGCCAGATGCTATTCAGGTAAGAAAGCAGGACCGCAGAGATTGAATGTTTCAAGGAAAGTATCTAGGAGATGACTCCTGAGTTACTCCTTGGGAATGAGGGAGAAGTCGCAGCAAAGAAAGTTATTCAATGAAACTTGGTTCAACAATGGTGCTGTGGAATGGGAAAAAGCTACTGGGCAAAGGCAGAGGTTTTTGTTTTTCCTCTTGCATCTGGGCCCAGCAGGTCGCGCCCTGGAAGACGTGGGTGTCAAGAACAACTCTTTCTCCTTGAAGGCGGTGAAGGAACAGGAGTAGACCCGGTACTGGTTGTCGGGGACTGGGAGGAAATCCTGGGCGGATGGGGCAGAGATGGACGGGAAGAGGCGGAACTTCCGGTGCGGTCCTGGGTCAGCTTTCCGGCGTCAATCTGGCCGCTGTCTCGAGCATTCTGGACTCGCTACGAGGACGCTGACGACGCGGCTGTGCTGACTTCCTAGTTAGCGGGGCCTTTGCTGAGGACGGCGTGCGGAGCCGGGGTGAGGAGCAGCTCTGGGACTGGTGACCTCTCGCTTGTCTAGAGGCTGAATTTCTTTGTGAGAAGGCTCAGGGACTTATTTTCTGCATCTCTAGGCCATTCCCCTCCTGGGACACGGACCAACGCGCACGCCTGCTCCGTGAGGACTCCCCCCACCCACCCCCATCCCTCCGGACGGACACTGCCCCCTAGACCGCGGAACTACCTAGCGTGCGCGGAGCGGGGCGCAAGGCACTTCCGCCCGGCCGGGCCCTGGGTGCGCGCGGGCGTTGTTTGCCAGAGACAGGTCGTGGCTCTGGAATGGTGGTGGTTCCTCTGAACGCGTCCTTGGGCTGTGTTTCGAAGCTGGCGTCCCTTTCGGTCAGTCTGGCGTTTGCCAGGCCCTGGAACTTGGGCTGGGGCAGAGTGTAGTTACCAGTCCTGAGGCCCTTTCCCACCCAGGAGATGGGCAGGGATCGCTGTTGAGTTAGTGCTGAAAGATTCTTGTTCTTGGATCCTCCCAGTAATAGACGCCTGGATTCATGAACTTAGTTAATTCAGAAGTTTATTGATCGCTGAATAGTACAGTGGAAAAGGCAACACAGTCGGGATAGTGATTAAGTGTAATGGGGTCTTGCAGGGGGATCCTGGTGTAGCCGTGGAAGAAAATGAGTTGGACTCAGGAGTCCCAGAGGAAATGATTCTTATCTGAGACCCGAGAATTAAAGGAGTTGGCCAAGGGAAAAGAAGTTGTAGGGGTCAGGGATGGTGAAATTCAGGGAGCAAAAATGGTTTCAGACAAAAGTCCAGCGACGAAGGAGGTAAAGTATGGTACTCTTGGCCGACTGCAGTGCCATAGAACGTTGGTGAGGGAATATAGACAAATGAGTTGGAGAGGTAAACCAGGACTCTATACCAATGTTCATCGTTCAGACTTCGTACTGAGGGCATTGGGGAGCCACTGGAAGACTTTTTAAGTGGGGAGTAACTGAATAATAATATCATTTAGTGCATACAGTGGTTCTAGACTTTTTTTACTGGAAGCATGTAGGGAAGAAAAGAGAATTTTTACTACCCAAGGGCTATGGGGAAGCATATTCTGAACAGCCCTAGCCTCCCGGGAGAAAATTTTAATTGAACTCTCTTGTATTGTATTAAATATTTATTCAAGTTTTCAATTGTATGCCACAGTATATCTTTATTTTTGTATAAAATGTTTTCTCAAATCCTCAAGTTATGCTAAAGCTTTAGGACATTGTGTCATATTTATCCTGTGATTTTTGTAACCCTTGCACATCCATCATGTACCCTCCCCTGCATTTTCCCTCCCCCTAGACATGCATAATCCAGCCTTTTTGTGTGTAGAACACTGTTCACAATACATGTATCATTTTCTTTAATCTTATCAACCATTAGAGGTGGGTGTTATTCTTTCTACAATGAAGAAACAGGCCTAGAGGTTAAGAAAATTGCCCAGGTTCATACAGCTAGTGAGTCGAAGTTCACATGCAGGCGTGTACAACTCCCCAGTTCTTGTCCTTCACCACTACACCATTGCATTTCAGGGAATGGATTTGGGGCTGGAAATTGAAGATTTGAAGCAGAGATGGCATTTAGGAAGTTGTTGAACTAGGCTAGATGAGAGGTGATGATTCCCAAACTAAGTTTTAATAACAATAGAAGACTGGATTCAAGACTGTAAAGGAGGTGGAACTGACACGATTCTCTTTGGCAAGTGACTGGATGGGAGGAAGGAGTGAGAGTGTCAGGTGGGTACATCTGGATTGATGGTGCTTCCATTCACTCGTAAAGATCAGGAAAAAGCAACTTTGAGGGCAACAAGGACTTTTTGGATTGTGATGCCCTTGGGATATTCAAGTCAAGATGTCCTCTAAAGTATCTTGAAGAGTTTCTTTTAGGATCAGAGATAATCAACTTTGCATCGAATATGTACCAGTACCTGTTGTTTATGATTCTTCTAAGGTATATCCCATATAACTTGTTCAGACTATGGGAGATTGTGGGACATGGACCTAAGATAAACAGAAACATGGCCTATCTTTATTTTTTTTAACTTTTTAAAAATTAAGTTTATTGGGGTAACATTGGTTAATACGATTATATAATTTTCAGGTGTACTTTATAATTTGACATCTATATATTCTTTTGTGTGTTTACCACCCAAAATCCAGTTTCCTTCAGCTACCGTATATTTGATCCCCTTTAAAGCCTTTTCTGAGGGTGATACTATTTTACAATTACATGTTTTTGAAAAAAAAATCTTTATCGTAATATTGAATAGTTGTTTTCCTTTTGATTGAGCAATAATTGACATATAACCTACTAGTTTCAGGGGTACAACATAATGATTTGATATTTGTGTACATTAGGAAATTATCACCATGATAGGTCAAGTAAACTTGTCATCATAGTTAAACATTTTTTTCTTGGCATGATAACTTTGAAGATCTCTTAGCAACTTTTGAATATGCAGTGCAGTTATTGACTATAGTCACCATGCTTACCCATTTCTCCCACCCAGTTTCCCCACCAATGTGTTCTCTGTATCTATAAACTTGGGTTTTTTTTTTTTAATTCCACATATAAGAGAGATTGTAAGTATGATACAATTACATCTGATACAATATTAACTTGTAGTTCAAATAACAAGTATTATAAAAATTCAGACAAGAAAAGAGATCATGGCAGAAGTGGTCAAGGCCTATTGTGGGGCTAATTGAAGAAGTATATTTTAAGATTTGAGTTACATACCTCAGTTTTGTTCTTCTAGGCCTCAGGCAGTCACTTTTAGATATGTAATACTCCAAAAGAACATTTTAGAGTTTAAAAGGTATGTTCTGTGGAATTGATAAAAACAGCATTGTGGGCTTTTTGAATACTTTTGTGACATTAAGCCTATGTGAAGGCTTCAGTAAGGATTAAAATTATCAGTTTTTATTATGACCATTTACTGGCTCTGGTTGAACAGTTTTTAAAAAACAGTACACTCCTGTTGTTTTTCCAATCTTGTTTATATTTTGTAAAGCCTTGAGTATTAGCACTTTTTATTGAATATTAGACATCTCTCACAAAAGTTAGGTTTTGAGAGAAGCTATTGTAGGTTTTTCTGTATGTAAAAAGAGAATATTTTATCTGCATTTTGTGCAACCTTATTATCTTTTGTGGTCAGTTGTATTTTAAGTTAAAGAATCATTTACCTGTTACACGTCCAAATATAATCTTTAGGAACAGCCTATTCTTTTGACTAACAAACTTGTTTCCCCTCTCAGGTAGGTAATAGTTGATGCTATTTGCTGATGTAATCTTCCATATAAAGATCACAATAAAGTTTAGAAATAGAATAAAAATGAGGTCTATTACAGGAGAGGATTTTGCAATTTAATCTTGATTAACCAAAACTTTTAATATCTTTTTTTGCCTCTGCACTCCCCCCCGGCCCGCCCTCGCTCTGGGGCCCCATGCAGGTACATTATAAAAGACAAACAGAACCAGGGGTTTATTTAAAAATCAAAATATTTTGGGGATGGAATTTGTTATACTAAGAATATAATAAGTACCTAGACTAATTTAGTTTTTTATAACTATTAAATGTTTGAAAAATGACTGTCCAAAATGTAACAAGACTATTATGAAATAAGTCATCTACACAAGAATATAAAAACACATGTAAGTTTTTAATAATTTTAATAGAATAAAAAACATCCATATACCCACTGTAGGTCAGGAAGACCTTAGAGGCTCCCTTTGTGCGCTTCTGCTTTGCATCTCATTCCTTTCCCCTGGAGGAGTCACTCTTCTGACCCGTGTGATAATCATTCCCTTGCTTCTCTGCAGTTTTATCGCCTATGCACGCATCCCTATTTCTGAATGCTATAATATGAAACCATATTGTATGTAGTCCTTCGTGACTTGCTTCTTTCACTCTATAGTAGATTTCTGAGAGTTATCTAGGATGATGTTTGTAAATGTAGTTTATTTCCACTGGTTTTTGTATTCTGTGTATGAATTTATTTATAGCACAATTTATTTACTCATTCTGCTATTGAGGGACATTTGTATTGTTTCCAGTTTCTGGCCATTACAAACAGTTCTGCTGTGGACATTTTTGTTCATGTCTAATGGTACAGTGTGAAAGAATCTTTTGGGTATAATACTTAGGAATGGAATTGCTGAGTTGTAGAATATGGTGATTCCAGACTAGTTTCCAGAACGATCTTACTGGTTTATTCTCTCACAAGCCACATATGGAAGTTCCTGTTAAAAACTTTTGATATTTTCAGGGTTAAATTTTGCCAGTGTATTGGTGCAGCGGTCTCCTTCTGCTTTAAATTTGCATTTTCCTGATTACCAGTGAGTTTTGAACATCTTCATTTGTTTATTTGCTAGTCAGATTTGTTCTTTTGTAAAGGATATGTTGAGATTCTATGCCATTTTTCTACTGGGTTGTTTGTATTTTTCTTAATATTTATAGTTTATATTTCCTGGATTCTTGTCCTTTCTCACATGTGTTGGAAGTTTGTTTTCCACTCTCCTTTTTTTTATTCTGTCTTTCTAGTACTTTAAAAATATAGTTGAATTTATATATATTTTCCTTTCTGGTTTGTGCTTTTTATTTCTTGTTTAAGAAAGCTGTTCGTGTCTTTTAGTTATGGAGATACTTTCCTATTTAAAAGTTTTACAGTTTTGTAATAAACATATGGTTGTTTAATCTACCTGGTAAAAAAAATTATATGCTGTGATACAAGAATCCAGTTTCATTTTTTCTCTATAGATATTCAGTTGTTCTAGCGCTATTTTTTTGACCACTTCATTATTTTTTCACTGATCTGAAACACTACCTCTGCCATATTATCAATGTTCTACACATTGGGATGGGGGGCGGGTCTTTCTCTGGGTTCTCTCTTTTGTTCCAATGATCAGTTTGTCTCCTTATATGCTAAAATCATGACATCTTAATTAATTACAAGACCAATGTGAAACTCATGGTTAGCTTAGTATATATACAATGGATAGATGCAGAAATAATTATAGATATGTGTGTATGCATGCATTAGATATACTTAATATTACCCAGCTCTGTCTGCTGAGAGGACCTAGAGACAATGATGTCCCAATAGCAATGAGCACTCCCAGTGCTCAGATCTTGGTTTCTAAGTACTGTTCTCTAATAAAAGGAACCAAGGCTCCTTGGAAAAATGGCTGATTCTAGGGCTGGAGCAGGGAAAGTTCGAGATGAACCTGGAACATCTTGTAGTTCCAGAAGGCAAGTAAATACTGAAAAAACAAAAGGACGGAGGCACAGGAGCCAACCTGAAAGACCTCTCAATTGCCAGAGCTAGAGTAATTTGAGCAACAAAGGAGCATAGTATTGGTTTATAGTTCAAAGAATAAATGAATATCTGTGAGCCCATACCGGTAATAAAAATAAGTGATCAAATAAATAAATGGAGAAGAGACAAATCTCTCTTACAGAAGAATTCTAAATAATAGAATGAGGGCATTCCCCCTCCAGGAGATAAAGCTTAGTTCTTCTCTACCCCTTATAGTGACTTATTTCTAAGAATAAAATATAGAAAGAGCAGAATAGCAACTATGGCGAAACCTAACAGTTATTTAAGTAGCCTCTGTTAATGGTCATTTAGATTGTTTCTAATCTTCTTCTGTTTTAATTTAGCAATAAGTTTTAAAAAATGCAACAGAACCAAGTTGGATTTGGGCAGGATTGGTTCAACATTAATTGACCACATTAACAACTTAAAGGGGAAAAATATCTTATGGAAAAAGTAGTAGTTAAAATCCAATAGCAATTTATGACAAAAATTCTTAGCAAACTGGCACTAGAAGAGAACTTCCTTAACAGGCTAAAATAGCTACAAAGAATCCTACAGCAAGAATACGTATGGTTAAATATTGAGAGCATTCCCTTTAAAATCAGGAACAAGATTAGGATGCATGCTATCACTACTTCTATTTAATTATTATGGAGTTCCTAACCAGAGCACTAATGTGAGAAGAGAAAATAAGAAAGAAGGCTTGGAAGAAAGAAACAGAATTGTCATTTGCAGTTGATAATTGTCGTCTTAGAAAACACAGGAGAATCTACAAGCTAATTATTAGAATTAATAAGAACGTTTAGAATGGTTAAAAGATATGACAAAAAAATTTACTTTAATACACCAACACCAAACTGTTAGAAAAAGTAATTTAAAATAAAATAACATTTACTATAGCAATGTTAGAGCTATGTCTCCACATATATGGAAGACATCTTTATGTAGATATTTATAAAACTATAATTAAACAGAGAAATGTACCATATTGCTGGATAGGAAGATGCAATATAATACTCATCTCAGTTCTCCTAAGATTATTCTATAGATTCAATGCAATTCTAGTCAGAATCCCAAAAGGTGTATTTTTGTTTTTGTTTTGATGGAAAATGACATGCATCAACAGGTTCAGGATTTGTTTTTGGAAATGGTAGTGGCTGAATTCCAAAACTGTTCTGTATGTATTGCAGTATGGAGCAAATGAGTAAATATATTGTTGATACTTTAAAAATTGTGGTTCTCAAATGGGAGAAAAGAGAAATGAATGTGGAATGGAGGAGAGGAAGAACCCTGTGGTGTCTGGAATTGGAAGTGTTATGAATTGATGATTTAAAAAATATATACATTTTTTAGTGCTACAGTTCTTTTTGTCCTTCAAATATATCCTATTGAAGGATTAGAGTCGAGTTCTCTGTGCAGAAGTTGTCTTAACTAGATTAGTTTGTTTCTACTTACATTTCAAGACTGGCTTAATTTAAATTTGATTATTTAAACCATTAACATGATTCAAAGTCAAAACTAAAAGCATGGGCAAATGAGCCACTTCTCAGTGCCTGAATTTCCTCATCTGGGTGGGATTGCTTAGAAGTTTCAATAAGTTGATAAAGACTGCAGAGCACTTAGCATGGTGCCGAACACATACAACATCCAATAAATGCGAGCTGTTCCAGCTTTTCTCCTTTCTCAATGGATTCCTCCCAGTCACTTCTCTTGCTCCTTACTTTTTCTGGTCTCTGACCGGGGCTATACATTGTGAGAAGCAGATGGGTAGCTGTTACATAGTAATGAGTGTATATCACTCTAGGCAGTGCTTTTCACTGCTAGGCAGTCTCCTTAACTCACAGAACCTTCACAGCCCCGCAGGGTATTTATCATTATTCTTCTCCTTTTACAGATGAGGAAATGGAGGCTTAAGATGATGAATGCAGTCCGCCAAGTTTACTCAGCTGACCCTGGATCTATCTGACTTTCATTTCCTGGCCCCACTTCTCCCACCTTCTGCATCTCCCTCACTTAGGCCCTAGGTTCTAGCTTGCTGAGGGGAAGCCTGTGCTTGGGTTTGGGAAGCATGTATAAGGAAAAGAGCAGGTCTGGGCCTTCTTGACTGATGGGCTCCCTGGGTCCAGCAGGAACATCATCTCTTCCCTCCCTAGTCCAGATCATGCCGTCAGTTCTCTCCAGTATGTGCAGTTGCATATCCACTATACATGCTAATCTGCAGCCAGCACTTGCCATAAGTTTGCTTCAGTTCTGGGATTCAGCGTGGGTTTATTTATTTTTTATATTTATACCTTGTGTGCAGAGATGGCTGATTTGGAGTGGAAGCAGGGTCTGAGAAATGGAAGGAGCAAAGGAACTAAAAGCTAGAAGCTGGAAAAGAATTCAGGAGTCATCTTTGCCTCCTGAAAGGAATGCACCTAAGAGAGATTAACAGGTGGAAGAAGTAGACAATCTAGAGCAGTGGTCCCCAACATTTTTGGCACCAGGGACCAGTGCTCCTATGAGAATCTAATGCCCGATGATTTGAGGTAGAACTGAGGCGGTGATGCTAGCGCTGGGGAGCGGCTACAAATACAGACGAAGCTTCACTGCTTGCCTGCCTCTCACCTCCTGCTGTTTTTCCCTATTCCTAACAGGCTACTGGTCTGCGACCCAGGGGTTGAAGACCCCTGATCTAGAGTATTCCTGGCAACTTTGGGAGATGAGCCAGCAGGGGTTAGCAGGCCCATGTTGAAGAGGAAAAAAAATCAAGGCCCCGGGTACATTGTACACGGTACATTGATTCTTTCAGCCCAGATCTCCCGACTGTAGGCAAAAGAAAAAGATCGAGGCTTCATCTTGCTTCCCTGCCCTGCCCCACATATTGAAGAGCAGATTGGGACCAGAAAGCGTAAGGTACTTGGCCAAGGTCACATAATGAATTTAAGGCAGAACCAGGACCACCACCTGCTGACTGCCAGTCTCAAACTCTCATCATTGCATCTCATAAGGAGCTAGCTGAGAAGGAGGTATCTTCCTCCACCCATCATTTGTCTCAAAGTAACGTGCTGTAAACCACCAGAAACCTCTTCTTGGGGGTCTCCACAGATTCTTAGTAATTGCTTACTTCCATCTCCTCAGGTTTTTTCCCTTTTTCCTCTGCTTCTCACTTTAAAGGAGATGGCTCTTCCAGCTCTGCTATCACGTCTGGGCTCGATACATAGTAAGTGCTCAGTAAACATTTGCCTAAGGAAGGTACCAATGAGTGGGGCAACTTGGCAATATCATGTAAGGCTGCAGATGAGTACACACCCTCAGACCAGCAAGACCCCAGAGAAATGTTCACACCCATGTCCACGGGGGAGACATGTACAAGGATGTTCAAAGAAGCACTCTTTGTTATAATAAAATGTGCAAAATAACCTAAATCTCCATGATTAAGAGAACAGATAAAGTGTATAACCATACCATGGAATACCATGAAACAGTGAAAATTAATGAATATTGGCTACATGTGTTAAGATGGGTACATCTCACAAATATAATGTGGTGTGGTAAAGCAAGTCGCCAAGTATAGAAATAATAACATTAATACAAAGCTTTCAACACCTCAAAATCAGGATAGTAGCTACCTTGGGGAGAAGAAGAAGAATGGGATCAAAAAGGATACACAGAGGGCTCTAGCTCCACCAGTGTTGTTTTATTTCTAAAGTTGAGTGACAGGTAAAGGTGGTGGTTGTATTATCCTTGATACCTTTTTGTAAGTCTGAAATATTTTGTTATTAAAAAAAAATGGAAATAAATGGATACATTTTAAAAGACTTTAAAATGAAATCCCATCCTCTTGAGCGTCAATACTATTCTTACCCACTCCTCTATTATCTTTAAACCATACCTTATACTCCACTGTATACAGTATATAATTCATAAATTTTAAAGGGAAAATATGCAAAAGGAGAGTTGCACATTATGAGATAAGGACAATATTGCCAGACTTCAAAATCACCATGTGTCTACAGCCATGCCACTCTGAACAAGCTGGATCCTGTCTGATCTGGGAAGCTAAGCAGGGTTGGGCCTAGTTAGTACTTGGATGGGAGACCACCTAGAAAGACCAGGTATTGTAGGTGTAAAAAGAATAAAAAATAAGAGATTGTAAGCTGACAAAGTCCTTGCAATCTGTGTGGTCAACCAAGGGTTGCCTCGCCTAAAAATAAATAAATAAATAAATAAATAAATGAATAAAATTACTGTGTGACTTTGACCTGTAAATACTATTAGCGCTTTGGCCATATATGCCATTTCAGGATATAATAGTGGAGGTGAGTGATTAGAACATTTTCATCATATCTAACCAAAGATGAAAAAAAATTTGCCAATGATTTAGTGCTTCCATTCTTCCATCCATTCTTCGGAGTACATTATTATTTAAAAATAACAAATGAATAAATTGTTTCACCAAAGAGTTATTTTAAGAAACCTGAAAGTAAGTAGTAACTTCTCTTTTTATTAACTTTTTCCCTTATAGTTTTAATTCAATATTTTTTTTAAAATCGAGCATTATGAAAGTTTTATGAAGCAAATTTTGATTTTTAAAAATCTATTTTTCCCCAAAAGAAGCAGCTTAACACTAAGCAGTATGTTTCTGGATATGAATGATATTTTTAAAGACTTACCAGTTTTTAATGGTCCATTGTTTCCTAAACTGTATTTTTAATTTCATTTGCTCTCTCCTAGGGAATGAGGGATGGCAGCACGCCGCGCGTTAAAAGCTGTTTTGGTAGATCTCAATGGCACACTTCACATTGAAGATGCAGCTGTGCCAGGCGCACAGGAAGCTCTTAAAAGGCAAGCTATTCTCCAGGTTCAGCTGACAAATATGTTTGTAAGTGCCATTTTACCAAGGCAGATCATTAGCTAAATGGATGGCCTTAAGATGGCATTTCACCAGCTTACCATACATATAGAAACTGCCTTGGGTTTAGCTAGATGTCTATATGGTAATATCCTCCACACATTGTTCTCTAATCCTGTATTAGATTTGGCCTTTTGATCTAATCTTTTTGTGTGTGTGTCTCTTTTTCTGAGTCAGTAATGTAAATTTGTGAATGAAAACTCAGGATTCTAGAATATAGAATAAAGAGCATTGGAAAAATCACAAATGAATCCTGGAATCACGAAATGAAACACACACATACACAAAGGCATAGGCACTCTGCCTTCACCTAAGATC
>NW_011888784.1:5521183-5593998 GCF_000151845.1 Pteropus vampyrus
AATAAAATAACATTTACTATAGCAATGATAGAGCTATGTCTCCACATATATGGAAGACATCTTTATGTAGATATTTATAAAACTATAATTAAACAGAGAAATGCACCATATTGCTGGATAGGAAGATGCAATATAATACTCATCTCAGTTCTCCTAAGATTATTCTATAGATTCAATGCAATTCTAGTCAGAATCCCAAAAGGTGTATTTTTGTTTTTGTTTTGATGGAAAATGACATGCATCAACAGGTTCAGGATTTGTTTTTGGAAATGGTAGTGGCTGAATTCCAAAACTGTTCTGTATGTATTGCAGTATGGAGCAAATGAGTAAATATATTGTTGATACTTTAAAAATTGTGGTTCTCAAATGGGAGAAAAGAGAAATGAATGTGGAATGGAGGAGAGGAAGAACCCTGTGGTGTCTGGAATTGGAAGTGTTATGAATTGATGATTTAAAAAATATATACATTTTTTAGTGCTACAGTTCTTTTTGTCCTTCAAATATATCCTATTGAAGGATTAGAGTCGAGTTCTCTGTGCAGAAGTTGTCTTAACTAGATTAGTTTGTTTCTACTTACATTTCAAGACTGGCTTAATTTAAATTTGATTATTTAAACCATTAACATGATTCAAAGTCAAAACTAAAAGCATGGGCAAATGAGCCACTTCTCAGTGCCTGAATTTCCTCATCTGGGTGGGATTGCTTAGAAGTTTCAATAAGTTGATAAAGACTGCAGAGCACTTAGCATGGTGCCGAACACATACAACATCCAATAAATGCGAGCTGTTCCAGCTTTTCTCCTTTCTCAATGGATTCCTCCCAGTCACTTCTCTTGCTCCTTACTTTTTCTGGTCTCTGACCGGGGCTATACATTGTGAGAAGCAGATGGGTAGCTGTTACATAGTAATGAGTGTATATCACTCTAGGCAGTGCTTTTCACTGCTAGGCAGTCTCCTTAACTCACAGAACCTTCACAGCCCCGCAGGGTATTTATCATTATTCTTCTCCTTTTACAGATGAGGAAATGGAGGCTTAAGATGATGAATGCAGTCCGCCAAGTTTACTCAGCTGACCCTGGATCTATCTGACTTTCATTTCCTGGCCCCACTTCTCCCACCTTCTGCATCTCCCTCACTTAGGCCCTAGGTTCTAGCTTGCTGAGGGGAAGCCTGTGCTTGGGTTTGGGAAGCATGTATAAGGAAAAGAGCAGGTCTGGGCCTTCTTGACTGATGGGCTCCCTGGGTCCAGCAGGAACATCATCTCTTCCCTCCCTAGTCCAGATCATGCCGTCAGTTCTCTCCAGTATGTGCAGTTGCATATCCACTATACATGCTAATCTGCAGCCAGCACTTGCCATAAGTTTGCTTCAGTTCTGGGATTCAGCGTGGGTTTATTTATTTTTTATATTTATACCTTGTGTGCAGAGATGGCTGATTTGGAGTGGAAGCAGGGTCTGAGAAATGGAAGGAGCAAAGGAACTAAAAGCTAGAAGCTGGAAAAGAATTCAGGAGTCATCTTTGCCTCCTGAAAGGAATGCACCTAAGAGAGATTAACAGGTGGAAGAAGTAGACAATCTAGAGCAGTGGTCCCCAACATTTTTGGCACCAGGGACCAGTGCTCCTATGAGAATCTAATGCCCGATGATTTGAGGTAGAACTGAGGCGGTGATGCTAGCGCTGGGGAGCGGCTACAAATACAGACGAAGCTTCACTGCTTGCCTGCCTCTCACCTCCTGCTGTTTTTCCCTATTCCTAACAGGCTACTGGTCTGCGACCCAGGGGTTGAAGACCCCTGATCTAGAGTATTCCTGGCAACTTTGGGAGATGAGCCAGCAGGGGTTAGCAGGCCCATGTTGAAGAGGAAAAAAAATCAAGGCCCCGGGTACATTGTACACGGTACATTGATTCTTTCAGCCCAGATCTCCCGACTGTAGGCAAAAGAAAAAGATCGAGGCTTCATCTTGCTTCCCTGCCCTGCCCCACATATTGAAGAGCAGATTGGGACCAGAAAGCGTAAGGTACTTGGCCAAGGTCACATAATGAATTTAAGGCAGAACCAGGACCACCACCTGCTGACTGCCAGTCTCAAACTCTCATCATTGCATCTCATAAGGAGCTAGCTGAGAAGGAGGTATCTTCCTCCACCCATCATTTGTCTCAAAGTAACGTGCTGTAAACCACCAGAAACCTCTTCTTGGGGGTCTCCACAGATTCTTAGTAATTGCTTACTTCCATCTCCTCAGGTTTTTTCCCTTTTTCCTCTGCTTCTCACTTTAAAGGAGATGGCTCTTCCAGCTCTGCTATCACGTCTGGGCTCGATACATAGTAAGTGCTCAGTAAACATTTGCCTAAGGAAGGTACCAATGAGTGGGGCAACTTGGCAATATCATGTAAGGCTGCAGATGAGTACACACCCTCAGACCAGCAAGACCCCAGAGAAATGTTCACACCCATGTCCACGGGGGAGACATGTACAAGGATGTTCAAAGAAGCACTCTTTGTTATAATAAAATGTGCAAAATAACCTAAATCTCCATGATTAAGAGAACAGATAAAGTGTATAACCATACCATGGAATACCATGAAACAGTGAAAATTAATGAATATTGGCTACATGTGTTAAGATGGGTACATCTCACAAATATAATGTGGTGTGGTAAAGCAAGTCGCCAAGTATAGAAATAATAACATTAATACAAAGCTTTCAACACCTCAAAATCAGGATAGTAGCTACCTTGGGGAGAAGAAGAAGAATGGGATCAAAAAGGATACACAGAGGGCTCTAGCTCCACCAGTGTTGTTTTATTTCTAAAGTTGAGTGACAGGTAAAGGTGGTGGTTGTATTATCCTTGATACCTTTTTGTAAGTCTGAAATATTTTGTTATTAAAAAAAAATGGAAATAAATGGATACATTTTAAAAGACTTTAAAATGAAATCCCATCCTCTTGAGCGTCAATACTATTCTTACCCACTCCTCTATTATCTTTAAACCATACCTTATACTCCACTGTATACAGTATATAATTCATAAATTTTAAAGGGAAAATATGCAAAAGGAGAGTTGCACATTATGAGATAAGGACAATATTGCCAGACTTCAAAATCACCATGTGTCTACAGCCATGCCACTCTGAACAAGCTGGATCCTGTCTGATCTGGGAAGCTAAGCAGGGTTGGGCCTAGTTAGTACTTGGATGGGAGACCACCTAGAAAGACCAGGTATTGTAGGTGTAAAAAGAATAAAAAATAAGAGATTGTAAGCTGACAAAGTCCTTGCAATCTGTGTGGTCAACCAAGGGTTGCCTCGCCTAAAAATAAATAAATAAATAAATAAATAAATGAATAAAATTACTGTGTGACTTTGACCTGTAAATACTATTAGCGCTTTGGCCATATATGCCATTTCAGGATATAATAGTGGAGGTGAGTGATTAGAACATTTTCATCATATCTAACCAAAGATGAAAAAAAATTTGCCAATGATTTAGTGCTTCCATTCTTCCATCCATTCTTCGGAGTACATTATTATTTAAAAATAACAAATGAATAAATTGTTTCACCAAAGAGTTATTTTAAGAAACCTGAAAGTAAGTAGTAACTTCTCTTTTTATTAACTTTTTCCCTTATAGTTTTAATTCAATATTTTTTTTAAAATCGAGCATTATGAAAGTTTTATGAAGCAAATTTTGATTTTTAAAAATCTATTTTTCCCCAAAAGAAGCAGCTTAACACTAAGCAGTATGTTTCTGGATATGAATGATATTTTTAAAGACTTACCAGTTTTTAATGGTCCATTGTTTCCTAAACTGTATTTTTAATTTCATTTGCTCTCTCCTAGGGAATGAGGGATGGCAGCACGCCGCGCGTTAAAAGCTGTTTTGGTAGATCTCAATGGCACACTTCACATTGAAGATGCAGCTGTGCCAGGCGCACAGGAAGCTCTTAAAAGGCAAGCTATTCTCCAGGTTCAGCTGACAAATATGTTTGTAAGTGCCATTTTACCAAGGCAGATCATTAGCTAAATGGATGGCCTTAAGATGGCATTTCACCAGCTTACCATACATATAGAAACTGCCTTGGGTTTAGCTAGATGTCTATATGGTAATATCCTCCACACATTGTTCTCTAATCCTGTATTAGATTTGGCCTTTTGATCTAATCTTTTTGTGTGTGTGTCTCTTTTTCTGAGTCAGTAATGTAAATTTGTGAATGAAAACTCAGGATTCTAGAATATAGAATAAAGAGCATTGGAAAAATCACAAATGAATCCTGGAATCACGAAATGAAACACACACATACACAAAGGCATAGGCACTCTGCCTTCACCTAAGATCCAGCACTGAGTATGCTGCTGCACAGGCGAAATTTAATTTAAGGGACTTGAAATTTTAGAATTATTTTCATCAACTAAATTTAATGCTTTTGAAGGTTAGAGACTGTCTTATGTTTTTGATCTGTCAACCATACTACTTAACGTGTCTAGGTGCAAACCAGGAGTACATAGTATAAGCTTGTTAAAGTAAACTGAATGTGAATGTTTGCTTCTGAGTGTTTTGAAAAGAATACTCATCAGTACCACAGAACTAATAATCAGTTTTAATTAATCTCCATCCTAAAATAATTTAGATAAGTTTTCAGTCAACAAAACTTAGCATGTGGTGCTTATTATTTTCCAACTTAAAATATTCATAGTGTGCTGTTATTCAAAAAATCCAGTGACTAGTTTCATAGTGCCAGGTGTTTGGGCAAAAGATTGACACACTTTGCATTCTCTCAGGGAGCTTACTTTCCATTTAAGGAATCAACAAATATAAAGAGACTTGTATATCTGTTGGAAGGCACCAGTTGTAAACTATCAGTTTAGTTAGGAGTCATGATGTTCACTTATAGGTGGACAACATGTTGTTTAAAGCCAAAAGAAAGTCAGTTCCACAGTTGGACTTTCTCTGGACTCCTTGACACTCATTTAGGCCTTCTCAAGGAAAGGATGCCTGCTGATCATCTGTTGCTCTTCCGTTGGACAGAAACTTTTATCGCTCTAATGATCAGCTTTCTACTTTGGATTGAAAGAAATATATTTTTATTTCTGATAAACAATGAATGAAATCTCTAAGTAGCTCTGTAACTATAAGCTTACCATTCTGGAGGGACAAGCGCCCACAAATTGTACTGGTGGGTTTCCATCCCAGAGAAATCACTATACTGTCACTGCTGGTTTGAGTTTTTATAGAAATGAACGGATTAAGGGAAGTCGAGGCACCAGTAAAAAGAAAAAAGTTTTTAAAAAAATTCTCATTAAGAATGATGCGGCTATTTCAGTACTTAAAATTATTCATTTTTAGGATAGTCAATTGAAATAATCAATTTCTTTTGAGAGGTAAACACCAGATTGAATGTGTTTTTCAGAAAAGGTACCACACATAAAATTTAGAAGTAATCATTATAACAGTGAACTGTTTAATCATACAATTTAATTAACGTTTTTTGAGTAAATACTTAAAAAAATCTCTTTTCTGTTTTATTTGCTTGCTCATTTTAAATTGTGGTTAGTGCTTTTACATTTTGTATCTATTTAGGCTACACAAAATAAAAAGCAACAAGGGATTAATATAAAATTTTAAATTATAACTAAATTAAAATTATTTCTAGATTTTGGATTAAAATACTATAGGACCAAGAAAATAATATTTATTTTTAAAGGAAGCTAGACTATCATGAATTCTTACTCTGATACCTGATTGCCAGTTTAGGTTCCAAAAGCAGATAAAAAAAATCAAAACAATCTTGTATGGAACTATTAATGGAGAAAACACAGTTCATTTAAAAAAAAAAAAAATGGAATGTTTCTCTGAGCTGTCCAGGTAGATTCTGTTTATGAATATAGTATCACATTAGGGCTTAGCCAATCTCTAATTGGCTAAGAAGAAGGAAAAGCACCCTGAGCTATCCTCTGTTCTCTTTGTATAGGAGATCAGGTCCTACATCAGGACATAGATTGGAGTTCTCATCTCACCTTTACTGCTGAGCAAGTCACTTAGCTCCTCTAGGCCTCAGTTTTCTCATCTTTAAGAAGAGTGGGTTGCACTGGTAGATAATCTCTTAAGATAACTTTCACCTCTCATATTCAGTGAGTACAGTGATTACTAAGCTTTGCTGTTGTTGTCGTTTTCACTTATTTGGTAAAATTCAATAAAACTTCAGTAAAATGCAGTAAAATTTGGTTTAAGTATAGAAGGGCCTCAAAAAGGTAGACACAGCTTTTACAATTTGACTGTAGCCTTTGGAGATGAAGCAGCCCACAGGGTATGGAGAATTTGTAAGCAATTCTGATTAGATTACAAAAAAAAAGATTATTGGCCATAAAAACATTTACTCAGTGACTTCATTTTCTGACCTTTGGCAAGGGCTACCAAATTAGGAAGTTTTAAGGAGCTAGAATGGAAAAATTGACTGTTGACATCTGAATTTTACTTTTCCAGGTTACGTGGTACTTCTGTACTGGTTAGGTTTGTGACCAATACAACCAAAGAGAGCAAGCAAGACTTACTGGAAAGGTTGAAAAAATTGGAATTTGATATCTCTGAAGATGAAATATTCACTTCTCTGACTGCAGCCAGAAATTTAGTAGAGCAGAAACAAGTCCGGCCCATGCTGCTAGTTGATGATCGGGCACTGCCGGATTTCAAAGGTAGGGAAAATTTGGGAAGATGTAGAAATTTGGTCTTTATATCTGCTTATAAAATCATTCTTAAAACTAGATGTTTAGAAATATTTATTTAGATTTTCTGTTATTTTGAAATGGTCAACAGATAGTTCGAATCTAAATTGGTGTTTCTCAAACGTGTTCTGACCGCATACCACAATAAGTCAAGTACTTTACATAGTAACTTAATGCATATATATGTTTATTATATATGCTAAACAACATTTACTTTTACTGTATGAGAAGGACTTTATTTTCTGTTTGATTTACTTGTTCGTTTGATTTTGATGCTGCTTAGGGCCCTCCAAATTAGTTTTACAGTCTGTTAATAGATCATGACACACAGTTTGAAAAAGTCAAAATTGCTTTGAGTATTATGATTTCATATTAATTTTACTAAGTTCATTAAATGAGATAAACCAAGAGCTCCATGTTTAAAAATAGATGTCATTCTGTACAGTATGAAATTTTTGCTATGACTGAAATATTTTCAATCAAAAGAAAATAAAACTTTTCCCTTTGAAAAAATTAACAGATGTTGGGAAAATATCCTAGTTTTATGAAGCTTTGCTCCATTGTTTTGTAGATGATACCCAGAGTGAAATGGCACAATATAGAAAAATTGGTATAAATATATCATAAAACCACGTGATGGCTTTACAAATAATGTTCAGCATGGATACACAGTTGGACATAACCTCAGAACTTGTACTATCAAGAAACACACTAGTTTATCAATCAGAATTATTATTCGTAAGAAACAAATGAATTTTGGCTGTATTAAACAAAAAATAAGTTTATTAAAAGAATTTGAGTGCTGACAGTAGTATAAAATGATACAGTTCCTATGGAGAAGAATTTGGTAATATAGCTAGCAAATTGCATACAAATTGCATACAAAGCAGTACTGTCACTTGTAGGAATCTGCCCCCAACATATAGTTATAAAAATACATGACGTGAGCAAGGTTATTCATTATGGCCTTATTGCTAATAATAAGAGTTTGGAAACAACCCGAATGATCATTAGAAAGGACTGACTAAACTATGATATTTTGATATATCCACAAAATGGAGTGCTTTGTAGCTGGAAAATAAGTAGTGACAAAAAATTTCATCCCCTGTTAAGGAGAGAGCTCCATGGGATATATTAAATGAAAAGAATAAAATTCAGAAAACCATACAAGTTTTGTGTAAGAATATGTGAGGGAATGGATATACATATCCATATATATCCGTATATATTCCTTATGTTTGTAAAAGGAAGCTGAAGAAGGATAAATGAAAAAAAACAATAAAAATGGTTATTTAAAGAGGGAGGTAGGGAGATGGAGGAGAGGGTCAGGAAAGGAGATTTCTTTACAAGTAATTTGTTACATAGTTTTCTCTTTGGAACCATATAAATATTTTACGTATTTAAAAGACAATTAAAAAATAAAAAGCAAACCAGATTGTGAAAACTAAAAAGAGATTGAAATAAATGAGCTAAACTATCAAGTTGGTGATATAACTACTCAGGGTAAAGAATTATTTCAAATGACTTTAAAATATAGTATTTTGACTATTTGTTCTGATTAGATTACAAAAAAAGATTAGTGGGATAAATTCTAAGGATAAAGGAGTTGCAAGGAAATCTTAAACAACATTCAGTAGGTTAGTGTTAATTAGTAATGTTGGTATTGTTGTTTAAAAATTATACATATGATCAAACAAAGTAGTAATTATGATAGTGTTGTTAAGATCCAAGATTTTAAGTGTAAGTGAAAAGACACACAAATAGAAAAATCAAATTAGTTAATTAAAAGCTGTGTGTTATTAATTTTGAATTGACAATATCAAGATCAACTCCCTGTTTGCTTAAAAAATAAATATTATTTAGATCTTCCACTGAAAAGGCCTAGAAATAATGACAACCCAGTGGTCAGCCTGCGAAGTCTACTGCCATTTCTCACTTTAGTTCCTTGGAGTAATGGCTAATTCCAGATTTGGGCAGACATTGTACAAAATGAGTCTGGGATAGCTAACTGTGTTAGCAAGGAAGCTATTGAGGACTAATGAGGTCAGATCTAAAGGACACTGGGGCCAATTGGAAGGGGTAATTTGAGCATTAAAAAGAATAATGATTGAATGGATTGCAACACATCATATATACAAAAAGCCATGGGTTCAAAATGACACAGCCCCACAAAACTCATTGGTCACTATTGGAGGCGCTTAGGGCAGTAATTCATTATCTTGAAAATGGATAAATTAAGGGAGTTAAAACAAGCATTTATCCTGCTTTTTCTATTTGAACTATATTTTAGAGTAAACAAATATTTGATGAGAGTAAATTCTTTACAGAATTCCAGCTAGTAAATGCAAAAAGAATGGCAAAATTAGAAATCGCCATTGGGAAGCCCTAATGAAATAGGCAACATCATCAATAGATTTTAAACACATTAGGGTTGATGGGGAACTTCAAAATGGAAGAACTTAAACCTGTTGATCAGTCTTGACATCACTAGAAGTAGAACAAACAGAATTTTTGTGCTTCTTAATGTGATATGATAGGAAATTTATAGTATTGCCTATGAAATAATCTTGCCAAAAATCGAATCTGAATCTATGAAGATCTAATTACCAGTTTTTAGGAAAAATAAAGGTAAAGGAACAAATTAAATAATATTACAAGCAATCAGCCAAATCCAGAATGTGGACCCTTTTCCAGGACCTTTTCTAATTGCTCCAATAAGTAGAGAACAGTCCTGTTACAGGATACGTAAGACATAACAATCAAATGTACTATATGGACTTTTTTGGATGCCCGTTACATATCAGATATAAAAAGACATTTTGAGACATTTGTGGAAATTCAGAAGTGATATTAAAAATTATTAACTTTGTTGGTATAGTAATGTTAAGGTGGTTTTTAAGTCTTTATCAGTTAAGGATACATATTGAAATATGAAGGAGTTAAATGACATGATATCTATGATTTGCTTTAAAAAGACTTCAGAAAATTATAGGTAAGGTTGGCAAAATGTTGATGGTTGCTAAAGCTTGGGTGATGCATACGTCAGGGCTCATACTAGTCTTTTATATATTTCTGAAAATTTCTATGACAAAAACAAAAGGCTGTTTGGGTAGCCCATAGAACTGACAAGGAGAACTGGAGTGTTAGTCTTAGGGGCTGTGCAGCCAGGAACAGTATGCAGTAGCGTGCTACAGAACTGCTCAGGTGCCAGTGATGTCTGTGCTGAACACTGAACTCTGCTTGCCCTGTTGACCCCAATGAAACTGGAGATTGGATGCTCCAGCTAGCACTGCTGCCCCAGAGTCTGAGGCTGTTACCGTCACCTCTTCCAGAGGAGATTCTCCTCCTTTCTGTTACTAGTTCCCAGTTCAGACACCCGTGGGTGTTACTGATTAGTAGAGTTTCTGTCTCATGCTAGCACTCATGGCTGCAAGAGAGGCTGGAAAAGAAAGTATCTGGTGTTTTCAGCCTCTATAATAAGAGGGATAGCTTTGCCTCTCACCAAGCCTTAGGAGCTAGTGAATTCCCTAAGTATGAGATCAGTATTCAGAAATTAGGCAACCAAAAATAATGACAGATGTACTCTATAATCAATGTATTTGTGTTTCTGGGTTTTCTGAAGTACTACAGAACAATATTTTAACCAGATTTTTCCATTTTGACTTTATTTGAAGAAAGTCAAGATTCTAATTGTATCAGCAATGAGTTTGAGTTTGGATTTATAAGCAGAGTCCCTGGTATGTAAGAAATCTTTGTCATTCAGTTCAAGACAATCCTTGTAACATCTTATATACATGAAAATACCCAAAGTAAATGGGTTTTTGAAAGGAATAGAAATATCTTTGCTACTGTTTAATATCTTTGCTAGTGATAGATGGCGATAATAATAAAAAAAAACACACACAAAAAAACTCCAACTCTTACTGTATTCAGTAATTTTATTTTCTTCTTTCAACATACTAACCAATTTTTACTCATGGCTGCTGGTAAGGAGGAAATTAGAAATCTTGGTTAACTCCATTCCCCATTTCATCCCTTCACATTTTGGTAGAATTGATAGTGATAAATGCTTAAAGACAGGCAGTAAGAGAGACAAAAGAATTGTCATATGGATAATCTAAAGAATCTTTAGTCAGATTTTTAATAACTGTGATAGTGAATGTACTTGTTTGGGTGTCATTGCTGAAAAGTCCAATTATGAGGTTCCAAGGCCTTAAAATATGCTTAAGTTATAGAGTAATATCTGTGACACTAAAAGTAGATGAGGCATTTTGTCAAAATTATATGCTCTACAGTGCATTCATATTTATCAA
The DNA here is from genome assembly GCF_000151845.1 of Pteropus vampyrus. Taxonomy (NCBI): domain Eukaryota; kingdom Metazoa; phylum Chordata; class Mammalia; order Chiroptera; family Pteropodidae; genus Pteropus; species Pteropus vampyrus. Next base: position 5,532,215 of record NW_011888784.1, read on the forward strand.
GAATGCGTTAACCTCAGCTGTGTCCATTAGAGAGTCTAATTTCCCTTGCCTCTTAGATTTTCATTCCTTCATCAGTTCCTATTGATCTGATAGCTCCCAGGGAACTCGTGGCTGTTCTTGTTGATTGTAATCAGTAAAGCTTTTTGAACTTAGAAATTACTTGTTTGAGAACATCAGGTTACAAATTTTAATTCAGATATTCTAGTTACTGAGTAGCTGTAAAACTGTGCAAAAGAAATATGCGAAAATACTAGGAGACCTTTTTCTTTCTTTTAAGTATTATTCTATTTCCAAAGTACACTGGACAGGATAATCTCTTAAACTTCATATTGTGACTACAGCAAAAATTTGTACTTGATTGGCAAAAACTAATTTATTATAAAATATGACATTACTTTTAATTGCATTTTTCAACACTTACATATTTTTTTCATTCCCAGGAATACAAACAAGTGATCCTAATGCTGTGGTTATAGGATTGGCGCCAGAACATTTTCATTATCAAATTCTGAATCAAGCATTCCGGTAAGTCTCTAGCAATTTATTTTTCATCTGATCATATACTCCCCTACTTCCCTTCTTGAGTCATTGTTATGTAAGATTATAAATGTTTTGCTTTCTGGCTACCTAGATTGTATGTGAGGACAGACATCTTCAAGATCACTTCAAGGTCTACATCAAATAATATTTATTACTGTCTTGCCTAGTTTTTAAAAAATGATCAGTATGTTAAAATGTGATCTTTGGGGTTTTTCCAGTTTATAGAATCACTATTCTAGAGCAGAAATTCGTAATAAAATTGCACCTCCGAAAGCTAGCAGTTTTATCTTTTATTATCACTCCTGTGATTCTCCACTGACTGTGCTAATCTGATGAAAAATAGCATTCAAGCTAATACACCAAAAACAATAAACGTGATTTTTCCCCCAGTTGAGATTCCAGGCTATGGAAAAAGCCTAACAAACTTGACCACACTTTCAAAGAAATTATTTAGTGAGTGATAATGGTAGTCTGAACTGGGATATTGGCAGTACGGATGAAGGAAACCAGATTCAGGTAGCATCAGTATGACTTGATGGATGACTGGGGTTCAGAAGGTGACGAAGGACAGTGAGTCAAGGCGGACATCGGATTTCTAACTTAGGCACATGTACTAGAGAACACTCCCTGTGTGGGGTTCAGGAAGTGATAAGTTTAGTTTGGGGCTATTTGGCCTATGGGATATCTAAGTGGAGATATTCCAGTGGCTGTTGGTAGAAATTTAGGAGAAACACAAGTAACACATAAATGTTATAAATCTTCAGTTGTATGTGCATTTTACTTTTATGAACTTTTTGCTGCTGCTTCCAAAAGGAGGACTGCATACAGGTTCTCATACTTTCTAAGATAAATTGAATCAGAATTTACTTGCAAGTGACTTTTTCCCTTGGATTTTTCATTTTTCATCTTGCCTTTCACTTCTTACCAAACCACTAAACAGTATGATTTGTCTTTGGATTTATGACTACTTCAAAATATAGGGATATGTTAAACTAGCTTTAAAAAGTTTTTTTTTAATAGCTTGATAATTTTTTGATATTTTAACTGCAAGAAATGCTGTGAAAACATTTTCTTATTAGTACAAAGATCTTCAAGAATCATTCTAACTTATACTTGATATAGAATTCATTTCTTGATATAAATGTCCGAAAATCAGAATATTGGAAACTAAAACTCACTACATGGCTCAGCACATTATTTGCTGTTGATCATGAAAATAGCCATCATCATATACAGTCTATGTGGCCAGAAATAGCACCTTTTCCCCCTGTGTGCACATTAATTTTAGATCCTCAGTTAATGGAAACTATTGCTACTTAATGTACTTAGTCATTGTGATAGTCAAGCCTTTGTTTAAAACTAACAAACTTGCTTTTTATAGTTGTTCAGTATCCATTTCCCGTAGTTATTACCTGGAAGTCCACTGCTATGCCAGATTGCGTGAAGAGGTATGGGTGGGGCGAGGGGAGGTTATATGGTGTTAAATTTTCTTTTGCTTCACCTACTTCAATTATTCTACTGTAGCTTCTTGAGGTGGGTGGTGAAGGGGTGATTATCTCACCTGCTCTTTAAGTAAGGCTTACAACTATAACAGAATCAGTTTTCATTTGAAATAGAGAACCTGCTATAATTTCTTCTAAATTTACCTCTGCTACCTTTTATTCATTTCTTTAACCACAGAATTCAAGGTATTGATTGATTTTAGTTGGTAATTTGGGAAGGACATATTTAATAGGCCTCTGTCTTAGATGAATACTAGACTCGGTAATAAAAATGTATGTTGACATAATACTGACTTTATAATTCCTCGGATGCTGTCTAATTAGTACACTTCCCTAACCATATTGATTTTTTTAAACACTACATTTTAAAGCATTACAGTGCACTTATAGGTCAACTCTAATTTCACAAATGCACTTAACAGCTGGGTGGAGAGTTAACAGAAGGATTTTAGGTCTTGCCCTTCTTTGCATATTGATGTCTCCACAGGGACTATGCCTTCCAACCAATGGCTACAGCCGTTTGGATTATGAGTGGCAAATATAGACGTCTCAAATGAACCACCGATTAGTTAAATTACTCTTCAGGTTGATAATGAGAATAAACATTGGATTTTAAACCCTGTCACATAGCTGCCTTGAATACCAGCTTCAGGGGCATATTGTCTTCATGCAGATATATTAGCCTTCCACATTACACTGACTTATTTGCTATCTTTCAAATGTAGGCCCCCCAAAATGCATAGTACAGTCTGGCGACAAACGAGTCTTAAATGTCTGAATAAAATTGAGAACATCGTATTTTAAATAATTGATTTTAGAGAAGACTATGAACTAGTTATAGAGCATAGACATGATTTGGAGGCTTGGATTCTAGAAAACATTTAAATCCTGAGAGCAATTGCTAGCTTTTTTCTTTTACCTACTAGTAAAAGATCCAAAGAATAATATAACAAACACCCATATGCCTATCAAGTGGTTTAAGAAATACAAATTATCACATATTTGATATCCCGTGCATATCCCTTCCCAGTTTTATCACCCAAGACCCAAAAGTAATCAGGATTCTGAATTTTGTGTTTATTTTTTGCATGCATATCTTTATACTATAAGACATACACTTTACATTATATAGACAGTATGTATAGTATTATTACATTATGTATAGTATTATTTTGTATGTTTTAAACTTTATCAATTTGCTTTCTTCCTTTGTAATATTGTATAATTTGATTGATATGAATATTCATAGCTCCAGTTTATTCGTTTTCACAGCTGTAGTCCTAGATTGTAGCAAAGTCTTTTTTCATCTTCTGACCTGAGTTAAAAACCCAAAGCTTAAGCATTTTAGTAATGGACCAATTATAATTAAATTTAATGATCTCTGTGAGGAGGAAGGCTACCTGGGCAAGCAGATTACTTAATCTAATTTGAACTTAGCATTAACAAGACTGAAAAATATCTAAGCACAAAAGTAATATGTCTTCATTGTGGAAAATTTTTAATGCTTTCAAAAAAGAAAAAAAATTACCTGTAATCCTTCCACATAGCTAGTTTGTTTATTTCTCTGCACATATATATATAGACAAAAATGAGAATGCATATATACTGTGCTTATATACTGTGTGGTAATTTCCTTTTTAAAAACCCAACAATATGTTGTGCATGGTTTTCCATATTCTTAAATATTCTTCTAAAACATGGTTGATTCCCACAGTATAAACTGCTTTAAGAAGTACAATAAGTTGTGTAGCCAAATGTTTCCTGTTGTTGAGTATTTCCAGGTTTTTAAAGTTAGTTGTTTTTTTTTTATTTCATTATTTTTTTTTATTATGGTGACGTTGGTTAACGAAATCCAGTTAAGTTTCAAGTGTACAATTCAACAGTAAGGCATATATTTTGTGTTCACCACCCATAGTTAGATTTCTTACTATCAACATGTATTTGACGGTTTTTACCCCATCTACTTCCCACCGCCCTCCCCCATCCTCTAGTAACCACTAGTTTATTGTCCATGTCCGTGAGTCTCTGTCCAGTTTGTTTGTTGCTTTTAGGTTTATATCCCACACATAAGTGATATCATGTGGTTAAAGTTAGTTTTTATTAAAAAAAAAAAAACCTCCTAAGAAGGTTTGTTAAGCAATATGTATATTTGTTCCTTAAGATTTTTTTCCAGAAGTATACTTGCTAGAACAGAGGAAATTTGGGAGAAAACTGCATGGAATTGCTTAACATAGGAAAAGTTAAAGTTTTTAAATAATAATTAAGAGCAACTGTTCTCCAGCTTCTGGAGGAGTTTATTAAAATGTGATTGTATCTGAAGATAAGTGGCATCATAACTTTCACATTTAAATGCAGAGGTGGAAGGCTCCTTAAGAATAGTCTTTTGAAGCTTCAAAATGACTTAATTTTGGAGTTAATGTCTTCTTTCCTTTAATTGTTACAAGGTACTAGAATCCTCCAAAAGACTTAGAGATGTACAGAAATTAGTTTTTTGGGGGTTGGGAGGTGAGATTCTTATTACCATAAATGGTTCCTGTTGAATGTTGGTTTGCTTTCTTTTCCTCATATCCTTAAGAAAAAATTAAAAGTTAATTACTCCAATATATTCAATTTCTTAAAAAGGGAAGAAGAGAAAGGTAGAAAAAAAAATCAACAATTATGGCCTCAGTAATTACTGGATTTGTACGGTAACTCCTGAATCTTTTCTAAGTTTTTAGAGCCCTGGGCATGAGGAATTTCATAATGATGTGACAGTAGGGCTCGAATTAGAAATATTTCTGTGGGCTTTCTCTATTTAAAAAAGGCCGACTGCTGTGCAGTCTTTTTAATTAAAGTCCAGATTATGAGAAATTGTTTAAGACTTAAGAACTTGAGTTATTTAAAGTATTCTAATAGTATATGCAAGAAAACAACTTTGTATGCCAATTTGAAAATCACAGAATACAGAACTGAGTTTGTCATCAGCCTCTAACTGCTCTTACTTTTTAATTTGGGGAGATTCTTACATGATCAAGGCAACTTTTGCTACTCTAAATAAAAGGTTCAGGTGAAAAAGCCACAAATATATTCTACTCATTTTTTAAATTAAATTTATTGGGATGACATTGGTTAATAAAATTATATAGGTTTCAAGCTTACAGTTCTGTAATACATCATCTATATGTATACTGCATTGTGTGTTCACCACCCAAAGTCAAATCTCTTTCCATCACCATATATTTAACCCCCTTTACCCTTTTCTACCTCCTCCCTTTTCTTCTCATAACAACTATACTGTTTTCTGTGTCTATGAGTTTCTTTTTGTCTTGTTCATTTGTTGCTTTCAGTTTTATATCCCACATATGAGTGAAATCGTATGGTTCTCAACTTTTTTCCATCTGACTTATTTCACTTAGCATGATATTCTCAAGATCTATCCATGTTGTCACAAATGGCAGTATTTCATCTTTTCTTATGGCTGTGTTGCTATTCATTTTTTTAAATTGATGTATAACATGCACAGTAAAGGCCCTCCTATCACCTACTCTGACTTCTGTCAGTATTGCCAGTTCTTGGTCTTCATATGAACAAAATCATAGAATTGTAGCATTTTTTAAATCTGTTTTCAAGATTTATCCAAGTTGTTGTATGTAGTAGTACTTTGTTTTTGTTTCATTTCTTTATTTTTGTTGTGTAGTAATCTATTGTATTAATATTCCACTATTTATTCTACTGCTGATGGGCATTTGGATTGTCTCCAGTTTTGGCTGTTAGGAATAAAGCTGCTGTGAACATTCTTCCACATGTTTTGGCGGGGATATATGTGCTATTTCTCAAGTCTGTATCTAGAAGTGAAATTACTGGATAAGTACTTATTTAGCTTTAGTAAGTTTTGCTGAACAATTTTATAAAGTGATCGTAGCAAGTCATACATTCCCACTGGCATGAGTCAGACTTTCATCTGCTCCACATCCTCACTGTCTCTGGCCAGTCTATGTAATTGTAGCTGTTCTATTTGGTGTATAGTGGTATCTTACTGAATTTCAATTTGTATTTCCCTGAGTAATGTTGTTGAAACCTTTTCATTTACTTATTGGCTGTTGTATAACTTCTTTTATCATGTGCCCATTCAAATCTTTTACCTTTTCTGATTGGGTTGTATTTTTATTACTGATTTGTGGGAACTCATTTTGTGTTATGTATACAAATTTTTGGTTGGATATTTGTACTGCAGAATCTTATTCCTGTCTGTGATTTGCCTTTTCACTCTCTTAATAGTATGAGAACATGAAGTTCTTAATTTTGTTGGAGTTCAATTTGTCAAAATATCAGTAGTGCTGAGGTTGAAAATCCCTGATCTAGTTCAACCCCTTCATTGATAAGAAACCTAAGCCCACAAATGTGAAGTGATTTACTATTACCTATTTTAAGTAGTGTAGATGCTACATTTTGGACCAGAAAATGCTTGGTGGGTGGGGTGGGCAGTACATTGTAGTATGTTTAGCAGCATCCCTGGCTTCCACACACTAGATGCCAGTAGTACCCTCTGGTTGTGAAAAACCAAAAAAGTCTCAAACATTGCCCAGTGTCCCCTGGGGAGCAAAACTTCCCAGCTGAGAACCACTGAACTAGATGTTTGCCTAAGATATTTATATTGTGGTCCTGCTCTCTCATTAGGATTTTTCAGTTTTTTTTCTTTGCCCACACAGAATTTACAGCCAGAGATTTTTGTTTTAGGCTGCCTTTTACCTTTCCCCCCCCCCCTTTCTTCTTGCACCTCAGTGGGCTTACATATAGACAGAAAATTCTCAGCCAGTTTCTTTCTGATACATTATTTCAGTAACAAAAACAACCAACCCTTTGTTGCCCTGTCTGGTAAGTATGAGAACATCCCCAGTATTGGGGTATCTAATTTTTATATTTTTTAAATGTTTAACTATAAAAGATGTTTTCATCTGTATCCTAGAAAATGTTTACCTTTAGGTTCTTCCCGACTATACCTTGGCTCTTCAAAGACTTGATAAAGCTTATGCTATACAAAGAAGAACGATAGAAGCAGGAACCACTTCCCCGAGAGATGCCTATCTTTCCCAGCCTCGTGTAGCACTAGCTCCCATTTAGAGAAATGCAGAGGAACCAACAGTTTCAGCTCTTCCAGGGAAGGCACTAAAGTACTGCCTGGGAATTAAGTACACACATCAATCAAGCTGATAAGTCTTATCCCCAGTTAATATATAATAAAATATTAACAAAGCCAAATCAAATGAGTTTTTAGTTTAGCTGTATAAATGGAAAGCAATTTTGAGGTCTGTTGCATAAAGAATTCCAGTTCCGTGGTAGAGTAGCAGATAAATGGGATTGGGGGTGGGTGACAAGAAGAGATAAATAAATCACCCATTATTATCTCATTGCTATCAGCTGTGGTTCTTTAAGGCCAGCATAGTGGCTTTATCAGGTTTCCTAACAATTGGATTGTAAGATCTGCTTTAAGAAATAAATTTGTATTAATATTAGTGAATAAATTTGAGGGATCTGTCCTGTGCTGTGAGCAATTTATAATAACTAACAGTAAGGCCCTGTAATAGTCCAGTATTGGTTTTTACTTAATAAAATATTTAATCATAAATGTCTGAATTCTGCATCTCCCACAGGAAGGCATTTCCATGTCCACCAACAAGAATAATTTAGCAGCTTCATAGTTGAGCGCTTAATTACTCATAATTGTGAAGGGAAAGATGTGATGAAGTCTTCCTCGATGGACATACTAAATATTTTAACTAAGTAGATGACTTAAAGTAAATTAAGCTAGTGAGATCATTTATTGCATTGGTTAAAAGCAGTTTACGAAATATATCTAATCCCGCATTGCGTTAGATGATAGTATGTGAGTGACTGTTTCTGCTGTGTGACTATACAGGCTGCACTTTTGGGATGGAGGCATATTTTTAGGGATGGGAGTTGGAGGTGAATATTAAGAAGTTGGTGGGTGTTTTGGATTTGTTTTGTTATGTTTTGCCTGAGTCACTAATGATGATCCTTAGCTATTGGTAGAATTTGGTTATCAAATTAATGGGAAAATGCTTTGTGCTCTTTTGTTTGAGAGTAGTCCTGTATCAGGACAAAGAAGGAGATTTGGCAGTAAAGACTATCCAGTAAACCTTGTTGGTGTCTTCAGGGAAGATGGCTTGATTTGCAAAGTAATGTCAGAAGCAGTCAAAAGGTAGAATGAAGAGGTGAAGGTACAAACAGAAAGTATTTATAAAATGCTCTATTAAATTTCTGAATTATTCCCCCCCCCTGCTTTGAATATAGTTCTTATTTTTTTAATGTATTGGGATGACAGCGGTTAATAAAATTATATAGTTTCAAGTGTAAAATTCAATAATATATCATCTGTATATTGCATTGTGTATTTACCACACAAAGTTAAATTTCTTTCCATCACCATATATTTGACACCCTTTACCCTCTTCTCCCCCCTACACTCTTTCCCTCTAGTAACCACTAAAATGTTGTCTGCGTCTACATTGTGGAGTAGAGGAAACAGGAAGTCAGATATTTTAAGAGTTAGCTGAACACGTCACTACAGCAGCAGTTGTGTCGTCTTGTAACGGGCTCAAGATCCTCTTGCTTACCATTAGGGAAAGTTAGAACAACTTGTCTCATTAAGTTAAGCTTCTTCCCTTGAGTGTCTTATTTAGCTTTATTTCTCTTCTCTTTCCCTGGTGATTCAGGTAAAGTGTCTGAAACCACTAACGATAAAAGGTTGAAGTAATCCCAAATTTAATAATCTATCACCTTACTTTAGTGTGTCTCAGTGTAATTCCCAGCAGTTTCTTGTGAATTTATTAGAAGATGGTAAGTCATTAAAAGTTAATAAGAAACTATTTCTTTCTGTGAATATGAATAAAACCACTTTGTAAGTCTAACGTTCTTTCTCAGTCATAAAGCCTTCCTTTTAGCCTGTTTCCGTTTTCTCTGTCTCTCTAGGTTACTCCTTGATGGGGCGCCTCTGATAGCAATCCACAAAGCCAGGTATTACAAGAGGAAAGATGGCTTAGCCCTGGGCCCTGGACCATTTGTGACTGCTTTGGAGTATGCCACAGATACCAAAGCCACAGTAGTGGGAAAACCAGAGAAAACGTTCTTTTTGGAAGCACTGCGGGGCACTGGCTATGAACCTGAGGAGGCCATCATGATAGGAGATGTAAGTAGAAGAGCCCAGGAAATGCCCTTTGCTCACCTGTCATGCTAGGAAGAGCCAATTTTGAAGCACTGCTTCGAAATACAAGCAGGCTCTGCTGCTGCTAATATCAGATGGTAATAAGTGGCTACCTATAAAACAAGCTTTCTGGTTGACGTTTAGTTATATTCTTCTAAAGAACTGAAATTTTTGTTATTTCTGGCATTCTTTATATTGTGATGAGATAAATTCAAAAAGGCCATTAAATACAAGTCAATTAAATGTTTTATGTCTTTTCAAAGAAACCTCTACAGATATTTAGATTTTTTGAATATTACTTAAGTACGTAAAAACCTATACCTAAAGAATTCTGCCATTATTGATTTTTTTCTTAGTATATGCTTTGCGGAAGAACTTCCCAATCATTGTGCCACAAATAGCTAAAGATATTGATTGCCTCAGTCCTCTGAATAGCAGGGCTGAACCTGGGTGATTGGGGGCCTAACCGGTGACCTCTGGCTGTGAGTACCTTGTCAGTTTACCCCAGTGTAGTGGGAAAACATTTTCTATGTGTGCCATAAGGGAGAAAGAGCTAGAAAGCACACTGCCTTGTGGTAAGTAGGTGGCAAGGATTATATTTTAATTTTAGTAACGCGTTAGGCTGGAAGGGACCATTGAGATTGTCTGGTCCAAACCTCCTCATTTTATAACTGGGAAACTAAAGCCCAGAGGGGTAAATTTGCATGCCTGAATACCCATAGCTAATTAGGGGCACAGCTGGAATAGAACTTGAGGCTGTGGGCTCCCTCTAAAATAAACTTAACTTGCGATGGCGCAAATGTATCGTGGCCCTCCTGATATGCTTTTCCACTTCTGTGTTTGCTCATCTAAACCCAAATAGGATAATCATTAAACTTGATACTGTTTTTGAGAAACCATCTTTTCAGTCACATCTCTTCCTCTTGGCAAGCGTTGATCTGACTTTCTTAGGCGAGGGTGTGCTTGAAGAAGTGGTTATCTGAGCCTGGAGACTTCAGGGTTCTTTATCCTGGAGATACTGGTGTTGGGACAGTGTGGTGGGTGGAAAGGCATGCGATAGCAGTGTCGTGAAAGGTTATTTGTTATCCAAAAGAATAGCAGTTTTTTCTTTCCCTTTCCTTGTCCACTTTTCCTCCTCTCCCTTATTCCTTCTCTTCCTCTCCCCTATCTCCACTGCTTCAACAGGACAAGTGTAGATGCAACAGAAAAGGTTTTAAGACTTCAAATGAAGATTTTGACATTCTAAAACTCATTTCCAAGGGCTGTTGTTGAATAATATTAATGATTTTAACAGAAAGTATTTTCTTCAGGCATAGCCTGAATGAATCCTGCTTATAGACATGAGATAGCAGGATTGATTTTATTGATGTTTCTTCCAGTCCTTGGATTTTATTACCTTGCATTTATCATCACAATCAACCAAGTGTATGCATCCCTGTCTTGAAGAAGAATTGGAAAGAGGAGCTAAGTTTTCTAACTGATATGCTATTCCCAAGTGTGAAGTGAGTATCACAGTCCCAGAATCTGTTCAGGCATACTGATTTGACTTGATTCCACCTGTTACAGACAATTGGATGGATAGTAAGGATAATACATTATATGGGTGGCAGAAAAGCTATTTTCTGAATATAGTTTATTCACTGTCTACAATTGGATCATTCACCTTAAAAGCTGCCAGATGGATAGAATGCATTTTTCCATGATCTGTTTTAAGAGGAGATCAGTGGACATGTGGCAAAACGTGAAGAACTGTGACTGTGCTCTTTGAGTTTGGTTACTAGAAGTACTACTCCGTTGTGCATTTTCCACCCCTGCAACGCTTCCCTTTCCAAATGGTATGCTTCCTCAGACTACTACATGTGGGTTGACCCTTTTTTATACCTTCCTCTCTCTTTCATATTAAAAAAAAACCATGAGGTTATAATTGGCCATTGCAGCCTACTAAGTCATCAGTTGATAGAGTTTTATTGGTAAGGTAACTGGAAACATGGACTAAATGTTTTCTTTATGCTTTTCTAGGATTGCAGGGATGATGTTGGTGGGGCTCAGAATGTTGGTATGCTGGGCATCTTAGTAAAAACTGGTATGTATCTTCTATGTAAGCATTCTCTAAAACAGTAGGATACACAGTTGCTTAAAGAAAAGTGCAGAAATGGCAAAGCCCACTGGACACTTTAATTCCCTTTCTACGACATAGCAAAAATAAACTGGTTTTAGGATTACAGGGAAAAAGACAGCGTGGGTGAGGCCCATGCTGTACAATACTAGGAAGATCGGAGTTCAGACTTACCCAGGGATAACCATACACAGTTGGCAGTTAGCATTCATATGATTTTCTGGATATGCAAATTACCACATTGAAATGGACCAAAGACCATTGATTGTGGTGCTCTATAAAAATTTCTTTTCTTTTTATGCCAGCTCTAAGATGATGAAGTTGACCTCTGTAGGAACCAGCCAGCTAGGTGATATGATGCTTATGTTAATGTTTGCATTTATCTCTGTAGGAACCAGCCAGCTAGGTGATATGATGCTTATGTTAATGTTTGCATTTTTTGAAAAACACACAAAAATTTTTTTTCTTATTTTTTCACTTACAAAAAATAGGAACTATTTTTTGTACCAAAATTAGGTATATTCTGTGTGATCCCTCAAATAAATTTACGAAAAAGCAAGATGCTTAATGGGGAGGACTCAGCTAATACAGTACTATGAGTACAGAGAACTGATTAAGTGTCCTAGGTCCTAGCCTCAACTCTGTGCTGACTAGCTGTGCGAGACTGTGGTTAAGGCCCTTTACCTCTTGAAGCCCTTTCCGAGTGACAGGGCTGGACTGATCCCCTCTTGCTCTCACAGTGTATGATTTTGTGCAGTTTTCTTTTATGGAGTATAATTTAAAAAGTTCTCAGAGTAAGGGAAGTCACGAGAGCTATGTGTGGGTTGAATACTTGTGCATTGGAACTTAATGAGCTTTTTTAGAGACAACGAAGAGTCCCCCACCCCACCCTGCCCTGCCCTCAGATGGCACCTGCTGAGCTTAGAACTAATACCACATGTTTAAGAATGAGAGCCAGAAGTCTTGTCCAAGAATTGTCGTTGGGCTCTTATAAATCAAATGACAGATAAATGGTTCCACAAATGTTTCTGAGAGCTCATTTGCCTGGTTTCACATAATGGTAATGAAACTATTTAATAGGCTGTTCATAAAAGAGACGATTTAAACATGAAGTCACAGAAGAGCTGCCATTTAGAAATTTTTTAGAAAAAGTACATTAACTCATGACTGTAACATTTGTTCAAGAAAATGTGGTTGCATAAAAGCTATTTTGAATTTAAAAATAGAAACAAGAAAACGTAGCTGCAGCTACAATGAATAAGAAGTATTTGGCAAGGCCCTGTGTGAACAGAGTGGAAACACAGTCTACTTGTGCCTGGGGTTTGGGGTAAACCATTGGAGTTCTACAGACGGTGACACCAGTCACTCGAGAATTGACAGATTTTTCAGGTTTCTCAGTCAAAATGATTAGCACCTTCTCAGCAGCACACTGTCCTTTAAGTTAAGCAAAGAGGAAGTAGCAGAAGTCAGAAAAATAGCCATTCTCCTTATCCTTCCCCATATCTTAATTTTCACACATTCACCACTTTATTTTCTGATCATTGAGGAAATCCTCAGATAAATATTTTTCCTCTTGTGTATTATTCCCATGAACATTTCCTTTCTTTAGCTCACACAATTAAAGATTTAAGTATCAAAACTGGGCCTATGCCAGTGTCTTGTGGCTCAGCTTTCCGTTGGCTCTACCTTTTTTCCTGACTGGCACTTGGTTGTAATCAGCTTATCGCAGAGGCATCCAGATAGTCTTAGAAAAGCCAGCAGCATAATGCAACCAAATCTAAAATGTATGACTTGTAGAGCAGCTAAGTCCAACACATGGAAACAGGCCCATTTGTACTATTCACCTCTGGTCAGAAAAAATCCCAGGTAAGCCCACTGTTTGGAAATCACGCAGAGTAGCCGGCTCCACTGATATATTTGAACTCAGTGCATTTGAACAATTGCTAGGCTTCCTAGTGTTGAAATGTACTATAAAGACTTTAACTTATTCAGTAATAAGTGCTTTTTTATGGAGTCTTGAGCCATTTTGATTCTCAAAGAGTAACCTGTGGTAGATGCTCAATATACATTTGTTTAATGATATGTTAATAAAGATTTTGACTAGTCCTAATCAGAATTTTTTTCTGTTCAGCATGTAAGTCACCTAGAAAAGATGAGATCACTCTTTTTTATCTACTATCATCAACATGGGTTTCCTTGTATTCTTCCTCCATTCATCAATTACCCATTCAGGAAAGCACAGATTGCCACAGAGTCAGGCAGAGTGATAGTGGCCTGTGTCATTCACTCAGCCAACATTATTGTGCACCTGCTGTATGCCAAACACAGTACAATGTGCTAAAATTATCGTACATATGTCACTGTGTCAGTTTGTACTTTGTAGTCACTCCACTTGCTGGGCCAGATTCAGCAAAGCATTCTGCAAGCTCTTATCATGGCCTGGAAGTTGATGGTAGAGCAATAGTTAGTCATTAACTTACCTATGAGACCAAGTAGAAATCTTGCAAAGGAGTTTATACTTAATGGGATTTAAGCTTGAGAAAAAGCTGGCAGTTAGAGTTTGCCATATGGGCCAAATTGTGGACAGGTACCTTGAGGATGCTAAAATGAATGAGGTGTATATTCTTTGCCTTTGTACGTTTGATGCTTGTTCCTTTCCTGTAGGAATTCATAGTCAGTAAGACAAAACAGGAAGCATCTTTGCCACCATAGTGCAAAGGTGTAGAACAGCATTTTCAGGCTTTGTGTTTGCTGGGCAAAGCCTCTTAAAGAAGCAGTTGTAGGAAATGGAAGGATGTAGAAAATGATGGTTGTTTTGTTGGGGGAGCTGGATTTAGTCAGAGGATACTGGAAAATGTGGAAGAATAAATAGCAGAAATCACAGGAAAAAAAAGATGAGAGAGCAAGGAGAAGGGGAACGTGCAGAGGCAGCCCGGGTGGCTGCGGGACAGGTGGTCTGGTTCCCCAAGGCCTCAGCTAAAGCAGTGTTCCTCCCACCCTCCCTCCCTTCTATTCTTAAATTGTGGAATGCTCACCCTGTGTGCCGGTCATTATGTTAGGTGCTGGGAATATATTAGGGACTATAGCAGGCCTAGTCCCTACTCTCAGAGAACTTTCAGTCTTAGGTGTGAGACAGCATTAAATATATAGTTACAAATTGTTATAAATGTAGAGGCAAAGAACAGGGCACTAAGAGAGAGAATAACAGGGAAGGGATCTAATCTGATGGGAACATGGAGTCTGACCTGAAATGTGAGGAAGGTAGCCAGGTGAGAAGAACATTGGAGGCAAAGTGGAATAGCAGGTGTCAGGGTCCTCAGAAGAGCCAGGTCAGGTCTAAAATTGCAGCCTCGTGAAAGGAGCACATGCTGTAAGGTTAGAAGGGGTGCCGGGGCCAGATGTCAAAGGGCATGGTAGGCGGCAGTAGAGATTTGGGGTTCTTTCTGAAGGGCACTGAAACCCAGTAAAGGTGTTCAAACAGGGGCCGTGTATCATCTGATCTGCATTTGTAAAAGCTCTGCGACCACCGTGTGGAATGGTTCCTCTGCTGTGTTGGGGTGCTCAGTTGTGTGTCTTGAATTGCAGAGTCTGGGGAGAGTTAGGTGGTGTCCTGCCCCTTCATGCCCTGCTGTGCATGTGGCCCATCCTGAGCATCCTTTACTCTTTCCTCCCACCCCTAGGCTCTCTCATTTGCCAGGCTTACAGGGTCCTTCCTTGGCAACAGTCACCTTCTGGAGATGACAAGGCCTTTGTCCTGTGGAGTCTGGGCTTTCACTTAAAAGCATTGGTTTAATCACTAGTCTTATCTTTAGCGTCGGTGGGGGAAGAAAATTACTTCATCACCTGTGGAGATTTGAAGGGAACCCTCACTGTCAGGCGACCCAGTCCCTCTAATTATCCATTGTGAAAGGCCAGGACGTGGGAAGACGCTGAATATATTTCTTTGAATTGCCTCGTTGCATTCTGAGGCCTCACTAAAAGGGAGATGTGGAGCCCCTGATTTTCTAGTGGTTGTAAGGGTGGCTCTGTGATGGCCCAGGTGCTCTCAGGGTGTGATTACTGTGACATTCTAGCAGTAGCAGCAGCTTTTGTTCATTGGCTTTACTTTCATTTCAGGAAAATACCGAGCAGCAGATGAAGAAAAAATTAATCCACCTCCTTACTTAACTTGTGAGAGTTTCCCCCATGCTGTGGACCACATTCTGCAGCATCTACTGTGAACCATTATGTGAATCAGAAGCAACTTGAAACGCAGCTTTTCATCGTCTGGAATGAATCCCTCACCAACTCAATGCCAACACAGGCAGTCACGCCCCTCAGCGCTGACACAGTTCAACTCCCTTTTATTGTGCATTAATTAGAAAGAAAGGTATTGAATTGCAGCCAGCCACTAAGCCTTGCTTCTCTCTTTTGTTTTATTTTGTAAAAGAAAGGGAAAGCTGGGATTTTATGCCATTCCTTTTAAAATATTCAGGTTAGGCAGGGCCAGGAGGGAGAATCTACCGCAGAGAGTCATGTTCTCTGCTTTCTCTCAATGGTAAAGTGGAGGGGTGGGGTGGATTCAGATTGTGAATAAAGTTGAATGGTGTTTTTTAAGATTATAAAGTAATACATTGAAAGGTGCATTAAGCTGTAGTTTTAAGTTCAACTGTGAAACCCATCAGAAGTGCCAAGTGGAATACATGTCAGAAGAAGCAAAATAAATTGTCCTTTAGCCTAAGTGAGCGAGTAAATTTGCTTTAACGGATGTTGGAAACTAGATTATCTGCTGTGTTATTCCCAGCACGGGTGACTTCTTTTTCTCTTCATTAGCCAGAGATGACTAATTTAAGTTTAGAACCTGATTTTAATTTAAAATAATATTTCCATTAATAACCTATTCATTGCAGATGCCTATTATACTGTGTAACAGTTGTTTTGGAAATTTTATGTAAAATTAAAACTATCAGTATTTTACAGATGTTTTAATTAGACATTGTTATTAACAGGAACAGTGCAGAAACTAAAATCAAGCCTTTAATGTCTTATAGACCATGCATTTTTGAAGTTACTGTCCACTGGGGTCCTATTAACTGTACATTTGCAAGATTTCATTATTTTTGCCTCTGACACTATGGGAAAAATCTTTTAGAAGCTATTGGGACAGATTCAGGCTTTTATGTACTTGGTTACTACAGCTGTAAAATGAAATCTCGTCTAGTAGCATGGATTATTCTTCTCATGTTAAACCCACCAAAATGAAAGGGACTAAGTAGGTAATGATTTTCCTGGTACATTTGCATACTGTGATAATCCTGGCCCTTTGCAGTTGTTTTACAGGGCTCTTGGGCATTGACTTATTAGCATGTAATTGTACATCATTGTAGTGTTCACCTTATTGAGGCACACACGAAGTTAATGAGCTTCGGGTTTGGATGCTTGTTTAGAGATCAGCTTGGTCTTGGATGGGAGAGAGCAAAGCTAAATAAATGGCAGCTCTCTTTCCTTTTTTGGTGAGCACTCTGTTCTTATTTTTGCAGATGCCCCAACTTAGTACTTAAACATCCTAGAGTGCAGAAGATAGATGTGACAGGACCACCACCCCAAGAAGACGAGTGGAGTGTCAGAGAGCATAGATTTGGGAGCCTCACCATCACTTAACTAGCCCCATGACCCTGGGAAAGTCACCTAGCCTTCCATGCCTCTTTTATCTTTAAAATGGAGATAACAGTAGTGCCCACCGCATAGGCTTGTTGTGAGGGTTAAACGAATGATCCATATATTAAGTAATTAGAATTCAGCAAATGTTAAGTGCTATTCATTTGTGGTGATGATGGTGCAGAGGTAGCAGGAGTGTCCACAATTAACAATCTGAAAAGGGTAGACATCTCTACAGTCAATTCAATGGGGAAAGTCTTCGTGAAGATTAAAAAAAGAGACATTCTGCTACATTTAAACTCCCTCAGGGCAAGGCTGCACAGAGAGAGAAGCTCAGTGTGCAGGTAGAGAGCACTGCTTGGTGCCTGGCAGATGAGCTACATTTAACTTTGGCCTGTTACTGTGTGTGCCTGGGTCGGTGATTCGTTGTTTGCCAGTTGCTCAATGCTAAGTGCCAGGCTAGGAAATAAGCATATAAGAAAAGGATTTTGCCTTGAAAACCCTTACTGGTTAAGCTGCCAAGGAGAATATACAAGGTATTATGAATACTTCGTCCCTGCTCTGTGATATCATTCTGACTGCGGGATGGAGCAAAGTGTTCCCTCCTTTAAGCCCGCATAGCACATGTTAGGCCTTTACACGTCTCTTTTCCCCACCAGGCTGGACTGTGTCTCATTTCTTTAACTGTCTGCTATAAAACAGCTAGCACTCAGATGGTTACTGAACCAATAAAAAATAGCTGTAAATATTATAGGAATTTAATGCCAGAAGGTACAGCTGTGGGAAAGGAGGAGAAAATAAGGTTTATTGTAGATTTGTTTCTATGGGGGAGGCCTCTTTAGACACTTGGAAATAATAGATCCAATGCTCTGGAGACAGGTTAGAGCTAAAGCAAAGAGGTGGGCATCACTGGTGGTCAGGAGTTAAATAGAGTGACAGGAATGGGTGAGATCACTTGAGCATGACGTATCCAGCCCAGGAAAACAGCTTTTCTACTTTCCTCCATTCTGGTTTGGCCCTGTGGACCATTAAAATCTTAGTTTGATATTCTATTGATTTAACAAACATTATATAAGGCTTGCTAACTGACCTGTCCACGGTGAAGTTCGTGAGAATAAATAAAAATCTTGATTTAGATCCAGGTTAGTATCAATATTCCCAGCTCAGCTGGTTGGTCTGTTTTGGGCCTTGTGGAGGAAATTTAATAACCGAAACATCTAAAGGACTTCATTTTCCATCTCTCCCATTTCCATCTCTTCAATCTTACCTCAAGGACAGTGTTTGCATCAGGTTTACAATAATCCTGTCCTGGGCCCAGGAAAGGGACCAAATGACATCTTAGGACTAGAAAACCCACCTTGTCAGGAGATGGTTATTGAGCATCTGCCATGAGCCAGGTACATGATAGATGTGGAGGTGGACAAAGCACCAGTCCAGTGGAGGAGGCACACGGTTGTTGCTCTGCTCTACTCTCACCTCCAGAATCCGCTGGTTTTGCAGCTCTACCTACCATTTCACATCTGTCAGAGCTGACTAATGCCTAGGAAAGGGAAGGGACTCACCCTAAGTGACAGTTGCATCAAACACCTGTACTATGGATGTCAAAAATTCCCATAGAACCTCACCCTTAATTCCACATTTAAAAAAAAAATAGTAGCATATTGGACGGACAGGTAAGTCAAAAGCATCCCTGCACGGGTTGTGTTTAATCTGTTTTAGATCAGTGGTTGCTCGTATAATATGAAACTGAAGTCTTTGGACACCTGTAATGAAGATTTTAAAAATTGCACAGTCTGTTAAACTAAAACACTCCGCCTCAGATAGTAGAATTCCTTTTTCCTATGAAGTTGTTTGCATAGAGCTATGTTTGCATTGTCGGGTTTCTTTGACATAAGTCACAGAAGTCTTTTTCAGCATAAATGCACGAGGCCTTTGCTGACTTTGTATTATGCCAGCCTACTGCCCTACTACCTACCTACTCAAGGCCTACTATCCCAAAGCACGCTGCTCTCTTGAAGTAGAGCAAGGCACCTGAGCACCAGGAATTTTCATGATCTAAATTGCGTATCTGTGAAAATCAAACAGTTTTGATTACCTTACATTTTTCAGTGCTTACTTTCATGACATATACATCTCAACACCTGTTTGTTTCACTGGCTGATGTGCCTGAGAAAATCGAGCTATTTATTAAATGCCCACTGTGGGTAACGCACTAAGGAAGACAGAGCAGAATGTAGCTCTAACTTCTTAGATGCATATATTCTGGTTGGAAAGCGATGCATATAAAAATATATCTAACGGTCCAAAGGGCACTGACAAGTTCAAGACAGTTTAAGTCTTCTCAGAGAAGAGGTCATGCGCAATGAGCTGAGTGCTTTGGACACTAATAATGTCTAGCCTGTGAAGAAGGTACAATGCTTATATTCTTTTGCTTGTGCCATTTTAAAGAATGTTTAATTCATTCAGTAGCAATGAAAAAAGTATCACAAGCATGGTATTAACATTTGAGTAGGGTATATAAATAAAACACACATAACAATAAAATAGAGAAATTGCTGAGTGATAGAGATGAATAAAGCCAATAAGAACGAGGGAGTTATTTTAGATGAGTATGGCCCATCTGAGAAGGCTTCTGATGGTGACCTAAATGAAGTGAGGAACAAGTCAGAATTCTATAGGTAGATACTTAACCTTAGTTGCCGAAATCCAAATATCAGGAGAATTTCAAATGCAGAGCAATTATTGGTTTTCCTAGGAAGAGTGGATGATCTGGCAGTGTTATGTTCAAATTTCTACATTCGGTGGGAACTGAGTCACTGCTGTGTCCTTCTGATAGTTTTGGCCCTCTCCACTTCACCCCAGTCCCTACCTCTTCCTTGTCTTACACTCATCTTACTTTACTCATACGTTATTACATTCCAAGTTCCTGTAGGCATTTGAGTTGTGACCTCCGTTGGATTAGATTAAATTTTCCCCAACAGCTAACAGACCAATCTCCTGTATCCCTATAAATTTAGATATACTTTTAATTTACTCTAGAAAAATAACCAGAGACTCTAAACATAGTAAGTTAATCATGTGTGTCCGCTGGCCTCTTTCTCAAAGCTCCACTAAAATAAGAGGAAAGAGAGAAGTTATAAACCCACAAGGACAACCCACAAGAGAATGTTGGAGGAGATAACAGTGGACGAGTGGATACAAAAATTTTGGAAGATGGTAAGTGGTTGGATAATTAAAATCAGCACAAAGAAAAGACAACCAAAATTCATCCTGTAGAACAATCTCAAAATCCCAAGGCTAGGAAACACTACGGAGAGAGGAAGCGAGGTCTGAGGCAGGGTTGAGAAGCAAAGAATCGGTTTAAAGCTGGTAAACAAAATGGTTGGAGTCCTCAGAAACTCCCCATTTGAGCAGCCAAGTGAGCACCCCGACCTGGGCAGAAGAATGGAGGTTTACTTTCTGAAAAAGTGAAACCATAAAAGCTAAGGCCTTGGGGACAGTGAGCATGGTGGTGGGCCAGGGTGAGATGCAAGGCTGAAAATGGGGATTAGGTACATACAGTGGTCCTCAGTTCCCTTCCCCTTACAACACCAGGACCAGAGGGCATGGAATGGAAAACTTATTTGATACTTGGCCATTTGGAAAATAATACCGATGGGTATTTGACAGAGCTGAGGATGTGTTACAGGAAAAAAAAAAAAAAAAAAAAAGCTACTTAGAAAATGAAGCAAATGAAAAAAATAAGGCAGTTATTAATGCCAGGAAAGACAAAACACCAAAAAAGAAAACGTAATCCTGATTCATGAACAAGGTACAGTTATCATGGAAATAGTGATTTTTTAGCTAACCTAAAATTGTAATATAACTATTTGGGATGATTGGGGAAGACTCAAATATGTGGGAGGGACAAGGCAGAGGGATGAAGAGCTACATTTTATCTCATCTAAAGAAGTCATTTTAATGTAAAAAAACTGGTTTTTTTAAAAAGCCACTATAATAAAAGCATGACCTAAAAACATACATACATAATTATTTGGAGACAAACATTCCAAGGGAAAGAGGAGAGGAGGGTTGACTATGAGATTGAATAGAGGTAGAAGTATTACAAAGGTGAACTTGGAAATTAAAAGAAATGGAGGAAGTGTGTGGACATGGTGTCGAGTACACAGCAGGCTGCGTGTGGGCTTTTGGAAGTAGAGGAAGATGGCATGTCTTCACTGTGAGGGATGGCAAAACCACACTTACCCTGGAATCAGGAATGGGCAGTAAGCTAAAAGGGCCCCAATGTCTTGTCACAAAGCGGTTACCCACAGGACTGTCTCCTCCGCCTTGTCACTTGTTCACTCATAAGCACACCTACAGTGCAAACTTGCCTACTTTCCAACTACGGCTAGTAAACAGCAACAGCTGAGGTTCCATTCAGCTGAGATTTTATGAAATCAGAAAGGATGATAGTGGGCACAAGCAAAAGGACCAACAGCTACAAGAAATGACAGCTGGCAGCCTCATCAAGAAAACAACCCAAAAGCAGAGTGAGGCCAGTCTGAGGCCATTTAGTTTAGAGACCTATTCATCTAGGTATCTCTAGTGCAGCATAGTATAATACCTAATGATCACGAAGCTTAAGTTTAGCATATGCTAAGGTGAAATCTTTTTACGTCAAATTCATTATATTAGGCATGTTTTCAATTTGACTACCTTTTCCATGAAATGACATTTTAAGAGGCATTTGAGGATATCTGCTTGAAATAATACCCCCCAAATGCTTTGTTTTTGTTTAAAAGGGTACCATCTTTTAGAATATTTATCCAAAATGTCCTTTTCCTGGAAGATTTTCTTCAGAGGAGGATTGTGTCTTGCAGGGATGAAGAAAACAAGGCAAAGGAAGAGAAAAGAAGGTGACTTACTGTAGGTGAGTTCTAGGTGGGGATAGGGGTGGCATTATCTAGTGAAAGCCTTCAAAATGTATCAAGAGTTGAAAGTAGATTCCTCTCAGATTATAGACTTCTGAGGGAGATGCTTCTAGCCGTTTATAACCTACAAGGAGATGTGGAGGAGCCTAAGAGTAGGGGAGACTCAGGAGGACAGTTCTAGAAGCTTGGGTACCCTACCCTGAGCTCTGGATCCAATGAGGTATGGTAATGGAAAAGGAAGGGCAGAGCACCAGGGGCATGAGATGTGAAAAGTTGAAAGATGTTATTAGGGGCCAGAACTCAAAACGCTCAAACTGGTAGCTATTGGTGATGTGCTAGTCACCACTGCTATTAGCTCTAGACTCAAAACAGTCATGTCTAGAGATGGGTCAGTGACATATCCGAGGAGGCATAGTTTGGTAGTGGGTTGCTGCCGATATCACTGGTTGAGGTCAGAATTAGGGAGAACTGATGAGATTCAGAATATTGTCAGAAGCAACAAACTACATTTCCTTCCCTGCTCCCATCCTTATCCACCCTTGAACTGTCAGCTGGCCAGATGGTCTGCCAAGCCTAGCTTCTGATTGGCTCCCCAGCTCAATGCTCCCCTGGGCATTCCAATACCTCTTTCCTTACTACATCTTTTTCTTCAAAATGAAAACACCAATTCACGAATGAGGAACATTGCAAGAAATTGTTCGTCAAAATTTTACAGAGTCTAATTGTAAGAAAAGTCTCCACTGCCTGACCTAATAACATATACAACTGTAATTGAAATCTTCACTATTTCGCTGATATCAATTATGAAATTAACAAAGAAATCTCACATTTCCAAAACAATACAGTTGTCCAAATTAATCCAGTCTTTAAGAATAATTTTCTTTTCTATTCCAATCATTATGTTCTTCTCTCACTTACAGTAATAAACCAGGAGGCCTCTGTGGTTGTCTTTGTGGCCAGGTCAGGGTAAATATGATTTCAAACAGACTCGAACTCACTTTGCCACGCCGAGTATCTCTGAGTCAGGTTTTTTGCTGAAGGCTTGGTGTGAGCTAGCACATCCAAAAAGTCGGCAGTGGTCACTGTATCCAGCTGGATCCTAGGTAAAGTGCTGCTCTCTAGATAAAAACACAACAGTAAACAGCATAACAATCGACCTTATGATCAATGCTCTTGAAATGCTAATAGACCTTCTTTCAAGACAATGCATAATGCAGCATTCTTAATGGTTAATGCAGAAAAGACAAGACTAAAGAGGGCTGGGGAATAAAATTTCTTTAATGTGCAACTCAGCCCATGCAGCCCAGACCAAAAAAAAAAAAAAAAAAGTGACTTAAAGGTATCATTATCAAAGTATTATTTAATATTTATATAGTGCCGCAGTTGATCCAGCCCAACATCATAGTATGCCAGAGAAATAAAAGCCCAAGCCCTAAGTTTATCTGGGGGCAAAGTTGATCAAAAGCAGAACACCAGAGTAGGGATGGGTTGAGTGCTGGAAGGACAATTTGACCAAAGAACGTGTTCAAATGTAAAGAGCCACCAAGAACAGGAGCAAGGCTCCATCTGCTGGTGAAAGGTGGATTTTTAAACACAAATTTCCTTCTCAGAACACGTGTGCTTTGATCCCATATGTACCTGACTGATGATTTTCAAGTGCATTGAAGATCTTCCTCACAGGCCGCATAGCTGCTTCCCTGCAGACCAGCTTAATGTCTGAGCCTGAATAGCCCTCAGTCTCCTGAAACAGCCACAAACTAGACATTATTGGTCAGCACGTAGAACGCTGGTGGTGATTACATCCTTATAGGCAGGACCCAGTAACGGAGTCCGGGTTTAGATTCTGCATCTGCCCCCATGAACACTATACAAAGATTCCCAGATAGAGAGTGTTTGGGGTGAGAGGGGCCTCTTTCTTAGGTTTGGATAACTTAAGAAGCAGGTCAATAAACAACTTTCTAACTCCAAATGTATGTTGTAAGATGCTGGTGAAGGACTGGACCATCCAACATAGCTTAATAGGGCCCTGTGCCTAAATCCAATGATGATCAAATTTAATAGACACTTTTGTTCTTGTAAGTAAGTTCTTGCCTTTGAGAAACCTCAGAGAACATGTTCAAGTGTTCGCTCAGTGGAGGCAGTGATATCAGTGACAGTAGGGGTAACAGACCTAGAGCTCTTCCATTTGTGAAAGACTTATTTAATCATCACAGTAATCCTTTGCGGTGGATCTGTTACCTATTTTACAGATGAAGAAGCTGAGGCTCAGAGAATAAATGATTCCCCTGAGGTCACACAGGGCCATAGGTTCTCCGAGTCTAAACCCTGTGCTATTTTCACTACATCACATTGTTTTTCTCTGCTTGAATATCTCCAAGTGGCAAAGAGCTCGTTCTTTCGTGAAGAAGAAGCCCATTGCATTGCTAGAGAGTTTGGATCTTTTCTAAGTGATTCAAGGAAGAGGCTCCGAACAGCTCATGAGGAGACCCTGCCTAGAAGGTGTCTTGTGGTTCCTCCCTGCAGGGCAGCTTACCTGACTCAGCACGCTGTACTCCAGCTCGGTGCGCAGCTCCAGGGCTCTGCTCTGGCTCACGGGGGGCAGCCAGTGGCGGATCATGGCCTGCCTGGCCTCCGGGCTGGGGAGGTCAACCAGAATCCTCTTCTCCAGGCGGCGTAACATGGCACAGTCCAGCTCCCTGGAAACAGGAACTGGTTGGGGCAGTAAACTCACTTCCTAACTGACAACTATAGTTTAAGAACAATTTTGCACTGCAGGGAGCAGTTCTGCATTTTAATTGTTAACTCTACCTCTATGCCTGAGTGGATAGGGCAATTACTTCATGCTGTTTGGGAGAAAGAATTGGTTAAGAAAAGGAAAGAAAATACATCCCCAAAACACCTCATGTAAAGGAGGTAATATCAAGTGACTTAATTTTGGGGGAAATAATCCAACTAACAGCAACCAAACAATGAGCATTCCCATTGAAGTCGTAACATGAATTATTCAGTCCGATCCTGCCAGTGAGTAAATTATTCCTGACAATGACTTGAGCACTCTGGGAAGTACATTAATTCTTCCAAGATTCTCATACATTCTGGAGCGAATGACTATCTCACTCCATTGCTCTGGTGAACTCAGAGAGCGAATGCTCCTTCTGGGTGTCCAATGCAAATGTGGCGCTTCAGACACTCATTCGTGCTCCTTCCAAAATGCTGTCATGCCAGGTTTATGCAATTTTGTATCTGTGAGCCGTTTCCCTAAATTTCTTAATATAAAATTTTCAAACAAATAGAAAAGAATAAAACAATGAATATCCTTAAACCTCCCATCTTGATTCAACAACAGTTAACATTTGCTATATCTGCTTCATATCTATTTAGCTAAATTATTTCAAAGTAAGTTATATCATAAAATCCCACCCCTAAATGCTTCTGCATGCACTTCCCCTCCGAAAAGGGTATTTCCTTACATACCGCAATACTGTTATTACACCTAACAGAATTAACACTGATGGCATAACGTGTCTATATTAAAATCTCTCCAGTTCGTGCCAAAAATATCTTAGAGTTTTTCCGACCAAAATCTAATTACAGATCATGCATTACATATGAGTATGTCTTTTAAATCTCATAATCTAGACCAGTCTCCTTGCCCTGATCCCTTTTTGAAAAGATAAGGCTAGTTGTAGAATGAAATGCCCCACGTTCTGGATTCACCCAATGTTTTCCTCATGGTATCATGTGATGGGTTCCGCTAGCTCCTCCTTTCTAAGACAAGTTAGATCTAAAAGCTTAATTAGACTTAGGGTAAAAATTTTGGCCCGTATATTTCACAGATGAAATATATCAATGTATTTTCATATTTATTATGCTGGGATCCACCTGTTGGGTTTGTCTCACTATTAGTGATGTTGTGTTCAATTACTGGAATCATCTAGTGACGGTGTATTTCTTCACTGTAAAGGAAAAATCTCTCTGCAAGTCGTAAGTATTCTACATACAATACTTGTCACCATGCGAATGCCCCTGTCTCCAATCCCTTTCAACTAGTGGTTTTAGCATCTGTTAATGATCTTTGAGTCAATTTTTTCACAAGAGTGGTGCAAAATGGTTATTTAAAAGAAAATTTTATTCTAAATGTATTATTCAGAATTATGTGAAGTAGTTTTCCTTCATTAACTGGGGCTCTTACTTACCCAGAATCACCATTCCTGTTACCAGCAGATCATTCTGAGTGTGAGTCTGTTTACTCTTAATATGTTTAAAAATTTCAAATTCCTAGAAGGGAGGGAAACATCTGTTTGATTTCCTGGTATAGAAATTAGGAAATGCTTGTGTGTTGGTCTGGGATAATAACGTTACTCATTAATAAGGAGTAACAATGAAAACATCCTCACCAGATATTTCTTATTCATAAAAACTTCCAAAGCATCCTCCCATTTTTCTTAATTTAATTCTGAATCTATGTCATGCTATTTCCTTTTAGATTGAAAAATGAAAACACCCTTTTACGGAGCATACCTGACTCCTAAATTGGAGTGGCCAGATTTTCTTAAAGATTGTGTTTATTCCTCCCATCCTGAGCTGAGAACCACAGGCTAGGGTTGCCTTACCAGCAATAACAGTTACCTATTTCTTTATCAGCCTTACTTCACTGAAATTCGTCTCACATCAGAGACTGAACCACCTCTTCCCCTACACAAACATCGCCCTGCTCAAGGCCAACATTCACATTCAAAACAGAGGGTCGAAGAAACTCTGCAGAACTCTAGATTATTTTTCATGTTTGAAATATTAGTAAAAGCTAATGCTTAAAATAGCACTAAGTGGTAAGTGCTGTTTTCAGCATTTAACAGATACTAATTCATTTAATTCTCACAACAATCTTGTAGGTAGGTACTAATATTTCCATTTTAAGATGAGGAGACTGAGGTACAGAGGTCGAATAGCTTGCTTGAAGTCAGTAAGCTAGTGAATGGTGGCATTGGATTTGAAACCAAAGAGTGAGACTCTGGAACCTGTCTCTGTCACGATCTGTTGCCAGCACAGTTACTGCAGGTAAACTCCCAAGTCACATCATGGTGAAATATCAGAACCCCGAGAACAAAGAAAGAGAGGATCATAAAAGCGTCTAGAGAGAAAAAACAGGTTACATACGAAGAAAGGATCAAGAATAAGACTTCTCAATAGCAATGTGAGAATCTTAATAAGAAGAAAATAGAACAATGCCTTCAAAATTCTGAGGAAAAATAATTTCCAATGTAGCAGTCTCTATCTTGACCAAACCATTAATTAAGTTAGTAGACAGAATAAAGATATTTTCAACATGCAAAGCCTAAAAAATTTATCTGTCATGTACACTTTATAAGGGAAATATTGGAGGACCAAAGGGAGAGAATGAACTAAACCAAAGGGCCACAGAGGATCCAAGAAACAGATGGTCTGACACAGGGAAAGAAGGAATCTTCCAGGATGATGAGGTGAGGTCCCAGGGTCTCCTCTATATCCTGGGTGAAGAGGACAATCAGTTCAGATTGGAGTTGGTAAGAAGGCTCTAGAAGACATCTCCAAGAAGATGAAATTGATAGAATACCTGAGTGTATCTGAATGAATCCAGAGTCAATTTAGGTAGTTAGCAGATAGTTGTGGCTGAATTAGTGGGAGGAGAAGGTGACGTGAGTTGGGGGAAGGAAAGGAGAGAGGGGACGGGGAGATCTTTGAATAGAGAGGAAAAAAAAAAACATTAAACTCACATTTTAAGCATTCAGTTCAGCAATATTGACCACCTTCCCAGTGTATTGTCACTGCTAAGTCTCCAATATACAGAAATGAGTAAGACAAACTCCTACTTATAGGTAAATAAAGGTGATAACAGGGAGGTTTTGACCTTGGGCTGCAGGAATGTTGGTCCCATGAACTTCAAAGATAAAAGACGAGATCAGACCGAAAACTAAGAAAGCAGAGTGAATAAGCCGAAAAAACGGCAGAGCTAAGGGTGATCAGTAGTTGCCATTTTCTTCCATGGCCTTTCTTTGGACCAGCTGCCCATTCCTGAGAAGGCAGGGGACTGCAAAAGGTAGGTTCTTTTGTAGGGGCATCTTCTTCTTGGTCTCCCCATTCCATCCAGAGTGACTTCATGCAGAGGGGAGGTGGGAAAACAATCCCTCACTCTAGATGTCTGTATTGATCAGCTAATGCCCTAAAGCAAGAGATTTACCTCAAAACTGCCTGTGGGCACAAAATAAGTGCAACTCTCTGACAGCCTGGCCTGATGAATGCACTTTTAATGACATCAATAATAATACAATCATACAAGGGAGGAAACAAAGGACAAATGGAATGTACCCAGGAATTATTCTTTATGCCAATATATTTATATGAAAAAATGTAACCTGTGGCAGCCAGAAGATACTCTCTTTAGCTCTTACACTTTGAGTTTTGACTAATAATCCTGTTCTCCTGTCTTCTTTATTTTGGTTATCTGATACTTCCTTCACTTGAAAGGTCAAAAGCAACCAGTGAGAGTGACATGTGAGACACAGACAAGGTTCACAGACCTCAGCCTGGCCACTGAACCCTCTGCTCACTGCTATACACAGGTGGCAGTGCTCTTGGGTCACCTGGACAGTTTGCGTGGACTACATGGCCTTGCACTGAGCACCTGGGCTCCTGTGCCAATCCTTCTGGGCCCTTCCTCAGCCCCTTGTTCTGCTTTCCCTTGTTAAACTGTGTGGTTCCTGGGACAGAGGTCATTCCAAATTTTACAGAATTTGGAAATTAAATATAATTCTAGTTCATTCATTCAGTAGTTCAAACATATTCAGCATGATCAGAGAAAAGTGAAGTTTTGTGAGCAAAGTCTTTGCAGTATGTACATAACCAACATGAAGTGAGTAGTCGTGGCAATCTTTGAAGAGCAGGTTAAGGAACTGCATGCAGTATTCTTTGGTAGATAATGGGGAGGCAATGAATAAAGCATTGAAGATTACCTTGTCTTCTACAGTGAGGCTTGCTTAAGCTGAATCCTACTTACATTTTCTACTTGAGCCAGCTTCTCTCATAGAACCCAAGGAATGTATGGAGTTATTGTGGAAAGAAGCTGGGTTATGTCTGCTGAATTCTTCAATCATATGCATACACTTCCAGAGAAATATACCAAAGAGAAGAGAATTCATATGGGAAGAAATTTGTTTACATAGGTACATTCCTGCCCATTGCCAATGCAGTAATTTCTTAGATCTTATGCTTTCTTCTAAATATTAGGATTTGAGGGCGGGGGGGGGGGGGGGGGTTGTTTTTTTAATCCAGAATTTGGTTATACCAGGTGTCTATTCTTAAGAGGGATAGCGATATTTCCAGCTCTTTTGTGAATAAAGCAAGGAAAAGATGAGTTCCAACATGCTTCACACACAATATTCACACCTTTTTGTACAAACTACCATCAAGTTAAATAGACATCTAAAGATGATATTTGCCTTAATGGCCCTGTTCGATGTTTTGTCTCCCTCTGGACTCCTGGGCCTGAGTTTGTGAATACTCAACAATTGAGGCGAGTCAATTTAGCCCTAG
The DNA here is from genome assembly GCF_000151845.1 of Pteropus vampyrus. Classification (NCBI taxonomy): domain Eukaryota; kingdom Metazoa; phylum Chordata; class Mammalia; order Chiroptera; family Pteropodidae; genus Pteropus; species Pteropus vampyrus. The sequence continues at coordinate 5,561,693 of NW_011888784.1, forward strand.
TTGTGCTCACTAAACATTTATTACATGGCAGTTACTTTAAGCGGTAATGTTAAAATGCGACATTTGTTATTCGTCTCACTGCTTATTTACACATCAAATGGCACAGATGAGCTGTTATTTCTTGCTTCTCTCTTGTCTTCTCTGTGATGCTATAGATCAGAGAAGGTGCTCCTTGGAGGAGAAGCACTGAATAAACAAAAGATGCTACATGCCATCTCACTGCTAAGAAGGAAGGAAATGACTACCCCTTTGAGACAGAATGGATTTGTCTGGGGAAATGATAAGTTCACAAGCAGTAAAGGACAGCCTAGTGCCCTGAAAGATGCTATAGATGAGAACTACCACTACCTAACCCTAAAGCATTTCTTTTGAAATTTTACAACTGGGTTTTTACACATTTTGATATTATTTAATTATTTCTCCCAGAAGAACAAACTGCTTGAATCAGTTAAGTGCATTCCTTCACCTAAGATGCTGAGCCAAGATAAAGGCCTGTCCCAATATTCTTGATAAAAAATACACTATTTCCTTGGAGAAGGACTTGGGCAATACGTAGCAAGGAGCTTAAAAAACATCTTTACCCTTTGATATAATAATTCTACTTCTAGAAATTTGTCCTAAAGAAACAACCAGATTTTGGTCAAAGATTTATTTCAAGGAAGTTTGTTTCAGTATTATTTATAATAGAGGAAAGCTGGGAGCATCATACATGTTCGACAGGAAAGAAATGATTAACTAAATTGTGGTATATTCATAAGTGGGAATTTAGGGCAGCCATTATAGCTTCTAATTTTCAAGGATTCTTTAATGACATTGGAAATGTTCTTACTATAATGTTAAGTAATGACAGCAGGACACTGGTGGGAATACAAGATGCACAACCTCTAAGGAGGGAAATTTGGCAATCTCTACTATAATTTCATGCACATTAACCCTTTGACCCAGCATGTCTATTTCCAGGAACCTACCCCAAAGATACACTGGCAAATACACAAAGTGATATGTGCACACCATGACTCATTGCAGCATTATTTTTAATACCAAAAAAGTAGGAATAACCAAAATACCCATCCTTAGGTGATTGGGATAGGTTACCATATGCACTAAATGGGACATATGCAGCTATATATAAATGGAGTAAAGAAGAATTTTCTGTATTTCTTTGGAAAGATCTCCAGTATATTTTGTTAAGAAAAAAAAAAAAATCAAGATACAGAACAATTTATATGTCTCCTTTTGTGTAAGTAAACCAAGTTCAGTTATTCTATGGAGTTCTTTAAAAAAAACCTTGAGAGTTTAGCTGTGGAGCATGTGGCAGCTTATCTCTATGTAACATTATATTCATTATGTATCATTAGTCCAGGGACCCTCAACTGGGAGTGATTCTCCCCACCCCCCGAGAACATTTAGCAATGTCTGGAGACATACTTTGGTTGTCACAACTGGGGAATGGGTGGTGCTACTGGCATCTTGTGGGGAGAGGCCAGGGATGCTGCCTAGCATCCTACAGTGCACAGGACAGCCCCCCACAGCAAAGAGTTATCTGGCCCAAAATGTCAATAGTGCTGAAGTTGAGAAATCTTGAATTGGCACTTCTATCTTAATTAGGCCAGGTCTGTGCCATTTTCCTCATCAAAATGTTACCGTCCTGATAGTATTGGTATTATCAATGAGAAACTCTGTTATATATACAAATATAAAATAGATCTACATATTATGATAAAATTAATATTATATTAATGTTGTTAAGGACTAAGATTTTCACAATTAGAGAAAACATGCAATATAAAATCAAAGAATTCAACTAAATTAAAGAATTTAATTAAATTTGAATGGGAAATACTATTGTGAACCTATTATTTGCCTCTTTTTAAAACTATGTATTTCCTAGCTCTGCCCAATCAAAAGGTCAAGAACTAATGGTAATCCAGTAGCAAGGAGCCCCTCTAATTGTGAGACTATAATTCTCTCAATATCATTTCCCATTAAAGGGACCCAGAGCTCTGTGAATCAATGGCTAATTCCAGGTCTGGATCAAAATGTACAAATGAAGCCTGAGTCATCTTGTGCAAGTAACAAAGAAGGTTGGCCTTGGCCACACCTAATAGCAGGGACACTAAGAAATAGAACTCCAAAATTCTATGTTGGGTAATGGGAATATTGGGAGGCAATTAATCAATCTCTGCCACAGCAGCATGGGATTAGGCAAATTAGTCTCTGGAACTGCACTGTCCAATATGGTAGCCATCAACCAACCACCTGTAGCTACTGGACCTTGAAATGTGGCTAGTCCAAATTGAAATGTGCCATAAATTTAAAATGGATTTGCACTGAATTTCAAAGATTTACTATTAAAAAAGTAAAATATCGCAATATTCTTAATATTGATTACATATTGAAATGATATTTTGGATATGTTGGGCTAAATGTTATTTAAATTAATTTTATGTTTCTTTTTATATTTTTAAATGTAAAATTTTAAAGTGCATGTGTGCCTCACATTATATTTCTATGAGACAGCGTTGCCGTCGAATAACCAGTCACAGGGTTTTCAGAAAGCCTCTGAGCCTAGGAAGGACAGACATGGGAAGTTTAACAAGGGCAGAAAGAGAGAAAGAGGAACAAAAACGTTCAGAAAGGAAGGAAGAGAGAGAGGAAGGGATGAGAGAAAAAGAGGCAAAGGAAGGAGGAAGCAAGGAAGGCAAAAGTTCCTTAAACGATTAAACATAGAGTTACCATAACAATTCCACTCATAGTTACAAGAATAGGCAAATATATAGAAACAGAAAATAGATTACTGGTTGCCTGGTGCTGGGAGCAGTAATTAATAATGGGTATGGGGTTTCTTTGGGGGTAAAGAAAAATGTTCTAAAATTGATTGCAGCGATAGTGATAGTTGTACAACCATATAAATATAGTTAAAACCATTGAACCGTATACTTTAAATAAGTAAATTTTATGGTACATGAGTTATATCTCAACAGAGATTTTCTTTAAAAAACTGATGAGGTTATACCTGACAAGTCATTAGATCATATAGAAAGGGAAGGGGGTTGGGGAGAGACTGACTCATTAGTTACCACTGGAGGTTACTAGGGTACAACTCATGACTTTAAAAATCAAAAAGAAAGAATCCTGCTTGTCTAGTAAGAACTATATTTCAGGGTAACTAAATAGCCTTACTGGATAAGAGAAAGTTCTATTATAGAGAGCAGTTCTAGTTATCAATGAGAGGGAACCATAGAATCACACCCCTAGTGAAATAATGATTCAGGCAAAGATCATCAATGGATGCTAAAACCGTTGATGAGAACTGTACACCTGAACGCACTGATAGATCTTGGCTTCACCTGAAGCTGGACAACAGGACATTACCTCTCTCTGGATGCAATGCAATGTGATGTACGCAGCATAACCTATGATGTATGTTTGCCAAAAAATTTTGCTGATCCTGAATCTAATCTAATGTTTAGTCTAGAGTAATTATAGTGGTAAGAGAAACAATCTGAATACTACTCTGAGGATACAATGAGCCAAACCCAGAAAGTTTAGACATTCTACAGGACAATTACCTTGACAGTCAAGTCAATGGCAAGTGAGGGGGGAAAAAAAAAGGAGTTTGATCCAAATTAAAAAAGACTTTAGAGAACAATAAATTACAAAATGCAAACCTTGCTTGAGTACCGGGGTGAATCTTGCTTGGATATTAGTTTAGTAAATCAGTTGTAAAAAGACATTTTTGAAACAAAATGGGAAATCTGAATATAAACTGAGTATTAGATAATATTAAGGAATTAATATTAAGTTTGTTGGGTGTGATAATGGCATTGTGAGAATGTAAGAAAATATCCTTATTTTTTTAAAGATGTATGCTGAAGTATGTACGTGAGAAATAACGTAATAATCTGGGATATAATTTAAGATATTCAGCAAAAAAGAGGGGAGGTAAGAATAGATGAAATCAACTGGGCAAGATTGTTAGTTATGGAAACTGTGAAGTGGTGGGTTCATTGTGTCTTTTTCTTTTTTAGTGTTTGTTTGGAATTTTTCATAATAAAATGTTTATTAAAATCTCAGCAATGCTCAAGGATGTATGGGTTAGAGCATATTGGTTCCAAGATACATTGTAATGAAGCAATCTGTGATATGAAAGATGGACTCTCAAAAGCATGTGTGTATTTGCCATTTGACATGTTAGAGGAATTCTTTCAGGAAAGCCCTTCTAAGCTTATTTAATTTAACTTTTTATTATTTGCAATTTTTTTGGCAGGGGGCGGGGGTTGCCTCTCTGAACCATTTTATTTGGGGCTTACCAAAACTGATTACCTTAGGGAAATGGTGGCAGCACAGTAACTTCCTCAACCAAGTCCTAGGTATCATTGGCAGCAGAGGGTTCTCTAATCCTCTAGAAAAGGCGTAGGTCTCCCTGGGGACATAGACCTTCTCAAAGCCAGGCACAAAGCTTCACTGTTTTCACACCCTCTCCCCTGAGACATAAGTAAAGTATTATGATCAACCCTGTTTCAAATGGATGAAGGAACAGAAATTCTTTCTCTAAAGGATTCCACAATTGTAATTAAATAGACTCCTCTTTAATATTATCTATAAATAACCTGTATCTTCAAAATGCAGAATGCTGATCACTTTAGCACATTAGAGAACATGTATAAATTTGCAGGGAGGTGGAACCAGGTTTAAATTATGAATATACTTAAAATAACAGATTACACATAAGCATCATGATTTCTTTTCAGTGACTTCTGCTTTAGGAGCCCAGCTGATCAGCACGTCCTAAAGAAGTGAGTCTCATTTCATCTTTGCATGTGGGAACAGAAATGAAAGGGCAGGGGTAAGGTAAGGGTGTCAAAGTCTGAGCCCTGTTGCAAATTTGCTGTTGACTTAGGGTGGATTGACCTCCCTTGACCTTGGTCCCCCTCTGCCAATGGGAAAGCAGCATTTCCTTATCTGTCTCCTGTCTCACCTGTATCTCAAAAGAAATAATGAACGTGAAAATATTCTTGGAATTATAAAAGATTATAATTATTTTTAAAATATACTCTCCAAGTAGATATTGTTTCTCCCCAGTCAACATCTCTTATTTCCCAATTCCCCTTCTAGAATTTTTCTTAAACCACTCTGGGATACAGTTTGAATAAAAGACTCTGAGAGTAGGTTGTATTTTCAATTAGAGATTATTTAGCTTTCTATTTACTGTGCAACATTAAGGAAAATATTTTCTTCCTAACTTAAAAAAAGCTTAATTTTAATGCTGTTAAAATCTAACATACTATTTCTGGAATAGTCTTTGAGTCCTAGAGATTTTAGCATGTTACTGTTCTATGCCAAAGTCCTGTTTAAACATAGTACATAAATTGTTTTTAAATGCAAAATATCAATTTTAAATATTGTCAGTGGTAGCCCTAGCCTAGGTTTCTTCAGTTAAGGCAGATTCTTTCATGGTACAGATAGTGAGGATTGAGGACTTGAACAGGTAAGACTTCAGATTAATCTTCTGAGACTGGAACCAAACAAGGAGGCTTTGCCCAAAGTGGCCACTATAATATCTTTATCCGTACTTACATGTATTCTGAAATGTATTCAGAATGCACTCTCTAGATGTCTTACCAGGGCAGGTTAGAAGCTGCTAAAACAAACACAAGGTCTTCAGAGCGAGCCAGCCCATCCATCTGCACCAGTAGTTCTGTCTTCATCCGAAGGCTTCCCTCATGCTCTCCGCTAGAGAGAGACAGGAGGTGAGGTTCTCCGAAGGGCAAAGCCTTTGCTTCCCATGACAAAAGCAGCACTCACAGCAAGGACTCAGGGACTGTGGAAAGGGTTCCCTTCCGGCAGCTAACCCCTTCCTTGCCTCATTCTCAAGAGCCACTCCTATGAGAGTTGGAAGAAACAAGTCATTTGGCGCTATATTCCCTTAGAGAGTAATAGAGAGGAAGTAAATGAACATAATGATGATATTGATAAGAAATCCAAATGTTTGCAGTGAACTGGAAAATAACTGAAGGATAGACAGTGCCACTGGTCAGTTAAATGCAACCTGCTGTATCTACCTGCAGTATTATTTACCTTTAAAAAAAAATAAAACGGCATTATTGAGAATAATCCTTTTCATTTATATAGCAGGCATGAAAGAAGTTTCACAGGCAGTATTTCTTTTAGTACAATGTATGGATATAAACTGTCCAAAAAGAGAGAATAACTGCTAGACAGATCTGTTTCATTCTCTCCTAGTAAGAGGCAAAATAATGACATGGGAACTATCTATGCTTTCCTTGCACAGCAAATTGGAGGCAAATTCATCCTCCAACCTCCCCACCCCCACCACTGCCAAAGACCCTCCCACAAGAAAGAGCTCACTACAGGACCCAGACAATCCAAATTGGCTCTAAATACAGACCACATCCAGCAGGCTCTCCTTCCTCTTCACTTGTGTGGATGAAGGTCGAAGGACAGAAAAAAAAAAAAAAACCTTTCTTGGACAAGATGACATTCAATTTCTCATCTCTGTATGTATATGGTGGCAATCCAAATCAGGTATGCAGTTTTTTTTAGGAACTTTGTCCCTTATTATCTAACTACCTTTTCCCAAGAGAGCAGTCTCACAGTACAGTTACATATTTATTCAGCATTTGCCCCTAATTATTATTCTTTTAACATAATATGACCCAAGAAGTCTTCCAAGCACCTGCCCCGATTCCCTGGCTCTTTGCAGATTCTAGTTTTAGAGTTTAAGTTCCGGACGAGGAAACTGACATTCGGTGCCAAACCTGGAGCACACTCAAGGATAGTAAGTAAAGTTTCCAAATTAGCTCAGTCAGAGCGGTGGGGAACCAGGGATAAAGACCAATAAAGAGAACGTAAGAGCGAGTTCCCAGGGTAAGGCAGGCCAGGCGGCTGGGGCTTTGCAGAGGGAATGACCACTAGTCTGGTGGATTCCCAGCCAGGTGCCCGTACAGCTGCCTGCTCCAGTCAGGTCCTGTATAGAGGGGCTGAGTGCCCTAGCCTGGGGCTGACGGCACCCACTCAGCCATGGAATCTTCCTGTTTCAATCAATGGCATGGACCATAATGGTTATTTTTCCCTGCTGGGAAAATGGTTTTGAATAAGTAAAATTTTATAAATAATATTCTAGTTAAGCTCCCAACAAGCTAATTATTTGCTTTTTATTACTATTAATTCTGCCTTGATGATAGACCATTAGAGGCCATTAATAAATGCAGTCTGTTGAGAGTTCCCAGAGACCTGTTTTTTTCAAGCCAGGAGAGACAAGTTTAGTAAAATGTTTCATAGAAAAAGCATTCTTAAAACACAAACACAGAGAGAGAGAGAGAGAGAGAGAGAGAGAGATCACGCTTATTATAGTCTGAGAAGTGACTGGAAGTGAATGGTCTTTCTTGCTGGGGACATTAGCGGACACTTCATCTTTAGAGATGACACATGTGACATATTTAAAATCAGACATGCTGAGAGACAGCTCGATGTCACAGATCCGGTGGCTCCCCTAGCCTCGCACACCTTGTCAAAGACTGTGCCTCTCAGGACTTGGCCCTTTGCAGCCCCATTCCCCACAGGCAGCCCTCTGGCTCCAGAGGAAGCGATCATAGGTAGCTATTTTGAGCCAGCAGGACGGTTACAGCAGCCTGGGACTCTGGGGCTGGGTGATCTTCAGGCCTGAAAACCACGCTGTGGGGAAGGGGGAAGGCAGGATGACATTTCCTCCGGTTATAAAAACTACTTAAATCAGCTATTCAGTTAACAGGATCTAATTTAAAGACCTTTCCGTGTGTCTGCAGAAAATTTGTGGGCTTATTAATAGGCTCATTCTGCTGGTAAATGTCGATGGGCTTCCGACCATCAAACACACTTACAAGAGGGGAGAAGTGATGACCAAAAAAAAAAAAAAAAAAAAGTCTGTTACCCAGGAGCCGTGCCTCTCTGACTCATCACCGATTCCAGCTCATCCAGGAAAATGGTGGAGGGGGCATGATAGCGAGCAAGTTCAAATAACACCTGGTGGGAGAAAAGCAACCACATGTTCAAATTCGTATATTTAAAGTTCTGAGATGCTCCCAGAGATTAAAAGCTTAGAATGACTATAATATTAAGCATTTATGCTGCACTCTGTTGTATATTTCACTAATAACTTTATAATCATGACAATTATTTCTCCCTAGCACACCCCATGGGGTTGGATGGTCCAATTATTTCCATTTATCACTTGATAAAATTAGAGCCAGAGAGAGTCAGTGGTTAGCTCAAGGTTACTAATCATATATGGGAGAACTTAAAGTAATACTCAGCCCTCAGCTTCCAGACCGTTAGCTAACCCCGAGACCCTCTGTCAATAACATGTTCCACAGGGACACAAAAGCCTTGAAATAACGTAAAATCCTTTGATAAGTTTCCCTAAGCCTTTTGGGATAATGACAAGGTTATTCTCAAAAGGAAGAATTGCAGGAAAAGGATAGAGTTCCAGTCATGGGTAACAGAACCAAAGAATTTTGCCTCTTTCTGCTCCCCAGATTATTCCACGGGGTCTCCATACCGCCCCGACACTGCCGTTCAGTAGGCTCAGCTACTTGAAGGCAATTCCCGATTGAGTAAAACGTTCCATTCCAGAATAAACTGTTATAGACTGAACAAGAATAGGAAAGCAAGCAGCAAAAGCACAGACATATAAAAACAAAATAAAGAGCTCTAAAGGGAGATATGGTGGTGATGAAAAGAGTATAAAAAGCTAGACCCTTTTTTTTTTTTAAACCCTGAAACTGTTCTCTTGAGCACCATATACAATTCTTCACTGGTTGATCAGAGAAAGCAGTAGAGATTTAGAAACGAGGTTCTTTAATAGGCAGAGGGGATTTATTCTCCATGTCACTTAGCACTAGCAAAGCATCACAAATAAGAAAGAAAGGGCTCAAAAAGGCCAGATGGTGGTTTTCATGAGTAGTAGCAGGTTGTCCTTTACAAGTCTCCTTTTCACCAAATGGGAAATTTCTCTCCTTTACCACTGCTTGCATTATGGTACATCCATATTCATGCTTAAGTATTTTCCTTTACAGAATCTAATTTCATTCGGCCAAGACAGTTGGCTCAGCCTAATGAACTGAGAGGACAGTGTCCATTCTGGGACACTCATCGCAAATGCCTTTTAGACATAATAGAAAGCACCTCATTAGAAGCAAGTAACTTGTCTTGTCACACACACACACACAAAAGCCCAAATATACCTGATATTAAGGATGAGTGTAACAGCAGCAATCTACTCAATCAATGAAAAATGGAATATTAGGACTCTATTAGAATCGTACACATTTTTAAGGAGCTCCCTAAGGTGCAGAGAGATGAAGGGGCAAGACAAGACCAAACATCCAGTTGGAAAGAGAACCATATCTGGAGCCTATGTCTCCATGTTGATCACGCCACTGCTCTTTCCACTGCCAGAGAATATACAGAATCCTAGGTAAGTGCTCTGGAAGCATTACTCTAAAATTTTCAAAAGTACTTGGAGGAAGTTAAATCATATAGCTGGGGGTGGAGGGTGGATGTTGAAAGATGTAAGCACCAACAGGTGTGTGCATTTGCTAAAGAGACCACTCAAGTATTCAATAGCATCAACTCCTAAGAGGCATGAACATTAGGAAGGGAGGGAGGGATATAACCCAAGGGTTCCCTATAAATAACTCTTAATTGGAACAGAAAGAGAAGCAAATGGTAGGAACACTTCTTTGATTTAAGGGAAGGTCCCGAAGGGCTTTCTTTATCTGAAAGCTTCACAATAAGGAGCTTGACAGCATGACCAAGATTTTGCAGGTGATATTTTCAAGAGCTCAGAAAACAAAGTAGTTTCTTAAAGGATAGAAGATGAGATCCTTCAAGATTAGTAGAGGTTATCTATTTTTCTCTTGAATTATTTTTTTTAAATATCCAAAATAAAAAATGCATTTCACAGGAAAAAGAAATACAAATTCTTCTAAACCTATGAAAAGATGTTCAAATTCATGCAGAATTAAAGCAATGCATATTTGAGCACTGAAATATTTCTGTCACTATCAGATTGGCAAAGATTTTAAAATTTGAGTTCTATACAGTGTTGGCCAGGATGCGGGAAAGCAAACACATTCACCATTGATGGGAGTGTAAGCTGGTGCCACCCTGCTGGCAGGCAGTTTTGCAATCATGATGTTCATTCCCTCTGGCCCAGCAATTCTACTTCAAAGAAATAGTCCTACGTGACTATATATGCAAAGTTGTGTGTGTATTCACACTGTTCACTGTAACTTTGTCGTAATAGCAAGAGACTGGAAACAACCTAAATGTCCATCAAGAAAAGACTGGTTAAATATGTTTTGGGACACACCCATGCTTTGAAATACTCATTCAGACACGTAAAAGGACATGTTCTGTCTGTAATAGTGTGGAACAATACCCAAGTTATACTGTCAAGTGAGAAAAAAATACAAAGTACAGGGAAAAAAATGTTCCTACTTGTATTTTAAAAGGGAGATACAGATACAGTTATTGATGTTAATGCAGATGGAGATAAATGTTCCATAAGATTGCACCAGGAATTGTAGTGGTTGCCTCTGAGGTGAAGGCTCACAGGTCTATATACCATTTTGTACTTTTTTTTTTTTTCCTCCAAAAAGACTAGCTACTTTTTAAATATAAAATGGAGGAATCATTTCTTCACTCTTAGAATTCTAACAAAAGAATATTTGAAGCAGAGGACAACTTTAAATAAAATGCTCACACAGAAGGGAGAGTTGTGGTTAAATGGCTTTTCTGGCTATTTGGCATTAAACAAGAAAATCCATTTAGTATCAATCTTTGTTAAGAATATTCACACAATATCTGAATGAATTCTTCTGTCCCGGTTAAGTGCTCTCCAGGTAAGTGCTGTCCAGGCAATATAGTGCAGTGTTTCTTTGAACACTTTGCTGTATCTTGTGTTCATAGCTCTAACCACTGTTTTCCACGATAGGAGATGAATCTAAACTGATTCTAGGGGAATTTTGTAAGTTTTGTTTGTTCCTCAGCACACAGAAATGGAATGTTAAAAATAAAAAAAAATCTTCAGGCTGATAAGGATTTTAGTTAGTTGAATTTTAGCTGAAACCCACAAATTGAGGAGCAGCTAAATTCAGGTCCCATCTTTGGACCTGGAAATGAGTTAGACTTAAGATGAAGAACAAAGAAATAGAAGATGTCAATATAGATTTCCATGAATTACAATCTTAAAGAGGTGATAAGAGTTTATAAAAACAGACACATTTGAAACAACTTGAGAACAATGATCAAAATAGTGAATAATAGGTTACTTCAGGTAAATGAGTCCTTTAAAATATCTTATTATGCCTTCCAATTAAGCCATAATATTTTGAAAATGAGTCACCCAAGGAAATATAATTTAAGGATAAAATTTTAGATTAATTTCTTCTCATAAAAAATATAAGTTTTTCACTTAGTAGTGATTACCTATCAGTCATTCCGCAGAGTGCAATAGTTTAAAAGGATTTCTGAGAAGAACCCACCTTATATTAAGGCATAAATCATAAACAGGTGTTCTCAAAAGATAAAATTTTATATTATAAAATACACTATAGACTATGAATGAGATATTGTAAAGATGGAAACAGTCTCTTAAGGAAAGAAAAAAAACCCTACATCCTGTAGGCACTGTGAAGGAAAGTTGCTGAGAGCATCTGAAAGAATAATTAAGTTTTAAATTTCTTAAAACTAGCATACAGTAGTAGTCTTTCAATAAATGTTAACTGAATATCCTGCAATGCTTAATAATAAATGCTTCTCTAGTGAAAAAAAAATAGGCCACTTCAGAGACAGTTTTTTCCAGCTTCCATTCATAACTTGCGTGAATCACAAAAGCACTGCCAGTCAAATTCCCAAAGGAAGGAAGATCATGTTTTGCTGATGGGAGCATAACTAATATCCACATATGATAGTCACTCCATCTCCCGGGCTTTTGGTAATCAAGATCCAGGGTAAATTCTAACATATAAATCACCTACAAACAAATAAGCTGTAACATCATTTTATACTACTGTATTCTGCTGGAACTTATTCTAAAAATCCAAAATCAAGAATGCCTGTATCTATGAAACAAACTGGTGATTACCAGAGAAGGGAAGGGTTGAGGGGATGGACAAAATAAGTGAAACAGACTAAGAGATACAAACTACAAACTTCTAGTTATAAAATAAATAAGTCACGGGGATATAATGTATAGCATAGGAAATATAGTCAACCATATTGTAGTAACTTTGTATGGAGACAGATGGTAACTAGACTTATTGTGGGGATCATTCGATAATGTGTATAAATATCAAATCACTATGATGTAGACCTGAAACTAATAGGATATTGTATGTCAATTATACATGAAAAAAAAAAATTCCTACCCGAACAAGTTTTTCTGAATCCCCTCTCCATTTGCTGACAATGGTAGATGCAGAAATGTTAAAGAAGGTTGTTTTGCATTCCGTGGCCACAGCTTTGGCCAGCAAAGTCTTTCCTGTACCTAGAGACACATGCGAATAAAGTATGAGCAGCACTTGAACTTCACTTCTTTGCTTACAGACAGAAGTCAGTCTCACAAGCAAAAAAGGAGGAGGTTCCTCGGCACTTGTTTGCCCCAGTCCTGAGGCGAGGACAGGTGGGGCAACTCATCCTCTGCATACACGCTTAATACCAAGACTAAACCAGAAAAGCACCTTTACCTGGAGGGCCATACAGCAGTAGTCCTTTCCAGGGGGAAAGAATTCCTGTAAACAGCTGTGGGTACTATGGGAACAAGGAACAGCAATGAGGTTTGGTATCTGTGAGTCAGTCGCACCCTTAGCATAGGCAAGCTAGCGAAGCTGGAGCAAAACACAGCACAACGCTAAGATTCACATTTTCCTTTTTTTAAGGCTGGCTACTAATGCATATATCTTATTTATCCCAATTTTACTTTCACATTTGATAGGAATGCATGGCTTAATTTTTGTGACTTTTTAAAAGAGAAACATTTTTAAGGACGAAAAAAAAAAAGGCATATGTATGTACTTTTCCTCTCCATTACGATGGAGATCAAGATCCAGGACAAATTTCTTACATGATAACATCATTTCCCCCGAGTTCTATATGCAGAGCATTTGGCAATCTTTTGAATGTTGTAAAGCGGGTATGAAACTTAAGAGAAACGCTAGAACCAACAAATAAAGGTGTATGTGAATAAAACACAAAGCTGTGGGGAAGTCTGATTTAGAAACTGGGAACATTCAGTGCCGAATGCATGATGAGACACTGGCTCCAAACGGGACATGCATAATCTTCAATGAGTCTCTCCCATTAGTTCGAATTCAAACAATCTGGAGGGTGGGTAGGGTTGGTAGAGAACAACCATAAGGAAAGAGGATAGTATAACTGTACCTAGCTTTTAGTTCCTAGCTGATGCTAATGTCAAAATCTCTATGCCATCACGTACAGAGCTTATAATACCATGGGGATAACACATCCAGGGAGTTTCAATGAGATGTTCTATCCTTTCCATAAGTCTTGTACTATAGAGCCACTCAGAGGCATTGGTGAATGAACATCTACCAGTTCTGAACACTAGCGTATTTCTTACCCCCATGTCTGAACACAGGAAAAAAGGTGGAGAAACACAATCCACATTTATTGATTTCTGTCTCACTAGAATAGAAGCATCCAAAAATCAGGGGCGGCAAGGATTCAGTGGCAAAAAATAAATAGGTTATTCAACAAAACAAACTTGTAATCCTGACTGAAAATGGCCACGAATTCCTTCTAGCTCCTTCCATCAAGAGGCAGAGTATATTTCTCCACCACTTGAATCTGGACTTGACCTTGTAATTTCAGTCAATGGGACATTAGCAAATATAAGGAGCTTGAAAATATAAGACTAGGAAATATGAGGACTATAAGAGGAGACGCGGGAAACGCTCGTGGATTGAGACCTGCCCTTTCTTGCTTCTGTCTGTAAACTCTCCGCCACCATGTGGATAAGACTGGCCTTGCCTGCTGGAGGACGAGCGGCACGTGGAGAGAGGCCTCAGCTGTCCTGTTTATCCCAGCTTTCCCAGCCTCTCCATCTTTTCCAAACACTCTGGCTGATGCCGCACACATGTGAATGAGGCCAGCCAATACCATGTGAAAAAGAGAGAAACCGGCCCAGCTGAGCCCAGCCCCCACTGCCTACCCACGGAATTGCCAACAAATAATTATTGTTTCAAAGACACTACATTTTGGGGTGGTCTGTCATATAGCTAAAACTATGTGATACACTGATCTTCTCATCACCACATTTGTAAACCAAACATGGAGAGTCTTGTTTTTCTTTTTTCTTTTTCTTTTTTCCTGTTGATTGAGCCACTCTGCACAAAGACTTGTCAGGAGTAAGTGATGACACAGCATGCTGTCTTTACTGGCCATTGCCCTAAAGGAGCTACCAAGTCTTTACAACCAGCCAAAAGCAAAGCTCCAGATGATGGGAGTTTGGGGGGAAGGAGAGAAATATATGAAAACGAAGTAAGCAGCCCTCTCCTACAGAATATTTCTACTATAATATATTTTTTTGGAGGCAAGCTAATTTGAGCTGATCTATAGGAACTTACAAATCATATGTACTACAGAGTCTTAAATCTTAAATTTCCACTTAGAGCAGACACCTGCCTTGAACCCACATGTAACATGATTTCAAACTGTCTAGAATGTACTGGGCCTTGGTACTCCAGTATTGACGAAGTATTGTGACACAGGCAAAAAGTTAACTTGTGGACAGAAAACCATCCTGTGCCTCTCTCCCAGATGAATGTATGACATACAACTTGTCCAGTGGATAATAAACAGAAAAGACCCCCAAGAGGCTTCTCATCCTTACCCTTGTAGGATACACAACAGCTTCTTTGACTAACTGCTTGGCTGCATCGAGTCCAATAATGTCATTCCACTTTATGTTTGGATTATGGAGATAAATGTCCTGCAATGCACATTTGATCATTTTGTTAAAACTAATGTTTTCCTCCACAGCTGTAATAAACACAGGAGCCGCAGAATACTTGACTCACAATAGGACATAAAGTGCCGGTGATAAAATTTTTTCATGTTAGATATATGTATTTATGCACATTGTAATTTGAGATTGGTTCACCAAAGGGATGCCATAGGAATATTCAGTGATTTTCCCTGAAGAAGATATTGATAATAAAATATGGTACTTTTAGCGGGGGAAAAAAACTCCTAATGATAGACTATACCTGGCTTCAGTCAATAGCAAACCAGGCTGATTTACGACCGTAATCAAAGAAGGTACAGAATATGCCTTCAAATTACATTAGCTTTTACTGGGAAGCACAGTTCCTAGCCCACGCCTGGCCTCTCTCTTGCTTTTTGATCTTGCAAACACTTTTTTAATATGTTGCATAAAAAAATTAATGCTCCTCTGAAACCAATTTCTCTTTTTCTCTAGTGACTGCTCCCTACTTCCATCAAGAACAATTGCTTCTACAAAATTCAAGGAAGCCAACAACCAAGCAAAAGTGAATTTTTCCCTCTTAGAGTAGAGCCCTGTAGCAACCATCTAGGGTAATCGATTAAGGTAGCTTTTACTGATAACTCATTTACAGTTTCCAAACTTCAATTTCACAAGACGCCTCAGAACAGTCACTCAGGGGCCTTTCTCAGTAGGAGCTGTTTGGGGCAAACAATATCTAGAGTATTACATCAAAACAAACAAATAAACAAACAAACAAGAACTTCTTTCCAAAGTCATCCTGATGGCTACAGAACAATCTGGAAACTATTTTTTTAGTTATTTAATTTTTAAATAAGCGATACATGCATAAGCTCAAAAATACAAAAAATGTTTTAAACGCCAGTGAGATGTTATGCTCCCACTTCTGTCCTTCATCCTCCCAGCTCCCTTCATCGCAGGTGACGGCTTTTATTAGAGACATTATTTCTGCAAGGGATTTTGGTCGTACATAATATTCATGATTCATTCCTGAGGGGGATGACAGCGAAAGGAGTCCGTCTTCCAAGATCCTGGGAGAACCCACCCTGCCTTTAAAGCCTGGATCTGCATGGCCACCAGCCACTCGCGTTCTTCTTACTACCCTTTCACGCACAGTGGGTGTTCATCTGCCTTGGAATTCAAAGCATCCATAGATAATGGTAGTATTTCTTGCTCTCTTCTAAAGTTGACATGCGTTCCACATAGCAGTGTTTAATTTCCCAATAGGAAGTTTCTCCTTATAGCAATCAAAAGTTATTAGTCAGAATTCAACAGGGCTCCCGCATGAGGTGGTGAGCTCCCTCTCGCTGTAAGCATCCAAGCAGAGTCTGGATGATCGCCTCCCATGGTACTATAGAAAGGATTCCAGACGAAATCATTTCAGGCCACTTCCACTCTACAACTCTACCATCACTAGTCATGTCATTCTTTTGAGACTATTAATTTTTATGGCCATGAACAATATTTTTCTCTGCTTTCTTATGCATCCCAGTTACCATAGTCCGGCTTGACCCTGCATCCTCTCCCAGAGCTGGTCTCCCTATCTCCATTCCGTTGATATTCATCCACCACACTGTCATGAGAACAAGCTATCTAAAAACACATTTGATTATCCCATTCTTGATGGACACCCTTGAAAGATTCCCCACTTCCAGCAGGGAACAGGTCCTGTTCACAGCGCCCTTCCTCAGGAAACCCGGCTCTCTCCAGCACTCTGCGTGCCCTACTTGGCTTACAAGAAACACTGCACAAGCGATATAATTTCACACATCGGTACTTTTGCCCAGAATGCCCCCTACCCTCTGTCTTCTACTCTTTTTCACGCAGCTATTTCCTGTGCATCCCCTTCCCTAACACTTTCCTGACACTTTGGCACAAAACATCCCTCCTTTATGCTCTCGAAATCCACCTTGCCGGTGGGACAAGAAACTCTTGTGGGCCCGGATTATGTCAATTAACTCATCTTTGTGTTTCCAGCCCCCAGCACATGCCCGACACATAATAGATGTGCAGTGAACAACTACTGGACTGAATAGAGAAAGCTGGAGAACCTTGAATTACCTCGGTCACTGTGCATTTTTTTGCATCGTTTTAAACATCTGTCTGAGCCTGCCCAGGTTTCAGTCTTTTGTGAAATAAGAGATCACTGGAAATTGGAAAAGTCTTCTATAACTCAGGAATCTCTTCTATGCCCAAGGAACTTGTCCAAAATCACACAGCTAGAAGGAGGAGGATCTAGACATAAAATCCAGGCCAACCGGTCCCAGAGCCTGTGTCATCAACCAAAAGACTTTCCTGTCTTTGGATTCTGCGGGGGGAAGGTGTGGCGGGTGAGATGTGGGGGAGGGTAACCTTGAAAAATCAGTAGTCTAGATGGTAAGCTCTTTGCCGCTCACCTTGTTTTTCATGAAAATTTCTATTTATAAAATCAGACTCTTGACATCTTTATTTCTAGGCTTTGTTTAAACAAGATACAGACATGCTCTTTCCTTCTCTGGGAGGCTTTCTTTCCTTAACCCTTGGCTCTGTTCTAAAACCTTTTGCCTGTCCCTCTCTTTTTAAGTCTTTATCAGTTTTTTTTCTTTTTTTTTTTTGGCCTCCACAGTGAGATGGTGGGCTTTTTATATTGTAATTTTATGATTCTATAATTTATTTATCATGCATTATTGTGCCTCTAAACAATATAAGTGCCTTTGCAAGTGGGGGCACTTTATAAATAAATGATCATATTTATTGTTATTAATAAAAGAAGCAGCCCACAATGCTCCAGGAGCCCCAGTCCGCCTCCGTAAATTCGTGAATTGAATATCAGATCTTACCCGGCTCACCACGGCTGCCAATTCTCGCATCTCACTGTTCATGCCAATAAATGCACTCAGAGGTTTCAGCAGTCGTTCCTGACAACGAGAACAGAAAGCCTCACATTATACTATTGCTTCCTAACTTAAGAAGGGAAACAAGGCACAGATCTTGGTGACACAAATGGTGGCAGATTGCTATGACCTTGAGCCTGGTCTCGAGGTTTCTCTGGACCCAAAATTATGTTTCTGAAATGCGTATGGATTTTGGCAGTCTGCAAGATGAATGCCACATCTCAGCCACTTACTGAGGGGTCAGGGTTACAGTCGAAGCTGTTCAAGCCAAGCTCGCTGGTCGCTCCTTTGATAGCGTCTGTGAGCAGCCCTCGGATGTCAATGATTTGGCCCTGAAAGGGAGCAATGGTTATTTACACCATTAAACATGAAGGAAGACTCTGCTTAATAGCTCAGCTTTATTAAACCAAGACACATTTATGTACCCTGGTGTGTAGGGCGAACTTAAAGTTTTAAAAAGAACCTGCACTAATAATAAATAAAGTGATTTCCCCAAGTCGGAGCACGCTAAGAAAAAAATAAGTTGTAAATAAATTCTTTAGAATGAAGTTGGTTTGAATAAAAGTTCACAAGCATTTTTCAGTTCCTGACATACATCGTCTGCTCCATTACACGTCTATCTCCCCTGTATTGTCTCCTCCTTGTGAAACATGCTGCATGGAGAAAGAGCTCATTGGCACGAGAGTAATGATAGTTCCTATTTACTGACTATCATGGACTTTCACCACTCAGTAGAGTGCCTGGCAAAAAACAGATGTGCAAGATACCTTGTGAAGATTATTTCCAATTCTTATAACACTTCCACTAGCCAGGAGTGGTGTCCTAATTTCATAGATATAGAAGTAAAGCCAGATAAGCTATGTGCCCAGGGCCACGCAGCTAACAAGTGACTTCAGGCCAGGATTCAAACTCAGATATCTGTCTTCCATACTCCTTCCTGGTCTCCCCTATAGGCAGAAGGAAAAGGTAAGGATGCAACAAAATAACAATTGCTGTAGCCAGCAT
The DNA here is from genome assembly GCF_000151845.1 of Pteropus vampyrus. Lineage (NCBI taxonomy): Eukaryota > Metazoa > Chordata > Mammalia > Chiroptera > Pteropodidae > Pteropus > Pteropus vampyrus. Next base: position 5,580,620 of record NW_011888784.1, read on the forward strand.
TTACTGAGTGTTTATTATGTGCTGGGCACTGTACTAAGGCCCTGCGTTCATTAGGACATTTAAAGTAACCTTATGATTATCTCCATTTTACAAATGAGAGAGAAATGCGGCTTGGAGAGATTAAACAATTTGCCCAAGGTTACATAGCTGGGAAGGTCTGAACCAGGGTTTGAACCCAGGCAGGCTGACTCCAAAGTCATTGCCTTTAAGAGCAACATGGCTTCTAAATTTGCAGTGGGGCTTGGAAACCCTGAACATAGGGGCCCTAACACAGCAATGAGAGACGCATTTTGGAGATTGGCCCCTGGACGGACACCCGCATTCAACTTATGAACATTTGAAATACAAGAGAGAAAGCCATCTACATTTTACCTTGTGCAATCCCATTTCTACTAGGAAGAGAATTTATAGCCAGACTCCTTCAAAGGTTTAGTGCTGGGTGAAATAGTCCCTTTCTTGTGACCTGATCAGAAACGTCCATTCATATGAACTTGAGATGTTCACGGGAGAAACTAATGCCACAAAATTGCTAGGCACAAAAGTGACTGAAAGCATGATGAAAATAGTGAAGCTGAACAGGGAAATGTTTCTCCATGCAAGGCATTGATTCGAATGGTATCGTCTCCAGAAACTATTCATATAATTGAGGCCCTTACAAGGAGCCAGTTCAGGCCAATGAGACAGAGCCCTCGATTTCCAGCTTCCCCTCCAAACACACACAATCCAAAGTTCAGTTTGGCTGAGAAGAGCTGGCTGGAGGTAAGTCAGCAGTTCTGGAGTTTGAGAACTTGATGAAAGAAAGATGATTCTTAAAGAAATACAATCCTGGAAGTTTCAAGAGAAATGTGTTGGTGTTGAGGCTGCTTTTCATTTCCAAGTGACATGTTTTAACCTACCTTTTGGCCGTATCCTCCCAACTTGGTTTTTTTTTTTCTGTTTGAGAAACTATTATTTACAAATCAGGACATGAGGTTCATAGTGAAAGGGGTAGACATATCTATCAAGAACAAGAGCAAGTCTCTATCAACCGAGGTTTCATGGTTTACAGGAAATTATGTTCAAGCTGGAGCCATAATTCCAAGGAGAAAGGTGACACCACTAATTAACAACCACTGACAGTACAGGAAACAATAAGTATGAGGCCACAACTCCTTAAATAATGCAGAATAGTTACCAATGTTTATCATTTTAATCACAGAATTTTTAAGCTGGAAGGAACATTCAGCCATCTCTTCCAAATCCCTCAGTTTACACATGAGGAAACAGCTCATCAGAGATGGGGCAGTTCACCTAGTCCAATTGTCCAGAAAGAAGATTCAGAACAGAACCCCAGGGTTCTAATCCTTATCCAGTGCTCTCCCCAGTTCACCTAACAGCCATCCTTTGATCTTTACTTATTAACTTTCCTGTTTGACAAAAGTAACATTTTTTATTTTCATTTTTAAAAAGCAAAAGGAATTTCCCCTTTCACAATTAGGTTCATGAGTTCCACTTACTTTGTGTGGACGGACGTTTTCTCCTCCACTGCCTTTGTTGATTCCTGATATGCTTAAGCCAAAGTCCGAGCTCTCCGTGCTAGTGTTGTTGACAACCTCCTGAAGGGAGAGGAAGACAAGGAGAAGTCAGCTGTGGAAAGCGACTTAGAGATGCTGATTGTTAACTGTCTGTTCCGCCATGCCAAATCAAATGCTGAAGATCAGCTCTGACGAGGGGAAGCCCGTGTGCAATTTGGCCATTTCTGTGTAGTCCCAACAAGATGAATTAACTATTGGCCTGTGCCACATGGAAGGAGCTGTCCCTGGAAGCCATGGGCTCCGAGCAGTGGGGGAAACAGTTGTGCCTCGACCCATCCCCATTCTCTGGCTTGTCTTTTCTCCTGTGACCAGAGGTGTTTGTGGCCATGCGTGGCTGAGTTTGGAGAGGCAGCAGAGTCAACCAGCTCCTGTGGGATTTACCCTGATGCACCTCCACCTCCCTCCTGCCTGGGTCCGACAGCAGGGGCCAAACCATCCAGCCTCCCTGAGGGCAAGAGATTCCTTTTGACCAATTGAGTTTTGTGATTATTTCTTTCTATCCTCCCAGATATCTTTGACATTAGCTCTTTCCATTCTTTTCCACAACTTCTCTTGGTTCTTTTCTTTTTTTTTTTTAAACTTCATATGCTTTGTCCTAAACTAAGAGGTTCTAGGCACAGATCTCCTGAGTCAGAAGCCATCGGTTTTATTCACCTGCCGAACTCTCTCGTCTTGCTTCCCATCCCCTTCCCCAGAAAGGGGTGGGGAAGTTCGGGGTGGGGACCAACCATGTGCACTTTAAAGAAAGCCAACAGTAGACGCGGAGTTCCAGCCACACCTGAGACTGACCCTGGCCTACTTTTAGAAACCCAGGGATGTGCTTCGGGACAGAAAGACCTGTTACCTCGAATGGGAGGACCGAACTCTGCAGCAACCAGGTCCTCCTGCTTTGACCGAGCCCAGTGTTATCCAGCCCTCAGACCAGGGGAAAGGCTGGGGAAGGGAGGAGTCCCGTTCAAATTAGGAAATATTAGGAAGACTAGGGATTTGCCCAGGGTTTTAATCCATCGAACTAGAAGAAAATCTACAATTTAATGAAATCACAGGAATTTAAAAAACATAGGTCCTCCAAAAAAAAAAAAATGTGACTGTTTTTGTGGAGCTATTTCTCAGCTGCCCACAATTTTACCAACTCCAAGCAAAGCTGCACCGACCTGTTTAGGATGCTCCTTATGGAGGGGTTTGGCTTCCCCTGGCTTCCCTGCTGTAGTTTTGGACCGTGGCCGCTGCTGACTGATCTTGGGAAGATTTTGACAACTGTTACTCATCGCCCTGGGGAAGGAAACAAAGACCTTGGAGGAAATTATTCTAACACTCAGTTTGGAGTAACTAGACAACTATGGAGCACACATAAAGAAGTTCTTGAAAGATAGGCAGGTACACCACAATAGGGCCCTTCCTTCTGTACTATCCCCCCACCTCCCCACCCCACCCTCCACCCATTCTGGCCCTGACTTCTCCAGTCTCTACTCACTAGGTTCCTCCAAGACTGGGTTAGAGAGCCCACCTCCTCCTGGAGGCTCCAACTCACTCTTTTCATTTTTCCTTCACACCCCTTGGTTTCGCCCTTCTGAAATTGCTTTATTTCCCCAAGAACATATTGCTTTACAAACATTCTTCCATTTTTTCTTCCCACCTTTTTTTAAGAGCAGCACTCAGACCAGGGGAAAAGTGAGGAGGAGGAGGGCATCCTCTGTTCAAATTAATGAGCATTGGGAAGCCTAAGGATTTATCCATAGTTTTTATCCAGTGTGCTGGGTGTGTCCTGCCTACTTAAAACACCTCCCACCATGCTGCTTACAGTAAATGTCAAAAGGGGCTTATGAAAGGAAAGCAAGCTTACCTCATTTCTGTTGTCAAAGATCATTCATATTTGTAAAACAAATTTTCATCAGATATTATGTACTTCAGACAAAACAAATCAATGGGGCTAGAAGTCAGAATAGTGGCTAACTCTGATGGAGACGGTGGGGGTGGGGGTTGACTGGGAAGGGAGCCTACTGGTAGGCTACAAGTGGGGGTAGTTATGAATATATGTGCATTTGACTGTATATATGTAACATATCAATACAAAGGTAAAATAAATCTCTTTTTTACATCCTCATAATTAGATGAACAACTCAGTACTGGAATATTTTTAGATAGGGGATGAAATCAGAGAGAGGCAGAATTTGCTCATGGGAAGAACACGAATGCTCACACTATCAGTTGTTTGGTTCACTCCATTCCCCCCATGTTCTAAGTGGTCTCAGAGAGCTGCCGTTTTGACTCCTATTTCTTTGTAGGAAAGGAAAAGTTGTTCAATGTGTCTAATACAAACACATAGCAATTTGGCCAGCAAGACCACTCATGCCAACAGTAGTACCACCAGTGTCCACACATGGCGACCCCAGCGTCGGGCCCATGGGTGAATGTCATGAGCAGTGGACAACTGCCAGTTTCTCAGGCGTCAGTTTTTCACCTGTAAGCGAGGAATCAGAATGTCTGTCCCGCAGGCCTTTTGTTGGCACAACAACGAAGTAGTTATGCGATGAGTACCAAGCATATTTTCCTAAATGCAAACCCTTATGAATAGTATTGATTTAAATGAAGTGAGGAGATATATATATATATATATATATGTATAGTCGAACTTGCCTCAACATCCTTGTGGGGCTGTCGGGGACCTGGGAGTCTATTTTCCCCACTGTGGTTTCCCATTGGAGGCAGTTGATTCACAGACTTGCTTTAATGTGAACAAAGACAAGTGCTCTAATGTGCAAAGCATTGTGATTCATTTTCAGTCAGCTACAATGATTGTAAAAATCCTTTCTGACGTGGAACCAAATTCACTCCGCTTTAATTTTAGTCACCAGTCCTAGGTGTGCCCTTTGGAATTCTGCAGAGAAGGTCCAATTCCCCTTTAGAGAGCGAAGACTGCTACCGCATTGTTCTAGGGGCCACCCCACCCCAAGTCTTTTCGTTCTTCAAGCTAAACGTCCCTGGTAGTCCCAGTCATTCCTAAGGTCACCTGCCTTCCAACTTCTTTTTCATCCTGGTCATCTTCCCTTTCTCCACTGCCTTCTGACCAGAAGAGAGTCACATGCTTGCTGGACACTATTCCCATTGACAAGGCCCGAGACCACACTAGCAATCACACTGCACTGTCAACTCACACCGCATTTGCCGTCAACTCAGGTTTCTAGGTCTCTGATTTCGTAATGGGGCGCTATTTGTTCTGACTCTTTGGTTAGAGCTTAAATCTTGTTTTATTAAGTTTCATTTTGGAATTTTGGGCCCATCTCCCAAATTGTCAAGATCTTTTGGCATCCTGATTCTGTCATCCATCACATTAAATAACCTTTTCTCCTTTGGATCAGCTGCAGATCCCTAAACTGGGAGCTTGCTCTCTGGCGTGAGATGCAAAGAATTAGGAAAAGGCACTTTCATTTGTTAATAGCCAGTCTCACGACACAACCTCTCGTTTTAATAACTATCTTTGAGTATAAAACTGTAAGCAAACACCATTCATTACTTTCCTAGTTATCCTTCCTGACTCTAGCCATTTGCCATCCAACCTTTATGTCTGCCAGGTATAAATATCTGCTCAGAGAGGAGCTGAAGGAACTCCAAGCTGTCAAGCTCTATCCGAGGAAAGAAAAGCACTTTGAACGACATTCTGCCAGATGAGGAGTGCTGAGGAAATTCCAAGCTTGAATGTGTGGCTGAAAGAGAATCAGAATCCGAATGCATTCCAAAGCTGGCCTCTTAAAATGCTCCCCGCTGTTTCTATTCACAAGCAGTTATTTATTACCAGAGTCTGACCAGCTTTACGGAACTATAAACAAAAGAATAACACTTTGGTCAAAACAATGAAACCGTTCCTAAAGAACAGCACAAAGAAAAGGTGGCCTCAGGCAGAGTATTATTGTGAGTATTCTCACAAAGCATGCAGTGGGCTCCACGGCCATTTTGTATGTGATGCCAAACAGCCCTGTGAGGTGTCTGTCCCTTCCTTCTTAGGCTGCAGACAGAGGACTGGAGTCACAAGTGCAGGGAACTTCGCGGGGCACATGGAACTGACACCTCCTGAGTGCCTAAGACTCATTATGATTGCAATCTAAGTTTTCCTTTTTCAAGTGCATTCTTAAATTTGAAGAAATTTTGTTCACTGACCGAATGGCTGTGTGGCCACTGCCGGAACCCCACTTCAACCTTACCCTAAAGTTGGGGCTTTATTTTAATAGCAGAATATACAGGCCTTAATGCCCCAAAACTATGCCGTCCTTGGGAGCAGTGTCCTTGCTCTCCTGGCCATTTCCGGACGGGCTCCGACTGCAGGGCTATGTGTCAGGAGTGGGAAGAGCGGGATGGGGCGGACATTGAGGCAAGAGTGGAGGGCCTCGTGTCTATTCAGCATGGTCGAGGAACAGAGGGGCTCCGATCAGATGCGACAAGTCTCAAATGAGATTTGGATTTGAGAAGCTGGAGGAAGGGATCTTAAGATGAGTACGAGAAATGAGGAGAAAAGAAAGTCCTGAGTATCTTCACATGAGTCAGGACACGTGATCTAGGAATGCGCAAAGAAACAGACATGATTTAGAAGGGGAAAACAATATTTCTTGGGTGCTCACTCTGTGCTGGGAACTCACTATGTGTCAGAAACTTGCTCCAAACTTGTAAGTAGCAGAGTCTGGAATAGAACCTGAGCCTTTTAATCTCTGAGGTCCATACTTTTCATACCATGTAGCCTAGAAAGATAGAGTATTATTTGCAGTAAAACCAGGAGACCCAACAGACACTGGCCCAAGTTCTAGATATCTTTAACAAGAAGGGAATCCATGGCTGGGCCCACCAAGGTCACATGACCACAATTTGATATTGCTGGTAGACAGTCATGGAAACAACACTGGAGAATCTTCTGGAAAGAGTCTCACAAACTCCTAGAGTTGAGTAGATCAAGATGAATTACCATTCACTTTACCTTCTGTTCTTCCCTCCACTTCTTGGTGGTAAATTATTTTCTGCTGTGGCAAAACAGATAATGGGAGGAAAAAGAAAGAATTTAATTTTGAAGAGAAAGTGACTTTTTAGGTATGTTTGTCCTTTTACATAGTTCTTAAATTTTGCACTACAGCATTTTGGAATCTAAAGACGCTAAACTCAGCTAGAGAGAAGTGAAAGAACCCTGGGCTTCCCAAACATGTCCACATAGAGGAAGACCCCAAAGGCCGGGATATTAAACTTGTTGAAGATCACAGACCTAGTGACAACTCCATTATAGGCTAGCTTTAGGTTTTCATGAACCTGATTCCGTTTGCTGTGCTCTGTGGGACACCAGGATGATCACATGAGTCAGGCAGGGACCATTTACTCTGCCAGTTTACCTTAAAATAAAGTCATTGTGTCCAATATCCCAGGATAATGTGATTCCAAGCTAGATCATAACTAGCGATCCAGAAATCAGATCATGTCAGTAACAGACCTGGCGGCCCAGAGGTTAGGAGTCAGTGTTTTCTCTGCCAAGACCGGGATCCAACAACTAGCCAAGAACTGTGAGCTCTGAACCCTGCATTGGAAGGGAGCTCGAATAAAATACCTCTCTCTTGGACCCCTTTCCTGCTCTGAGATTCGGCCCTAGCTATTTTTAATTGACGTTCCTCTCGATTTCCTGGTCCCCACATGAAATGTTAAAGTCTGTGGCTTAACGAGTGCCTTGTAAACAGGACAATGATCTCCCTTGGTTTATAATTACTTCCCCCCACTTACAGTCTTCTAAGTCAATGTTACTACAAAACATCGGGCCCTCACTTTAGATCTTTCCTCCAGACAGCCTCCTTGACTGCTAACCTATACTGGGTCTTTGCATTAAATTGATCATTATCTGGATTGATGGCTTTCAAAAGCATTTCATTATCTATACATGAGCTATTAGCTTTACCAATACTCATTTTCATGTTATTTTCAAGATAGATAATAGGTCTTCCTAACAAGAAAAGAGTCTTCTATCATTTATCCTCTTCTAACAGCTCTTTCCATCTCTAAAGAAATGAAAGTAATGTTGGTCTTCTGAAAAGTACCTGTGATACACTGGGATTTTGCTTTCATTGCCCTAAAATATACATTCCTCAAATAAACGCCAACATAACTAAAGGAATGCTCGTGTCCAGATGATCATGTTTAAACTGTCTACACTGGATCTAGGAGAAGCTACACGGTCTTTCTGATCTATTCTTTCAGTACAGGGTGAGGGGCACCATCACTTTGGGAAGAAAATGAGGAAGAAACATTCATCTTAAAGATGAGATGATGTTTTACTTCTAGAAAATAGTCATGTACCTGTGTCCGATGCCTTTTTGACAATTTTGGGATATTTCTGAAATTTTACAAAATAATAGCTCTCATATTCCATCAAAATAGTTTCGAGATCAATATTGTCACAAACTTCAAAGCGTCGTAACCCCAGTTGAGTTTCTTGCTCCAAAGCATTGGCTGCATCGATATATCTGGTCGTTTCACAGAAGAAAAATAAACAACAACAAAAAATAAACTCTGAGTAAAAAGAATAAAAAGTTCAAATACAAGCATTAAAAGTTCAGAGAGACTCAATACAAAGAATAAGCCTGTATCAAATAGTATATTGAAAACTAGAAAACATTATATTCTCCTTGTAGAGTATGGAACATCATATATGTTAAATATAGCCAAATACTGTCTTTCAAAGCTGTTGCCTCTGGAAGATACATGCTTATCCTAATGATGTCATCCTTTTTCAAAACATGTTTGGAAATGCTTAAAGGTCAAATAAGTAAGTCGATGAACAAAATGTCTTATGATTTCCTGTTACTCATTTAGCCTGAAATGTGTATTTGCCCAACATAATTACTTCTTTATCCACCAATATTCATTTTAGGTAACATTTGGCAATGGATAAAACCTAAATTCAGCCCCCAAAAGCAAGATTTACCATCACTGAGGCAATTCAGAAGAATATGTCACGAGCTCTGAAGGAAATTCCTATGGCATGTTGATCGACATCATTGAGGAAACTTACTATCTGATTGGATGTATTATTTCTGCCAATTTTTTCATCAGTCACATATTACACTACTTCTATATGTAAGTAGCACCTTCATCATGGGTTGTTCACTGTCATTTTTAACTTGTTCCATTGTAAAACTGTCTGACTTAAATGGTCTTAGCAATAAAAAAACAAGGGCCTTTCATCACAATCCTTTGAAAGGAGAAATATTTTCCGGGTCTTAATTCTTAGTTCTTAACTTCTTTTTAAAACCAAGGACTCTCTCCTGGAAAGTGTGCACATGTGTAAATATGCACAAATTAGCATACAATTTCAGGGGCTCATTCAAGGACCTCAGATGGAGAATTTCTGCTGCAGGTTAGAGTTCTTTCTGTTTGACTTCATTATGCAGAAGTTCTTTACTTCTAGGAAAGTAAAAGGAGAAAACATTCTTTTTTATTATGCTCTTACGTCTTCCCCAAATTCAGGCCAGTTGAAAGACTGAACTTTCTTAAAAGAGGTTGCCATGATTATTTCCAATGACCTTGCTAATTTTAAAGAACTTTCAAATGTCAATTGACTAAACTCAGTTAGCTTCTATATTTATTGATGACTCACCAGGCTTCTAGACAAAGTCTCAATCCCCATTTTACAGAGAGAAAAATTAAATCCATTTTTCATGAATAACCTTTGTTTAGTAGGCTAATTTATGGGAAAAGCTAGAAAATACAGGCAAGTCAAAAGAAAATTCTACCACTCAGAGATAAGGACTGTTAACAATTTTTCTATTGTTCCAAACCTTTTTTAATGACTAAATACACATATACTTACATATATGCACTTGTAAAGCAAGAAGAGAATCGGAAGATGGGAACATACACTATAGATTGCTTGTAGTTTTTACTGACATCACATTATATTCCGAACTCTTTGCAGGATCATAGAGTTTTGATTTCAAAAAATGTATAATAGATGATGGCAAGTCCTGTAATTCCTAAACTAATTGATCAGGGGAACAAAACTGCTTCTGTGTGTTCCTCTTACACTGTTTGAGCTTGAATGAGGTCTGAACTTACTAGGGTTGGCAGGAAGAACCACCAGAGGTTCTTCACAAACAAAGTGACAGGACAGCACTGCAGGAAGAGGCGTACACAGTAGCGAGCAAGGCACAACAGGAGAAACGGGATGCTGTGAACAGGCACTCAGGCCCAAGGAGATCACGTATGGGCTACGGGAGCCCACGTCCATTACTCTCCACTGTCTCATTTCACCAATTCTCCCTCACACATTCAAACTCTGGTCTTTCTGTTTCCCTAATTGTTCCAATAATACCATACCCCTTCTTTCTCCGTTCCCCTGCCTGGAACGTCCTTGTTCATCATATCTGCCTATCTATATTCAAGACCAGCTCACATTGCCCTCTCTTCAAAGCTTTCTCTGATCGCTTATTCTAATCCACAATAATACATCCTCTTTGCTGAATTCTTGACACGGACGTGTCCTTAAAAATACCTATACTGTAGTTAACTTTTCATCTCTATAATCTACTCACAAGTCCCTTTCCCAGGAGGTCTCAGGGAAAATGATCAACTCTAAGAATTTTCATCGATTCACAATGCAAGGGGCCATCTTGTGGCATAAAAGGGAAATGCATGCTTTGCCGCTACACAGTGTGAACTCCTTAGGCCATAATAGGTAGGTGGCCAAGTTTCCTCCCCCTGCCAGTTACAGAATGGGCATTGCACGGAAAAGAGAGTTGAGCATAGGTCACCCAGATAAATGCAATCCCTTTATTTTGAAGGAAGGAAAGTTGAAGATTAAAAACATTATCTGTGTGCGCGTAGCCAGCTCTGGGACCCTGGGAACCTCATTGGAAAGGCCTACATTTCTTCGAACCCGAAAAGGAAAAGGAAGGTATTACATAAGCTGGGTATTGTTGTTAATATAGTCTCCAAAGGCACAATGCAAAAAATATCTAAGTAAATGAGGTAATAAATGTGTCTAGGGTGCTGGGAGCGGGGCAGGGACAGGTACAGCACAAAGGATTTTTACGGCAGCGAAGCTATACCGTATGATGCTACAGTGGTGGATACGTGACATTATGCATTTGTCAAAACTCCCGGAATTGTACAACACAAGAGTGAACCCTGACGTAAACCGGCCTTCAGCTAATAATAACGTACCAATACTGGTTCATCAATTTTAACAAACATACCACACGAACGTAAGATGTAAATATTAGGGGAGACTTGGCTGGGCGAGGTGGTTACTAGCATATGGGAACTCTGTACTTTCTGCTCAATTTTTCTGTAAATATAAAATGGCGCTAAAAAAATAAAGTCTATTAATTGTTTTGAAAAGGGTGTATCTGGAAAAGTGGAGGTCAGAGAAAGAGAGTAATCACTTCTGTAAATATTTGTAACAGAACATACCCTTCTTGTGTTAAATAATGCAAAATCAAAATAAGAAGATTTTTTCGTCGTGCTTCTGTTCTCATCTCGCACTGTGAACAAAAAGGAAGATTTAGATGGGATGATAATGAGATATAACATTCCTCTAATAGCAATAAACCCTCGAAGGTAAAGATAAGTTGTCAAAACCAAGAAGCATAACTTAAAGGTTGGAAGGCAGTTTGATGTCTCTCGGGATATGTGAAGTTGTTTTCCATTGCTGTTTTCTACTTAGAGCTGCCTTCTCAATTAGAAACTGAAGGGATCATGAATTATATTAGGATTGCACTTTACCAGTTAACTTCTTACTGCCAATCAAATTGGCATTTTATTGCTTATAACCCTCCTGTTTGGACCAGGTTAAGGAAAGTAATGATAAAGTTAAACTCGTGAACCAGAAATCAGCTCTGACATCACAGGTGCTCACCTGCTATTACACCTTAAGTGCACACAGAGTCCCGCCCAGTCCCTACACAAACATGGAGGTGAGTTTCAATAAACCACTACGGGGTAACTGCACAGCCAAACATTTAGAATAGAGTAACAGAGGCCATAAAAGGGATATTCCTGCATAATAATGTCTTTATTCAGACTGGTGAATTTGTACATTTATTCACAGTGTTGATGTGCTACAGTTAGTTATGTGGTATCTCAACTTATCCTGAAATGTATTCATAAAATACTTTCGGTAATATCTCTCTATTTGAAAATAACTTATCTAACATCTTTACCTAAAGAGAACACAGGTAAGAACTGGATAAGACCAGAAAAGGCCTCTGAGTGGCCCAAATTATGTCATAAAATTTATGCACAAACACTCACGTGCATGACATAGAAAAACTTTTCAGGGATTCATCCAAAGCATTCTAAAAATTAATGTAATAAAATTAAAATATGCATACCATTATTTAAAAAACAAATAGTATTATAATTTTTATTTTATGTTGCTTTTTAAACAAATAATAGTAAAATACATATAACATAAAATTTCCCATTATAACCATTTTTAAGTGTACAGTTTAGATAGTAGCATTAAGTACTTTTAAATTGTTGTATGACCATCACTACATTTATCTTCAGAACTTTTTTATCTTCTCCAACTGAACTCTGTATTCATTAAATAATAACTCTCAACCCCCATCCCCTCACCCCTGGCAACCACCATTCTACTCTGTGTCTATGAATTTGCCTATGCTAGATACCTCATATAAGTGGACTCATATAGTACTCGTCTCTTGTGTTTGGCTTATTTCACTCAGCATAATGTCATCAAGGTTCATCTATATTGTAGTATGTATCAAAATTGTCTTCCTTTTTAAGGTTGAATAATATCATACTGTACATTTTTAAAGAAAAAACTAGTCTTCTGCTCCACTCCACTACCCCACCCCACCCCACCCCTTACTCTCTAGAGGCAACAACTTTAATTACTTTAGCTGTTTCTTCTGACATTTACCTCCATGTTTCTAAATTTATCACTGTTTCAGATACATGAATATTAGATAATATCTATTCATTTCCTGATAAGGTAGATGAGGATTAAGCTGTTTTACACACTTCTCACCCTCCCCTCCCCTTACGGGTATATCAATTGCTTAGATTATCATGACCATGTAAATAATGTTCTCTGCTGAGTTAAAAAGTATAATTACTTTTCCATTTCTGTACAACATTATTTTTTGAAATGAATAATTGCTTCATTTAAAAAAATTGGTTACTTTTCTATGTACCTATTGCTAATTTTCTTTTTTGTCTCTGTAACGTTTCAATTTTGGCTTTTTATTCTATTTTCTGGGAAATTTCCTTGGACTTGTCTTTGAACCATTGTACAGAATTTATTTAGACAATAATATTTTTAATTTCCAAGAGTTTCTTCTTATTCTCTGATTGTTCCTTTTCCACAACATCTTATTCTTATTTTATGAATGCACTTTCTCTTGTGATTCAACGTCATAATGAAGAGGTTCAATTGTGTTCTATATTTGCTGTTTGAACAGGCAGGTAAAATGCTAAACTCTTTTGTAAGAATCATCCGAAATGATTCAAATAAAGTTTCGTTGAATACGGTGATAAGCTTTTATTCAGATTACTAGAAAACACAGCACATAAAGCAACGTGTACTTTAAAGAGCTTGTGAAGGAAGTATAGTAAGGACCACTTGTTCGACTGAAATTTATTTTGTTTTCTGTCATTCAAAAGGTAGTTACTGTTTTTTTTTTAAAAAAAAAATGAAGTAGCATTTTATTTATCACATCTTTACATACATTTTTTGTTGTTGTTAGTTAAATGTTTTGCTTTGAATTAAGTCTAAAATCAAATCGGGGTTCTCAGAAGTCCAAGAGAAAAGAGGATTAA
>NW_011888784.1:5596018-5598607 GCF_000151845.1 Pteropus vampyrus
AGGGGGTCTGTGGGAATTCTCTGTATTTTCCGCTCGATTTTGCTGTGCACCTAAAACTGCTCTAAAAAAATAATGTCTATTTTTTGAAAGTAGTGATTGATGTTTAAACAAATATATCAGACCTAATATATTTAAAAAGTGTCACCTATCAGAGTAGTCACCTCAACAGGTCATGTTTTCATTCCATTGCTCAAAATATTTCTGATACTCCTCTTTTTAAATTGTCTTCAATGTAGATAAATGACCACAGTCTTACTCCAGACCACATTTATAAAAACTAGTATGTGGCCACTGTAGAAAACTGGGACAATTCAAAAGGCACGGGGAAAAAAAAACATTTTGGTCACATTCTTTCAGTCTTCTTACAAAATAGGTTTTCCATGTGTTTTGATAACCTGTAGTTTTTCTTTTGTCTTAAAAACACTTAGTAAATATTTTCCAAAATCATTAAAAGTTTTTCTAAAACATGACTTTGAATGACGGCAGAGAATGTACCATAACTTAATCAACACTCTACTGTTAGGTAGTCCTGTTCTTTGAAGTTATCCAATTTCAGAACACAGCTTATTAGCAGATTTGACTATTTCTAAAATCCAAATTCATCCTCAAGAATAGATCATGTAACATAAGGAGAATGTTTTAACATTTATAAGTATTTAACAAGCTATTCTAAAATATTGACACTAGGTACATTTCTGTCTCCGTCCTTGAAAAGACCCCTTTTGTCAGGGAGGGTTAACAAACCAGAAAGAAAATTACCAAGAAGAGATAAAGAATCAAGAAGGCAATTACGGTAACCTTCTTTGCTATTTTTTATGTTATTATGAAATATATAATTCATACAGAAGAGTGTAGGAAACATCCATTCATTTTTAACAACAACAACAGCAACAACAACAATACCCTGGTTAAGCCCCAGAGCATCTTCAGTATCTTAGAAACTCCCTCTTGTGTTCCTTACAGATGTTTTCCCTCCCTCTCACCAGAGATAACTACCATCCTGACTTTTATGTTAATCAAAAAAGGCTAAACCCTTTTTTATAGTTTTAGCAAATACGGATATTTCCTTTAAAAACATATTGTTTAGAATTCACATTTTTGAACTTTATATGAATGGAATATGCATTTATCGCATTTATTTTATGTGACTACTTTTGTTCCACGATAGGTAATCTCTCCAACAAAAGTTCATATCAAAGTGAAGGCCTGGATATGATTCAGCTATTCCATAAAAGTCTTCACTTACATTATCTGTTTCCACTGGTTTTTAGTCTGTGGCTGTGAATTCCACGTCATATGGGGTTGTTCTCTAATGCCTCTCACTCTTCTCTTTCTCGGAAAATGGAAGTATCATTAAATATTTCTTTGTCTCCCATAGTACCTGGCATGGTGCCAGGTGCTATATAAAGACTGATATTCTTTGACAGGTTCACTAGATAATTTTTTTTCTCAAACTACAGGTCATAAAATTAACGTAAGGGGTTACAAGCTGCGTGGTTTAATGCAATAGAATTGTCACAGGATATATAAGAGGTAAGAAGGGTTACTATTGTTTTGTGAAACTTTTGTTGTGTTTGCCTGTACGTACATGTTCTGGATCTCCATCTAAGATGTCTTCAATTAATCACAATAACAAGTTTGAAAGCCACTATACAAAACGACATCCTGATAGTGAGATGTTTAACACAGGCAGTTTTCATTCATCTTTCTGAAGATGTTGACGAACCAACTCTTGATGAGGGCTGAAGTCTTTCTAAATTACCAAAATGGGCTTCCGTAGTCAGTCTCCCTGCCCCTCTTTTTTTTTTTTTGTAATTTGATTTGCCTCGCCTATAGTGCCATCTAGTGTACTAAGAAGGGAAGCACGTCATGAAATTTAGTTTAAATTATTTGCATAATGAAGATGACAATCATCACAAAATTCAGTCAAAACCAAATTTGCAAAATAAAAATATAACCACATATTAAACAAGCAGTAATAAAATTGATGGAATGTTTTTAAATGTACAAATTCTCAAACTCATGCTTGGGGTTTGGGTTCAGAATTTTAGGAGTCTAGAAGGTACCTGGAGATCATTGAGTCTCAGGCAACTGAGATCTAGAAAAGTTAGGAAGAGATTTGCTCAAAACTTGCAAAGAGTTGAGAGCAAAACCCAGATCTTCCGGTTCCTGGGCCACTGCCCCTCCCTTCATCAGCTGCTCCCCTGCATTAACCCCTCCTCCTCAATCTCCACTCCCACCACTGCGGATTCATTCCAGACCAGAGAGAAGCGGCTATTTTAATTTGCCAAAAACTGCACCAAATTTGCCAAAATCAAACAACTATGCTTGCCAGTCTTTTCTTCAATCAGGCAGCATTGAAAGAGCTAAACACTGAACAGTTAAGCAACAAAAAATAAGGAAGAAAAGGAAAAAGGAAAAAAAAAAAAACGCAAAAAAAATGTGTTTGTATAACTCTGTAAATGTACTAAAAGCCATTGAATTGTACACTTTAAATGGGTGAGTGGCATGGTATGTAGCTTAGTAAGGCTGTTTGAAAATGCAAAACTGAGGAGAGGTAGAGAAAAGAAAGCTAAAATGAATGTAAAT
>NW_011888784.1:5599107-5606738 GCF_000151845.1 Pteropus vampyrus
AGATGAAGAAACCGCCTTAAACATTGTTACTATTTCTTCAATTCATTGGAACAAAATAAGCTTCTTTCAATAAGAATCTCAAATACTTTTAAGTGTAAAATTAAAAAAAAATTTATCCAGATAATATCCAGAGTTGTCAAGCTGGAAAAGAGTATGCACTTAGATACAATGGAAGTGTAAACTAGTACAACCCTTTTATAAGGAGCAAATTAACAAAATCTATCAAAATGAAAAAAATGCGCATACTCGACTCAGCAATTCTACCACTAGCAATTTGTACTATAGAAGATCAACTATACTACTATGGGACTACTTCACGTATGCACAATGGTTAATGTTTAGAGATGTTTAATATAGCAAATGTATTTGCAAAAAATTAGAAATAGCCTACATGTTCATTAGTGCTTAAATAAATCATAGCACAATCTTACCGTGGAATGCTGTGCACCAATAAAAAGAATGAGGTGGATCTAGATACAGTGACGAGGAAAGATTTTGAAGACATCATGTTTTCTCTCCACCCACTCCCAAATATTGTATCATCAGGAAAAGAAAGTTTGAATTAAAAGTAATACTTAAATATGACAAATAAAAACTTCAATTAGTACAAAAATTTTTTTAAGAAAATTTTCTCTCTCCACTCTACCCACCATTGTTAGTATCTCATGGACTAGTTCTGAAAGGGGTTTATGAATATATTGACATATATGTGTATAAACTTTTTAAAATTCACAAAAATGAAATCATTTTGTACATGCTGGTGGGCATCTTACTCTTTCCCCTCATTTAATAATGTCATAAGTATCTTTTTATATGAGCATATGCAAATCTACCTAAGTCTAAAACATTTTGAAAAGTGAAAAATCACAGAAATACACACTTATACTCTTTCGCTCGTAGAAAAAGAAAGGAATAGAAATCTAGATATGTAGTTACCTCTGAGTAGAGGAATGGGATGGGGGAACAGCAACTTAATTTTTAATCCATATAATTCTTAATTGTTTGAATATAATACTTTGACAAATAAAAAGCAAATAAACATGTCGACTTGGGCTCAGCTGTTCACAGATCAGAAAATTTTGAGGCCAAGGAATTACATCATCGCCGTAGCAGATGAGACACTTTGACATCAGGGTTTCCTGCCCCAGCCTCTGTAGGTACGGGGTGGAGGTCAGGGAAGTGTCCTGACACCGATGCTGGCCTCAGATGTTCTCATTCACTAGGAGGGAAAGAGCCATACGCAGTTGCCCAAAGGCACCTCCTCCTCCATACCATACTTCCCACTCCCATATCCCCCTTTCATGGGCTTATACACAGAGTCAGAGAAACCTAGGAGTCTCATTGTCCACTGTTTCACAGCAGCCCTAACAAAACTTGAGCTGAAACTGTCAGAATTATATCCTTCAAATTCCTTTTAGAATTCCTGGAGAGTTGTTTAAACAGTGAACCACCAACCTAGTGAACTCTCAGTACATCAGGGTAGGAAGGCAAAGCTCTAATTCTTGGAATAGAGGGACCTCTGGATCCTGAGCTGACCTGAGCAATGTCGACCATATTCTTCAAAGAAAATGAATAATCCATCAGAAAGGCTTGTGTGGGGTTTTGATTTTATTCCTGGAAAATGGTAGCTGTCCAACTCCAGTCAAGTGTGTTTCCAGAATCATAAAGTTTGGCAAATAATCCTGAGATCTATGATGAGATGATGAGAATTGAGGGACACCCTTTGGCTCAGTGATTTAGAATCCTGTTTGGTTATGAGCCTGCTTCAAAAATGGCTTTCTTACTACTAGGATTGTGAAACAGTTTGTACTTGTGAGTCTCCAAGCCTCAAAATAATAATGCAACCTTTTCTTGAAGACAAATTTGATGGAAATTCAGAATTTAGTAATAAAAAAGGGTTAAGAAAACACTATTCAAATACCTAGTGTTAAATGTTTCTATGATGTGCTGTTACTTGAAACATAGAATGTGGTCTTATAAATTTGTTAATTAAAAGTATAGAGTTTGCCAGATCTACAACATCTTTCTACTTGTGCCATTCAAATTAGCATAGAAAATTATCTTCTGAATTAAAAAACTAAGAATAGGACACCAACAAATGGTCCATTTAAACTGTAAAAGATGGTGTGCCCCTGAAATGGACACAATTAGATGCTCAATTAACTTCTGTCTACCCAAGAAAGGAGGCCCAGAAGTGAACATCTAACTGAAGTGTCTCATTTGTCTTTGCTTCAATAATCTGTCTGTTTTCTTCTTCGTTCATTTCCTTTGTGGGCTATTGTGCAACAAAAATGCCTCCATTATCAGATTCAAAATTGAATTCTATGATACTGTAGCCTGAGGAAAAGGAAGCATTGAATATCATTCTCAGTTTTAGACCCAGAAGATATTGAGGAAATGTTACTGTATATACACCACATGCAACATTAGTGCTTTTAATTTCTTTTTTACGGGTGCAATGGAGATTAATTTGCATGAGCTTGCTTCAGTTTCTATAATAGGATCCAAATTTTGCATTAAGCTTTCCATTCAAAAACAAACAGTTAAAGGACACATTTCTTCTTTGAAATGTTTTTATTATAGTTCTATTTTACAGTCCCTGCATTTAATATTCACTTAAAAGCTTCAATATATATATATATCCATAGGTTCTAATTTGTTTTTTTATTTGTTTCCTGATTACTTCCTGTCTCTACCGGGAAACTTCCTAAGTTTCAAGTGCTGCATAGTTTGAAAAAGCACTAGAACTATCAAAAGGAATGTCTACAGATCCAGGAAGATACTTATTGTATTTAATGCAAAGTCAGAATTGGCCACCAAGCTCAGGAACAGTGTTCCATGAAGACAGGCATGTTTTTTTGATCCTCGGTACGAAATGGTTATAGGATTTGAAATTTCGAAGAAGTATAAAGTCCACTAAACATAAGGGACTTTCCATACCATGCAACTGTTGTTAAACACAGAACTAGATTATGGAATTATGATATTTATGATCTTTTAAAATTCTTTGAAAGCTCATGCTCACATGGGCTACTTTCCTGTTGCAACAGAGCTGCACGATGGAGAGATCAGACTGCCATCACAGCAAGGCGACATCGCAGACTCCCGTTGCGTGCAATGTGAAGTCCTCAGTATCACCTCTGCGGTAAATTAAAGGGATCAACTTAAATCCATCAAGCCTTTAGAAACAACTTTCAGTTCACCAGCAATGAGCAGCAGATAAAACCTCAAGGAAGCAATCAGACACATTGAGAAAGGGAGAGGTTCTGCAGAACAATTGTCATGATTTCTTGGAAAAGTCGGTGTCATTAAAAATAAAAAATAAATAATATAAAAATAGAGACAATAGGGGCTGAAAAAAGCTGTGCTAATTCAGAGAAACTTAAGGGATATAAAACTAGATACAATGCATGATCCCGGATCAGATCTTGGTTAGAGAACTAGTTGGTTAAAGAACAGTATTCACGATGTGATTCCATCTGGATAACAAACACAAATGTGTTTGCATGTGCGTGTACGTACACACAGAAAAGGGTCTTGAAGGGTACGTGGGCATATACTAAGGTCACCCTGGCTAATGCCATAGTGTATCTGGGCTGTGGAAATGTGGGTTTTTATTTATTATTATTATTATTATTTGTTACATATCATTTTCTTAAAACTGATTTATTGTGAGTAATCATGCAATATTAGAACCACCAATTGATACTACTGAGAATCGTGAAAACAATGATAACTGTCAGGAATTCTCAGATCTCTTGGACTCTAAGACTTGGGATTACCTTTAAAATCCAGAATGAGAGGGGAAATATAGACTGCTCAATAAATAATGTTAAGACAACTGGAAAAATCTGAAGGAAAGGTTGAACAAAAACTCACAAGGTATACCTACAGAATTGCTCAAGAGCTCAAAAAAATTACATATAAAAAAAATCAAGGAAGAGCAACCACTGGGCTTTCCTGCTTTGGGCAAGGGGTCAGGCCAGGTACATTGCTGGAGAGCTCGCTAGAATCTAATCGACTCTGATCTAATCCAATCAACTCTGATCCAATCAACTCTGACCTAATCACGGAGATGGAATCGGTGCTGAGATTGTTAATTAAGACTATGACGTTGTTCTTTTGAGTAGTAATCATAGTAATAATGAAATTGAGCCCTTCTGGGGTTAGGGTAAGTGCCCTCAAGGACACTTGGAGTGTCTCTGGCTGATCCGATTCAGGCCCTACTGCTAATATTCAGGTGATCAGAGCCAGTGGCCATTCAGGCATTCATTCCCGAAGAATTAACTGAATCATTATGGGCAAGCCAGATGGAGGGACTATTATTGCCCTCTGAGGCTAAGCTGTTAAACTTTAAACAGATCCCTTCTCTCTCCAGGCCTCCTCTCCTCACTCTCTTCAGAGAAATATCCTCACGTTACACCTAAACTTTTTAAATTCGAATTCCAGCTTTCCCTCCTCCTGTGACATGACCCACGTATGCAAATTAATTTGATGTCCCTACACTAAAATTGTCTCATCCAGGAAGCTGGGTCCAAGAGTGCCTGGGTCTCTGCAGGGATGCTCCCAGGTCACCATGACCCTGACCCAGCCCCCAGCACAGCGGCAGGGGCGGGGACCAGGCTGTGCTGAGGCTGCAGCGCGCTTGGCCCCAGCCCTGACCCTTAGAAACAAAACTATATAAGAGAGACTCCAGCTGGCCATTCTCAATTGCCATTCTGGTGGAGACCAGGGTCAGCAAGACAGTCGCTTGCTAAACGAGAGCACATCGGAAGCCTTACTAGGGATTCCGTGGCCCAGTGCAAGGAGCTGGTTCCCGTGGAAGGGAACACTGAGCCTGACGAAAAGGCCGGGAGGAGAGCGATTCCCCATCTGGGACTCTCTTCAGAAGCAGGAGTTGGCGGGAGATCCCCGAGTACCCTGCAAAGAAGCCTCCAGTGGCTCATCGCACAGCCCTGGGCACAGACAGAAGAAACACAGAGAGCGTTCAGAGCTCGAGAACCCTCACGGAAAGCCCCACTGTCGTGAGAGGAGAGAAGGACCAGCCACTGAGTTTCACCAGCCGACTCTACAAAACTGGTGACGGCTGGTCCCCTCCATCGTCCGCGGATCCTCTTCAGATGTCTGGGGACTGTCACAGGCGCCGGGCCGAGGCCCATGCGGCACGCCAGAGGCCTGGAGTAGGCCACTCCATTGCCTCTAGGGACAGACGGGGGCCCGGCCAAGAACGACACCTGGGGACAACTAAAGGAAGAGGGCCTGTGAATCAAAGCAAGGAGCACCCACTTTCCCACAAGGGTGCCAAGGGACATGAGGAGTCCTCTGCTTCGATCAGCCGGAGATCACGCCAGGCCTTCTCCAAAGAGGAAAGCCCAAGGCCTCTCTCCAGGGAGGACGCCAAGGGGAAATCGTCCTCTTGTGGTGTCAAGAAGGACAGAGAGGGCCGCGGCTTCCAGAAGTTTTCGCCTCCCTCGGAGGTGGCTTCGGTCAACTCCCTGAAAAAGCGAAAGCGCAACCACTCAGAGAAAACCCAATTGGACAAAGACAAGCAGCCTCGTTTGGACAGTTTGGGTTCAGGAAAGCGGGCAGCGCGCCCGCTGCCCGATGTCAAAGACAAGGTTGCTGACAACCTCAAGCTTCAAGAAGGGAACGTCAAAACTTCCCACTGGGATAAGAAGTCAGCGGGCTCCCTCCCTAACATGGAGGAGACGGATGTGGAGGAGGAATTCGAGCCGCCCACCATGTCTTTTGAGGCATACCTCACCTACGACCAGCCTCCCCGGAAGAAAA
Source organism: Pteropus vampyrus (assembly GCF_000151845.1). Lineage (NCBI taxonomy): Eukaryota > Metazoa > Chordata > Mammalia > Chiroptera > Pteropodidae > Pteropus > Pteropus vampyrus. The sequence continues at coordinate 5,604,898 of NW_011888784.1, forward strand.
AGAAAAAGAGCGTGAAAACTTCAACCACTGTGCTGGAAGGGAAAGGGCTTAAGAAAAAGGATTCTAAAAGCGCTAGTGAAAACTTGGACCTGTTTCGGCAATTACCTAAGGTGACGGCAAACAAGTCAGAGAAGCCACAGCCTCCTGGAGCGGATGGAGCAGAGCTGAAAAAGGTCCCCGCTGATGCTTCACCGGCGTGGCCAGACCTTCCGTTACGCAGGGTGCTGCCCAATTACCGTCCACTTCCTGCCTTGGAATGGATGTCCTCCCAAGCAAAGGAAAGAGCCCCGTCTTCCCTTCGGGAAGAGGAAGAAGCTGAGTTTACTGGAAACAGAACGAACTCCAAGATGAGGGTGTTCTCTGGTTCCAAGAAGACCTATCTCCGGAAAATGATGACCTTGCGCCAGCAGTGTATCCAGGTCCTTAGAAACAACCTCAATTCACTCTTTCGAGTGGGAGGAGTCCCGTATTCTGTTATTGAACCCATTTTGGAAAGTTATACGCCTGATCAGCTACACAGCCTAGAGAAATGCAATCATGTGCTAGTTAAAGAAACAGATCGATTATGGAAAATGCATTGTCACCGAAACTTCAAGAAAGAAAAGCCAGAAGAGCATGAGTCATGGAAGGAGATGTACCTGCGGCTTCAGGATGCCCAAGAGCAGCGGCTTCGAGCACTGACATTGAAGATCAGATCTGCACATGCCAATGGGCCCACAGGCCGACAAACAAAGATGATCCTTTTCGACTCATTTGAAAGAGGAGCCTCAGCTCTCCAGGAAAAAGTCACAATCAAGCCATCACCATACGCCACGGCAAGCAGCCATGCTCCCTCCAGCAGTGACAATGGCCACAGCTTTCACCCCACTCTTGAAAAGCAGGCTTATGACCGCCCAAGAACTACCAGTGCCAACTTGGTGCAGATGGTCAGGAGCAGCAGGAAGCCTACAAGGCAGATTGCTCCGATGATGGCCAAGACCATTAAAGATTTCAAGAACAGATTCTCCCGACGATGAATCAAGGACTTGCCCTCAGAGATGGAATTTGGAAGGAGGAATAGGAGGACAGGGCAGGGTGAGGGAATGGCACTTCCACAGGAAATCTGCGTCTTTGGCTTCGTGGAAACTTTTGGACTCTGATACCTGTAGTTTTCTGATACCTGTGAACCTTTGTGCCACAGCCACTCCCTCCCTGTCAGGAGTACGTGTGTGCCCGTGTGTGTATATACACACATAGAAAAGGATCTAGAAGGCTACAGAGATAGATGCTGAGTTTCACCCTTAATGTATTTGGGCGGTGGGAATGTGGTGTGCTTATTTTATTTTTTGTGTTTCTTACCTATCATTTGCTTAAACTTGATGTATGATTCTGTAACTAATCATTTGTTGTAAGAATTGCCAATGTACACTACTGAGAATATTAATCACAATCATAACTGTCAAGAATTCTTAGATCTAATAAATTCCAAGACTTGGGACATCTTTAAAACCCAGAATGGCAGAGGAAGTGTAGAGTACTCAATAAATAATGTTAAGACAACTGACTCTTGGAGTTTCTGAGTGTTGCGCCTGTGAAACCACATGCCACAGCCACTGCCTCCCTGCCTGGAGAGTGTGTGCGCATGTGTGTGTATACACATGCATAAAAAAGGATCTGGAAGGGTATCTGGATATGTACTATGGTTCAGTTGTATATGCACATATTTCAAATATACGCATATACAAACTCTTTGATATAGCAATATCAATTATAAGATTCTATCCTCCAGATATACCGTGTGTGTGTGTGTGTGTGTGTGTGTGTGTGTGTGTGTGTGTGTGTGCAGTCATTAATACATACAC
>NW_011888784.1:5606788-5626196 GCF_000151845.1 Pteropus vampyrus
GTGTGTGTGTGTGTGTGTGTGTGTGTGTGTGTGTGTGTGTGTGTGTGCAGTCATTAATACATACACATGACTGGGGCATTAGAAGTTGCTTTTTCCCAAGGACATTTGCCTGCCTCTAAGAGGCTAAGATGTCGAGTAGTGCATTCGATAACCTCAAGGTGCTACAGATGTAAAAACAGGGAGTCCAAGACCCAGCAAGATAGAGGACCCTGGTAAAACCCATGAAGGACTCAGTCTTAGGAATAAAGACAGAAAAGAAGTTGAGCTGGCCAAGTTCAGTTTCCCATTTTCTATGTGGACTAAAAAGCTCAGTTTCTGAAATTGGATTGAGATGTTCCTAGATTGCTAGCTGCCCCTGACCCTCCACAGGCAAAGGCAGAAACAAATCTAAATCACGTCTACAGGAAGATAACATCATCCTTCATCTCAATTTCTAAAAACAAATTATCAACTATACCACCCTGCATAGTCTAAGATAAAAACATCAATGAGAAACATCAGGAATAATGACAACTGAAACAGATCTGCATGGGGCTCAAGATATTGGAACTATCAGACACAGACTTCAGAAAAACTATTTTAACCAATACCATTTACAATAGCATATAAAAATCCAATAGGAACAAATTTATCAAAAGATGTTAAAAACTTTTTGTGGGCTGAATTGTGTCTGCCTTCCCAGATTCACACATTGAAGCTCCAAACCTGAATATTTCAGAATGTGACTGTCTTTGGAGTTAGGACCTTTAGGATATGATTTAGGATGAGGTTGTTAGGGTGGGCCCTAATCCAAATTGACTGGTGTCTTTATAAGAAGAGAAAATTTGGATACACAAAGAGACACAAAGGATGCTCTCTAATATGGGAAAGACCATGTGACAGACAATGTAGCAAGAAGATGGCCATTTGCAGGCCAAAGTGAGAGGCCCGAGGAAAACCCAAATCTGCTGACACTTTAATCTTGGACTCTTAGCTTCCCGAAGTGTGAGAAAATAAATTTCTGTTGTTTAGGCCACCTAGTCTGAAGTATTTTGTTAAGGCAAATACAAACGAGCTCTTCCCTAGAAAGCTAATATTACCTCTATGTTGAAAACAACAAAATACAGCTAAGAGAAATTTAAAAAGACATAATGTGTAAGGATTGAGAAAAATCAATATTGTTAAAATGTTAATTCTCCCACAAATTGATCTATAGATTCAATGCGATCTCATCAAAAGCTCAGCAGGCTATTTTCTATAACCTGAAAATCTGATTCTAAAATGTATGTGAAAATTTTAGAATAACCAAGACAGCATTGAAAAAGAGATAAGTCAGAGGATTTACACTATCAGTTTTCAAGACTTAATGTAAAGTCGCAATACTTAAGATAGTTTGATATTGGCATGGAGATAGACAAATATATCAGTAGAACAGAATAAAGAATTCAGAAATAGGCCTACAAATGTATGGTAATTTGATTTTTACAAAGTGGCCTATGTAATTAAAAAATTTTTAAAAGGTGCTAGAGGAACTGGATTACCAAAATTAAAAAAAAAAAAATGAAACTTAAACCCTCTCTCACAAAAAACACACAAATTTATTAAAGATAATCCTAAATTTCTATGTAACTAATAACATGGGATCAAAATAAAGCAAAAATTGACAAAATCAAAAGGAGAAATAGGCAAAAAATACAATCACAGTAAGAGATTTTTATATGCCTTCCTCAGTAATTGATAGAATAAGAAAAAAATCTATGGCATATACAAGATTTGAACAACACAATTAATAAACTTAACCATACAGTGAGCCATAAAACAATTCTCAACAAATGTCAAAGTACTGAAATTACTTAGAATATTGTTGTATGAACACAATGCAATTAAACCAGAGAACAGTGTCAAAAAGATATCATAGACTTCCCATATGCAAGTAATACAGTTCTAAATACTTATGAGTCAGAGAAAAACCCCAATAGAAACTAGAAAATATTTAGAATTGAATGAAAATTTAAAAAGTAAAAATGCTACATATTAAAACGTGGGAAGCAGGCAAAGTAGTGATTAGAGGAAAATTGAAGTCTTTAAATGTGTCTGTTAGAAGAGAAAAAAGGTAAATATTAATGAATTAAGCAACCATCTTAAGAAATTAGAAAAAGAATAATAAAAGAAACCCAAGGAAAGTAGAAGGAAGGATTTAATAAGTTTAAGAATGTAAAAGTGAACTAGAAATCGGACTTACAACAGGATCAACGAAACAGATGTTGGTTTAAAGAATAACGAAATTGATAAACCGTTGGCAAGACTGATAAAAAAGAAGAAAGAGAAGTCATAAATAACCAATGTCAAGAATAAAAAGGAAAGATGGTTATAGATCCTGTATATATTTATGTAAAAATAACGGGATATTATGAACAATTACGCCAATAAATTTAAATTTTTACATGAGATGGACAAATTCCAAGAAAACACAATATACCTAACTGACACCAAAAAGAAATTTAAAAGTATTAATAGCCCTGTTGAAATGAACTTGAATCTGTTGACTAATTTTTATATTGGTTTTGTCACATTTTCCTGTTTCTTTTGACTGCTAGTGATTTTTTATTGGATGCTAGTCTTTGTGAAAGTCTGGATTTTATTATCTTAAGTGTGTCAAGTTTTATTTTGGCAGATAGTTTAGTTATTTAAGTAAGTCTAATCCTATCAAGGCTTGTTTTCAAGCTTCATTAGGAAAGAGGTATCTAAAGTAGCCTTTATTTAGGGCTAGTTTAGCTTACTCTTAATGCATAGCCTTCCTGCAGTCTCTAAATGCTGTTCACAGATTTTTCCACTTAGGTTGTTTGGAATTCAAATGTCTTTCAATGTTATATGAGCACCAGTAGTTATTTAGCTTAGTGTCCCCTGGTAATTGGTCTTTCCCTAAGCTTCACATATTTTTCCTCTATATATGCACAGCTTAGTATTCAGGCCAAAATTCAGAATTATGGAGCAATTTGTTTGCATAGCTCCCTCCTCTCTGATCTTCTCTCCCAGCTCTAACCACCTGAGTCTTGCCAAACTCTGTCTCATCTGCTGTGCTGTGCTTAGATACTCCCGCGTACACTGGAACCCAGTAACTGCTTCCAGGTAGAAGGCCTTCTCTCATGATCACATTGTCCAGTGTCTGAGAACAGATTATTCATTTATTTAGTCCAGTTTTCTAGTTGCATATAGTAGGAAGGCTAGTCTGGTACCAGCTACTCCATCACATTTGAAAGCGGAAGGCATTATTAATTTCTTCAAAGGTTTATCTGGGTGCGAGATATATACTTTTTTGTATTTAAAAATAAAACCCAATAAATGTTATTTTTAATGGAAGAAAGGATGTTTATAGCCCAAAATATCAAATGTACAAATTTATATCTGTATATTCTCATATTCTCAGTTAATGCGTTAAAAAAAAAAAAAAATACAAGTCTCCAAGAGTAGTGTGATGTGACATTAGCAAAGCGTTTCAGGTTATCTGATCAACCTGGCCTTTCTTGGCCCAGGTACAGGAAGAATGGTGGTTCAACAAGGCTGCAGCCATGGTCAGTAGCAAAGTGGTTAATCTTCCTTATGTAAGAGCAGAGCACTGAAAACATAAGAGTTACTTAAAATTCAGCTTAGCTTCATGATGATTTAGAGTTTGTTTAATTAGTATTTAGAACTGCACATTGTTTATAGCTATTGGTATTTCAATAGATGCTTAAATGTTTGAACATTTAAAGTTTAATAAGCCTTAGTTCTTTGAAGAAAAACATTGATGTAATTAAATTTTCAATTACTCTGTTTTTTTAGGAGCCTATGCAATTAATAAAAACTAAGGCATTTAACAACACTCATTTAAAAACCTAGTCAAACACCTCATTAATTAGTTAATGCTTATAATAGATATTTTTAATATAAAAGTCTCACATAGGCCAAGTCGTAACTTTTGAAAAGTGTATATAATCACACATAAGAATAAATAAAAGTAACTTTGTTTCAGGATTATTTTGTATGAATGTGTGGATCAATTATGGCTTTCCCCAAACCATTTGTATGCCTCGATCCCAATTACTATTTGTTTGTTTTAATTGTGTGGTCAAATTAAAAACATTGAAGCAATTGCTCCTCAGAGCTTCCTCGCCCTTAGCATATTCTAGAAGATCTAACATGCTAATTGGAGAAAAAGAAAGTGGCAGGGGCAGACCAAATATAGCCTTACTTTAATTAAACACTAAATTTAAAGTGGAATAGGAGAAAATTCTCCATTTCCAGATCTTTGCTACCCAGAGGTCAGCAGTAGCATCAGTATTACATGGGCGCTTATGATACATACCCCAGAACTACTACCTCAGAACTACTGGATCTGAATTTGAGGTTTCAAAACATCCTAGTGTTTGGTGTGCACATTAAAGACTGAGAAGCACTGCTACAGCATGATCAGTTTACTGGTCAGAAAAGAAACTCGCCAGAGTCTTTGCCCTCAAGGAGCATATAGTCTACTAGGATGGCAGGCAGGGAAGCAACCAGTGAGGAAAAATTCTATTATAACTTCCTAGGATGAAGGTGGTGATCTCTATTCATGGCATCAAGGAGGAACACTTTATCAAGTCTGGGACACAGGCTGACCAAGAAAGCACAAATTCAGATCCTAAAGAACAAGAATTTAAGAAGATGAGAGAGAAGCTCATCAAGGAGGCCAAGAAGGAAAGTAGAACACTAGGAGACTGTAGTATCATGAAAAATCAAGAGAAGAGACATTTCCTAAAGGTAATTAACAGCGTCAAGGCTCCCATTTATGGATATCTCAAAACAAGAGTACCATGTTCTGTACGTAGTGGACACTGTGTTTATTACATGAGTTGATGAATAAATGCATCTTTACCTCAGTGTTGAGTAAAAACCAGGATATGAATTAAAATGTGTCTAAACTCCCACTTTTATGCTCAGCCACTAGCCTGTATCTTATCCAAAGAAGTAACCACATTTAAAACTAAATTTGAATATACAAACAGATGTATGATAAATGCCTAACTTGAAACCCACAAAAAAATAAACTTATCTTTTAGCTATGAATCACAAATTAGTTTTTTATAGTCACTTCTCTGAAGCCACCCTCTGCCAAACAACTAGTGTGATTTTTGTACCCAGTAGGTACTCAATAATTACCCATAAAAATAAAAAGTGGTCTAGAGACCATTTATCTCTGTTCCTTCCCAAAACCACATGAAAATGATGGTAAAGGAATAAAAATCCTATGATTCATCAAGAACAAAGACTCTGGTAGAGGAGGTGATAAAAGGTATGACAATAAAATTGACAGTTAGAAAGCAAATGAATAAATGCCCACTGACTTAGGAAAGTGAAGAAAGCCAAAAGCAAAGACAGCCAAAATCAAAGAAAACCAACACCGATAGAGAAAGTAGTCAATGAGAAGCAGATATGTGTGACAGGGCCCTAGAACATTATAGGAACTAAGGGCACCAAGTATTTCTAGAGTCACCAGGAACCTCTAAGGGCTGAAGTAAAGAGTGAGGAACAGGCTGAACATGGTATAGCAGATTCCCTACCCCATCCCGATCGGGTGACAGTTCCTTCCCTTCCTTGGCGGAACACTGGACGTGACTCTCAGAGAAATTCACTAGACAAACTTTGGACTTTAGGACACCAGGGTGTGCGGAGGAAACAGTAATTAAGTACTCAATTAAGAAAAGAGTAATTAATTATACTCTACATACTGAATAGTAAGGACCAGCCCCCCACCCCACACACAGTTGTCTTTCCCTGTTCGACCTCAACATCAGTAGCAACCATGCTTATTTTGCCCTCGTTCCCTGTAGTGGGGTTTAGAGGCTTTCTCCTTGGAGAAACTGAAGACCTCACAGAGAAGACCTACAGATGCTGACATTTGAGGATGCCCCAATGAAAAGGCCTATGGCTACCTGATCATCCTATAGAGAACCCATCTTTATCAGACATGATTCTTCTAAAACACACAGTTCTAATTAGCTTTAAGGTGTCTCACTTCAGTCAAAGTTCACCAGACTTTAGAGGAAAGTCTCCCACATGAAAAACAGAGCTCCAGGGTGAAAAGCAAAAAGGAACTTGAGGGTAAACAGACACAATCCAAGGAGCAAAGAAAACCAAGAAAGAAAGAGAAAAGAAAGGAAGAAAGGAGGGATGGAAAGGAGGGAGAAAAGAAAAAAGAAAAACAAACAAAAATAAAACCTCCTTAGGGAGATAGAAGAAGCTATGCCATCTTGCAATAACCAGATGCTGTGACAATCTCTTGATAAGAAAAACAAGAAGATTAAGCAAAGTAAACCAAAACAACATAATTAGAAGCTCCATTTGGAAGGAATGAAGGAAAGAAGAGAGGAAAAAGAGAAAAGGGAAGGGAGGGAAGAAGGGGAAGAGAAAGGAAGGGAAAGGAAAGGAGAAAAGAGAAAAGAGAGAATATGCAAGAATATGCAAGAAAGATTTTATAGAATCGAGGGCATAAATTTCCTGATCTAAATGGCCCATACACCGCATGCCAGCACTGTGAATGAAAAAGAATTCTCGGCAAGCAATATTTTCATGAAAATCCAGAACCCAAGGATGTTAGAAGATTCCTAAAGCTTCCAGGGAAAAAGAGAAAGAATAGCATCAGGCTTGTCACTGTCACATCAGAAGTTAAAAAATAATGGAGCAATCCCTTCACAATTGAGATTAAATCAATTCCAACCTAGAATATTAATCTCAGCCAAGCCATCGACAAAGTGGGAAAAGAGAGAGTTTCATACATACCTTGTTTCAAACACTTTACCTTCCATGTACCTTTTCTCAAGTAACTATTGGTTGATGTGTTTCACTAAAATGGGGATATCGGGCAGGAAGGAGGCGGACACGAGATCCAGGAAACAGGATTTCTGACGCATGGAAGAGAGAAAGGGGTTTCCTAGGGAGAAATCTGCATAGCAAGCCCAGAGAGCAACCAGTCCACAGCAGAAGGATTCAGGAGGTACTGAGAGGATGTTTCTAAGGGGAAAAAATGGACCTGAGAAATTCCTGGTGAGCTTCACCATGTGGAGAGGAATTTTATAGTTCTGTCAGAAAGTGTAAGAAGGCAGCAGTATCAAATATATAGAAAACTAAGCCAAAGAATAAGGCATTGGTTAAGATATGATTGAGTCCTGCACCAAAAGTTAATATATGTATATAATTGTAGTGCACCATATGGCTCATCTCTGAATAATATTCACATTGTCAGATTAACATAAATACTGAATATTTATTTAGACAAAAATTGTAATAGAATTATCTCAGGAGAATGGGGGAAGGGAAGTATTGGCTACAGGTAGAAGAAGGGGAAGGAGTGAGGTAGGTAGAAGAAATCCAAATGCTCATTCTCCATAAAAGTGAGTAAATTACATTTAAGAATGAAAAATCAAATTCAGAAGTATAAACTTGTTATTTTGAAGAAGCTGCTAAAAGAAGGGAAAGTGGTTGCTCTGGGGAGGGTGAGGTGAAGCAGGAGACTTTCTTTTTAATTTTGTAGAACTATTAAAATTTTTAACTATGTGCTGATATTACTTTGGTAATAAAAATCAAATTGAAATATGTGAGTGTGTGTGTGTGTGTGTGTGTGTGTGTGTGTGTGTGTGTGTGTATGCATGTAATTACAAACAAAAATGAAAATCAACCAAATAAAAAGGCAGTATCCTGGAAATCCTAATACGGTAGACTCTGTAGATGATCAAAATTCCTATGGACAGGAAATCCTCTTTACATCCAGTTCACTGGATCGCCACACCCACCTCCACCTTATTTCTTTCTCCATACCCCCTAATCAGCACAATTCTTTGCACTTAGATCCCAAAAGATGAAGCTATACCTAAATACTGCACTCAGCACCATCTGGGGAATAAAACAAGAAATAAAACTGGGTCTCTGCCTTATAGTTACATGAATTCTGTTAGAGAGGCTATGTTACAGGCAGGAAACAGATAATAATATAAATTATTCACAATTTAACACTAATTTGTATGGTACAGAGTATATGGAGTTCAGAGATGATGTGCCTGGAGCAGTGGGAGGCAAAGTGGAAGGTGGTGAGAAAGAGACTGGATGCGTAAGCAGTGCTCTGCGGGTCATGTCACGGCTTGCTGGTTTTATCCCAAGTGTAATGGAAAGCCACTAAAAAGATCCAGCCAAGGAGTGACACAATTTTAAGATCATTCTGATTATTGAATGAAGAATGGACTGGAGGGAGGCAAAAACCAACAGCGGGAATAGTTAAGAGACTATTAAAGTGGTTTCAGGTAAGAGATTATGGTGGCTTGGACCAGGATTGTGACTGTGGAGATACGGATGACTAAAGATCCATTACAGAAGTAGAATCAATAAGATTTGCTGATGTCTTCCTTATGCTGAAGACAGAGAGGAAGGACTAGGAGGAGGCAGCAGCTAAGGATGACTCTGAGAATTCTGATTTGAGCAATTGGGTGGATGGTGGAGGAAGATTGGGGAAGAAAGACAAGTTTTAGAGAGGAAGGTTAAAAGTTAGGTATTGAACAAGATACAGATACTTGAGATCAGTTGATTCATTGTCCACTCTATATTCCATCTTCTAAGACACCACATGGGTTTGGGGCTCAGCAACGAAGTCCAGTTTAGAGTCAATTTGGGGGGTTGGAAGCCATGAAAATGTATGAGACCATTTAAGGCAGTGGATTTCAAACCTGGATTGTATGTTAACAGTGCAATTTTCAAGACCTCACCCCAGAGTGTTTCTGATTTAGTAAGTCTTCTTGAGGTCCAGGAATCTGCTTTATTAAAAGCCATCCCAAGTAGTTCAAGTGAGGTGGGGGTGAGGGGGAATGTGAGGCCAAACAGAGATTATATTTTTTTGTATTATTAGCTTTCTTTTTTAAGGTGGGAGACACTAGAGCAATGGTTCATAACCTTGGCTACACATTGTAATCACCTGTTGAGCTTTCGGAAAATATTGATGCCCAGGATCCATCCAAAACGAGTAAATCAGAATCTCCGGAAGTGGGGCCCAGATAATACTATTTTTATTTTTCACTTTAATTTTACTCCCCCTCCTCGAAAAAAAAACAAAAACAAAAACAAAAACGAAAGCACAACATTGTTTTTATTTCTCCAGTGCCTGGCATAGAGTACATCTTCAATTCACGTTGAAAAGTATTCCTGGCTAGTTAGCAGATGATAGACAACAGGAAACCACTGTACGGTATTTTAAAGTTCATATAACCTTCATGTGAAAAAGGTTACAGTCCAATTACCTTACTTTCAAATAAGAGAACTGAAACCCGAAAGAATTAAATTCCTAAGTTCTCTCAGCCTTGTGTAGTGGCAAATCATAACCAGAACCTAGCATCATAACTCCCAGGTCACACTGAACTGCCTTTCGACAATTTTCATTTGACCACTCTCCAAAACCATTCATCTATCAAGATGCAGCCTGTCTAATAATAACCCCCTGTGACACCCTATTTCCTCAGTCACAAACCGACTTTGCCCACCCGCTCACTCAAATCCGTTCACTCCCAAACCCGCCTCTGTCTGTTCGGGATCCATCCTATCACTATCACAACCTCAAGACCGGCCCCCGGATTTAACCAGTGGGGCCAAGAGGACCTCAATGCGCTTGCGCCACTCGGCCGATGGATTTTTGTCGCCATAACAACCGGAGACACACAGATCGGCCTGCAGCAACACGGGAAGACGAGTTCCTGGTACAGTTCTTTTTTGTACATGCTTTCCTTACCGCTTCCCGCGCCTGATGCGTGACTTTGAGGGTCTGGTAAGAAAGCTCCATCAGACTCCGTGTTAGGGCCGGAGAGAAAGGAGAAAAGTAGTTACTTACTGACCGACCAGTAAGTACACCCAAAGAATGCAGCTCGGGGAAACCTGATGCTTAACCAGCCCGCCCCTTTCAGGATTGGCCAGAGCCTAGACAGGTCAACCAATCACTAGGCAGAGATGGATTCTTTACCATGCCAATCAATGTTAAAATTAGCATGTTTAATCCAGAGAGTTTTCATGGCACTGACCAATCAAGAGACCGAGAAGCAATGATTGTCAGGGCTTGGGGCGGGGTTTGCAATTGTTATGGTTCTCTTAATTCTGTCTCTAAAATGCAAGTTAACCATATAATTTGTCCTTTCGGTTCAGGCCTTTGTAAACCAATGCTTATGTTCCCAAGACTATACTTTGACATCCCTCTCCCTCCCCAGTAAGATAAAAGTTTGTAAATGCCTTCTTGCTTTACTTTGAAATTGTCTGTACGTGGTCCATTTAGACTGGAAGAATCTGCTGTGGAGTTTTTTGTTTTGTTTTGTTTTTGTTTCTGGCTGTCAGAGGCTTTTTGGGATGCAGACTGTGCATCAAACTTTTCCTTCTCCAACGCCTTCCACATCAGACCTGCTCTCATTAGAAGTGGACAAACATGGACTTTTCATTTCCTCTGCTCCCTTTTCTTCGTGTATTAACTATTCTGTCTTTAATGGCTTTCCCTCTGTCTCTCTTGCTGTGAATCCTGTTCTAAACCCTCCCCCTCTTTGTTAATTTTGGTCTTCTTCACCCATTCTCTCCCCACAGGTTAACAAAAATATTCAAGTCTCCTCATTCTAACAAAAAGTTCTCATAATTGTTCAATTAAATCACCTATCTCCCATTTACTTTAAACTTTCTGAAAGGAATGGCTGTCCTCTCCCTCAGGTCTCATCTCCCATTTATTTCTCAGCACATTCCGCCCCTGCTCCTTTGAAGCTGTTCTTGCTAGAGTCACCAATAACTTCTTAATTAGGAAATCAAACTATAGATTATTTTACACTCTTTATCTTATTTAAGCTTAGCACCATTTGAAGTTGTTGACCATTCTCCATTAGTAATAATAACTATAATTTATTAGTCATCTATAATACTGGAAAACTTACTATGTGATTTATGTGGCTTCCTAATTTAATCCTAACATCCTATGGAAAAGTTATTAATATTCACAATTTACAGTTGTGGAAACAGGCTCAAAGAGGCGAATTAACCAATTCTAAGTTATCTATCAAGATGCATTTTCCAATCACCACCCTTACTCCAAGCAGAGCTTAGGTGAAAAGATAAGTAGTTCCCAATTCCACTACGTACATTTCATGCTGCATTTATTACATTGTTTTGTTGACATGATTTTCAAAAAGTTAAAAAACATGACTCTTTGATATCAATGGACCCATGTCAAAGTTTTTACCTAACTCATTGAGGAAGCCAGTGAGACGGTTTAAAGAGCATTTTGAGGAACTGGACATGTATAGGCATTTTTAGAAAACAATGTTAGAACAAAATTGTTAGGTTAGATACAAAACTGGTTAAAATTCTACAGGGCAATCAAATCATAACTTTTGAAATTTTCTTTTCTAATGAGCATAGATTCATTCCTCTAGTTTTGGTCATTTACATTTTTTTGTGCCCATTTACATTTAATTTTAACTAATTAAAATTAATATTAAATAAAGTTAAAAATTCATTCCCTCAGTCACACTCGCCACATTTCAGGTATTCGATTTTCACGTGTAGCTAATAAATTGGACAATACAGATAGAGAACATTTCCATCATCACAGAAAGTCATACTGGATAGCGCTTGGCTCTCTTAAACATTGCTCTAGTATGACATTAAAAGGACATGCTGTACTCTCTTTTGCCTTATTTCCAAATTTAATACTTCTTTTTTTCTAAAGAATCTCCCCTATATGACCATTGGCTTTCAAATTCTTCTAATCAAGACTCACTTTAAGAAATACATTTTTGTTCAACTAATATTTAACAAGAGAGCCAAGAATACTCAATGGGGAGATAATAGTCTCTTCAATAAGTGGGAAAACTGGATATTCACATGCAAAAGAATGAAATTGAATCCCTATCTTACACCACTCACAAAAATTAACGTGAAAGAGATTAAGGATTTAAAATGTAAGACCTGAAACTAAAAATCTCCTAGGAGAAAACACATGGAAAAAGCTCAACATTAGTCTTGGCAATGCTTTTTTCAGATATGACACCAATAGTACAAGCAACAAAAGCAAAAATCAATAATCGGAACTACATCAAACTAAAAAGCATCTGCACAACAAAATAAATGATCGACAAAGTGAAAAGGCAACCTAAAGAATAGAAGAAAATATTTGCAAATCATCTTTCTGATAAGGGGTTAAAATCCAAAATATACTATCTGTAGAAACTCATATAACTCAACAGCAAAAACACAGACGACTCAATTCAAAAATGAGTAGGGGACTTGAATAGACATAAACTACATGAAAAGGTGCTCAGCATCACTCAGAATCAATGTTTTCAATGTATCAGTGTATTGCTTCTTAAACTACTAATACCTACAGAAAAAAAACAAAAACTGCTAAGAAAATTTTATTTTTCCCTCCTTTATAAAACACATTAAAATTTTTTATGCTTGAGTTTTAAAAACTTGTTTAAATAATTATCAAAGTAACAAAATTGTCTGGTGTGCACAGTAATGATGCTTCCAAGGTGTGTCATTTGACATTTATGAAATAGAGCTCAAGCATACCAGTGTTTCTCAAGACATATTATTTTACTAATTACTGAAAAACAGTTCAACTTCAATTGGAGAAAGCAAGTTATTCATTCTACTTGTTCTTTCTCTTACAGCAAGGATGTTTTAGAGGGTGAATTCTGAGTGTTTTTTTAATCATAAGCTTTTTATTTTATTGATTATTCTCTTCAAATTGTACATTCATCTGTCAGTCCCTATTCCTTTCTCTCCACTAGCCTCTCCTCAAGTAAACACCTTGAAATTTTGTATTCACAACCTCCCTTAAGTCAAATCATCTTCAGCAGAGTGCTCTAAGCATGCGAAAATGAGGGGGAGTTTTTGAGTGTGATAAGAAATGCACCTGCCTAACTGCAAACTCCATGACAGTAAACTATAAGTCATGCCTGAATATATATTGTTAAAACTCCATTTTTTTATGTTGCTACAAAAATATATCCTGCCATTCTTTAAAAACTGTCAATTCTGTCAAGAGAGTTGAAGAGAAAAAGTTTTACTCATACTTTTGTGTTGGTATAAATCCCTCTCTGCCAACAATTGTAGAAACATGAGAATAAAGAGCTTTTATCGACACTTACCCAAAAAAATGAAATCTGGTTTTTGCCCCATTGCTGTTATGTGTCATTTTCTAATTTACCCTAAATGGTAACACAATGTTTGCTATATCTCCTTAACTTCATCTTCACAACAGTCCTCTCGCTACAGTTCAGAACTCCTCTCTAGAGTCACACGGACTACGACTGGAATCTTTACTGCTTTGAGATTTTAGGAAAGGTGTTGGACCTCTTCAGGTCTTGTCTCCTCATCTGTAAAATGGGAACAGTAACACCCTCTCGTAGTGTTGCAAGAATTAAATGAGACCACATGTGGGAAAGACCGTCTTGACTAAGAGACGGTCTAGGTGTTTTCTTTGTTTGTTTTTAGGAGAATGAATAATCAACAAAACAAAGACACCTACCCATATTAATTTTAAAAATGAAAGGAATGGATTTTATTGGAAGAAGCGTGAGCAATTTAGGTCATTAAGCCAAGGAAACATCGAACATCTTCAAACTTTTGTAAACTGCACGTCTCTCAGCACAAATTTTCAAGAAAAAGAATCTGATTGCTTCTCCTTGTCTGACAGATGGGCCTTTCTCAGCCAGTGTTCCATCCAAATCTAATCAGTTATGGCTAGGGAGAAGGCTCCCATGACACAAATAGGTTTCTGGGGCCTATGAGAAGAGCGAGGCTGCCGCATAGCTCGTGTACATGGATAAGAGTTCTGTAGGCTAGTACTTCCTAAACTTTTTCATGTCATAGCACACAAAGAAAATGATAAAATTTCTGTGGCATGTTGATAAGTTGGAGGGGATTTATGAACATCTATATGTAGCTTGGTGAAAAAACTCACCATTAATTATAAGAAAAAATGAATGCTAAAGTATTAAGGAAAATATAAAATATTAAATCTGTATAACACTTTACAAATAAAAAATTTCAAAAGTTTTAATGAAAAGCCTGAGAACACTTTCATAATCAGATTTCACATTTGAAATATCCATACTTCTCGATTAAACATTTTAATGACAATACCTTTAAATTCTTGTCGGTACAATCGATAAGAAATTTCACATTTTTACAATCATCCAAAAGTTGAAATTACATTTAAAAAATCTAATAGCTATTCCTTTTCTATCATTAAGAAATTGATTTTGAATTTTTTTATGATAAATAAAATTGGTTTTAGATTCCAGTTGTGCACACGTGCACCTAGTAGTACAGAGAGTTTCCTATATCCCAGGGGCTGGAGGAAGGAAAGATCAGGAAGTTATTGATTAAGGAGCAGAATTTCTGTTTTGCAAGATGAAAAAGTTCTGGAGATGAATGTTGGTGATGGATGTGCAACAATGCAATTATACTTAATGCCACTAAGTTATACACTTAAAAATGATAAAAATGGTAAACTTTGCTATGTGTGTCTTATCACAATTTTAAAAATTGTTGAGATCTTCTCTAATGTCAGTATATGTTCAATTTTTGTAAATGTTCCATATGTACTTAAAATAATGCATTTTCTGCACATTATTTATATTCACTGTGTTGAGTTGTTAATTGTGCCATTCCAAAAATCTATATCTTCAATGATATTTTTGGTTTGCCTTTCATATCACTACTAAGATACATATGGTAAAATGCTTCCCTATATTTGTGGATTTTGTCTATTTTTCATTGTAATTCAGTATCATACACTGAGGCCATGTCATTTGGTGCATACATATTTGAAATTTCTATTTTTACTCAGGAAAGTCCCAAGTATGGCATACCCATCGGGTATTTATAGTTCATTTTTATATCTGTTCCAAAGGCAGTTTTCTAGTCAGAGGTCATTTTTATCATAAACCTCTAGCATGTTTCCAAGTGGAAAGGAGCTAGAAAATTAACTGTAGGTCAGGTTCTCATGCAGAATGGGAAAGGGGTTTGTTAACCCTTTACCTACAGTATTTTTCATTAGTCTAGAAAATCTCAAACTTTATCTCTTCACATATTACTTCTGCCTCATTCTGTTTTTTCTATTCTTTGAAGGCTCCAATTAAACATTTGTTAGACCTTTTCAACATTATCTTCAATCTCTCAAATTTATGTCTCTAATGTTTTCTTATATATTTTCCATCTTTTTGTTTCTCCGTCATCTAAATAGCCTTCTAACATATGTTCTGGTTATTAACTCTTGCTTAAACTGTGTGTAATAAATATACTATTAAACCTATCCATTGAGTTCTTAAACCTCTCAATTCTAGAGTTTCTATTAGATTTTTTCAAACTTTTTATTTAATGTTTTTGATGTAAGCACGCTTTCACTGCAGTCTTTTTCAGATTTCCGACTGTGTGCTGGTCATTTTATTTGGAAAATTATCTGTAGGATAATTTGAGGTTTGGGGTGATGATATCTCCACCTGGAGAGGATTTTTATTTGTTCGTGCCCAATGCCTGTGGAGTGCCACTGTAGGACCTGTTTATTCAATATTCAAGGCTTAAAGTTTCCTGATTATTGTAAAACCTGATTGTAATTTGTGGAAGTGCTGATTTAATTCTGGTTTATCTTTACTGTGTGGGGTCTTACATTAAATATGGTAAGTTTTATTACTTTCCATCTTCTGTGGCACTAGATTTAGATTTATGTCTCTCTTGCTCAGCAATCCTTTAAAAGTCATAGCTCAGTTTATAGATTTTATTTTTGGATAGTCAAATGCCTTCAGGATAGATGTTTAACAACCTGGAATATTGCATTCTAAGAATTTGGCTGCATAATTTTTTATATTAGGTATTTGCTTCTGTTTTTCTAAATCCAGATTTTTTGATCTCGGTGAGTTGGATCAAATTATCAAGTTGTTTAATATATATATGCTAGCATTACTTGGGTAAGATCTGTTTATAAGTTAGGAAAACTAATTTTTGTCTGGTTTTGGCATTGAGGTTATAATAGCATTTAAGTAGAGAATGTCCCTTCATTTTTTAATTCTCTCTGTAGTATTAGAAATCACATCATTGGTTGTTTCTGGTGGGAGGTTTGACTGGGTAGGGGCAGGAAGGAATTTTCTGGGGTAATGCAAATGTTCTGTATCTTGATAAGCATTTTCAAAACTAATTGAAGAGTTTACTTAAGATATGAGGATTTCTCTATATGTAAATTATACTTTAATGAAAATTATTGTTCAAATATTAATAATTGTTGAATCTAGTTGGAATGTATTCAGATATTTATTGTATTATGCCTTCAACTTAAAATTTTTTTTTTTTTAATTTCAGAATAAAAAGTTGGGGGTATAAAATTAAAAGATAAATTCATTGTTCAGTTTCCCTGATATTAGTTTCAGTAAAGGTTAAGCCAAACACTATCTGCAAAATGTAAAGGAGTGAAGAAATGTGATTAAAACAGATGTATGTTTGGCAAAAGAAGGTGACTTGAAAGTATCCATGAGACTTGAACATGGTTATAGGGAGAGAGGAAATCAGTAGAAAGGAAAAGAGAGATGTTGAGATCAGCGATGATTGATGGGTTCAGAGATAAGAAGGGAAACGATTAACAAGACAGGTACTTGAAACTAAACTCAATATTCCATGCATGGTTCAACTAGGCTGAATACTCTTTTCTAAAGATATTAGGATATATTATATGAGTATATGAGTGCTTCTTAATACTTTATCAGCTATTTAGATACAAAAATTTATTATCACTTTGTAAATTTATAAAGTGCCCTTATCTTATTTAATCCTCTCACATCTTGAGATCAGGAATAATCATTCTTGTTTTATAGATTAGAAAAATTAGGTCGAGACTTTGCTAAAGTTACACAGTTAATAAGTAGAAAATCCAGTCCTGAGACTTTTGACTCTATAGAGTCAAATCTTATAATCTTAAAACACTTTATATAATCTTAGGACACTTTCCTTATAATATTTATCTTTTTTAAATTGGAGCCAGATTAAGGTGGTGTCCCAACTAGGTAATTGCCTCGAACCTCAATCCATAATTTTACCATTGAAAATGTAATAAGGAGAAAATAGTATTTAACAGAATTCCTTTGGGGAAAGAGTTTTGTATGTGATTGGAGTGGTACTTTGGTATGTGGCCGACAGTAGTGGTGAGCCTACCATTATGCCACATTGTAAGGAAGTTAGATCCAAGTAAGTGCAGATTTCTTTTTGATGAGTAGGATATACTACAAATTTGAATCAGAGTTGAATTGCTCATGACAGACAGTAAAGAGTCATTCTTTCCACATTTTACGACTCAGCCTTCCCTTTAAACAAATATTGAATGAATATTAAGGAGTATAGTTTAGAAAAGATGCCAAATTAGTAATTCGGCCTGGGGAGACAAAGCAGCATCCTATTTCAGAATGTTTTTGGTTTCAACTAATAGAATACCCATTTCAAACTATCTAAAACAGTAAGGAAAGAAATTGGCTCAAGAAAACTGACAAATACAGAGGTAAAGTGGGTGTCAAAGTTAATTCTGATTTTTTTTTTTTTTTTTTATTCTTATCAGGTTGGTCCTCAGGCTGGCCCTTCATAGCAAAACAACTGCAGCATTCCACATTCTAGAAAGTCTCAACTCTAATCACTCAATAAACGTTCAAGACATTTATTGCCTTACCTTGGAGCAGGGGCCCACACTTGATTCCATGGGCAAAGCCTGGATATGCCTTGTTAAATTTACAGGTACAGTTCTGATCTAATCACCGTCGAAGGAAGACATTAGTTATTATTGGCATAGTCCAGTCTGGGGCAACACCTAGAACTCTTTGCAGTCAAACCTACCCAATCCTACAATGAACACTACAAACAAGTTTCAGTGCAGCCTTGCTTCTCTTATAGTTTTGTGTTCGTTAATCCTCTTATGGGTTGTAAGATTCTTGGCGAAAAGGCCTATTGTATTCTATTTATCTTTCTATTCCCCTAAAGCTCCTAGTCCATATGGCCTTCACTTTGTCTGTTAAACAATGTTAAACTCTACCAAAATGTAAACCAAGACCTAAGGAGATCAAGCGAAGATCAAGAATAAGCCAAGCTAGAACCACAAAGTTAATGGTGTAGAGCCAGAATTAGAACCTGCTCTAGATACTGTTTGCTTATTCTTTTATTCATTAAACAAATATGAGACGAACTATTTGTCAGGCAATCAG
Organism: Pteropus vampyrus; assembly: GCF_000151845.1. Taxonomy (NCBI): domain Eukaryota; kingdom Metazoa; phylum Chordata; class Mammalia; order Chiroptera; family Pteropodidae; genus Pteropus; species Pteropus vampyrus. The sequence goes on from NW_011888784.1 coordinate 5,625,034, forward strand.
TTATTAGTCTAGTGAGTTAAAACATTTTTAAAGGTAAAAACTTTAACAACAATTACATGATAATTAAATACCTACCTAATTACCATGGAGAAATATTATGGAGAAAATGTTCATGACCTATGAGCAGTCATACAGGGATCTGAATTAAAACGGGGCATGTGGGTTTAGGGAAGGTCTTTCTGAAGAAGTGATGCCTAAACTGAGACCTTAAGGATCAACAGACGTTTGAAAGGGAAGACTGCGAAGTTATTCTTGGCCCAGGTATTAACATTCCTACAGAGGTCTCAAAACGTGGTGGTGGTGTGGGTCCGATGGAGAAACTGAAAGAAATGCATTGTTGGTGGAGTGAGGGGGAGTGGGAAGCAGCAGTAGGTAGGAACCAGATTAAACATGGCCTTGTAAATTGTTTTAAGTCTTTTCGTGGGTGAGTTCCATCTACTACTTCAAGGAAATCTGAACCCTGTACTTGGTTGAGCGAATTTTCTGGCCAACTTGACTCAGCATCTTCTTTCATCCTTTATCAGCAAGTCAGGGGTGCCACCCAGCTTCCGTCCATCTTCTCTGCCCTTGTCATTTCATTCTTTCCTAGCTATCAGATTTCCATGACCCCTCGACTTTTTATCAGGACCCGTCTGAGTGCTCTCATTTCACTTCCCCGCTAGTGCCTCCCGCCCAACTCTGGTCCATGACATTCAGTCGCCCTTCAAAATCAGAATCAGCCAGGTTAGTACTTTGATATCAGCAATCCGAAAAGGTCCCACCAATCCTGCATCATTAAATTGGAACAATAGCTCACCCGACACCCTTTAGATTGTTCCGACACAACTACTCTGGGGGACGGTTTTGAGACTGCTTCCTACGTCCACAGCCACCGTGTGGAAGGGCACCATCAGAATTTTCCCGAAATGTTTCGTCACGAGTACAGGCCCCCCTCTTCTTCTCTGCCACACCCCGGGCCGGGCCCTCTTCCTGGCCCGCATGTAACGCTGCAGTACCGAAGGCGCTTCAGGGGGTCGGGCCCGCTCCGGGCGGGGGAGGGAAGGCACCGCGCGGGTGTGAGCGGGGGGACACGGCGACAAGAACCGGAAGGCATGCGGAAGGCAGGCAGGCCGCAGCAAAGAACGGGAGATGACGCGAAGCTAACGCTGCGCGAAGGGAGCGCA
>NW_011888784.1:5626811-5640998 GCF_000151845.1 Pteropus vampyrus
GGGGCCTCTCTCAGGAGAAGCTCATGGGGACTCAACTTTACCGTTATTAAAGGGCTGAGATGGGAAACAGGATGTGCTTTTCCACCTTCGCGAGGAGTGCGGCGTCTATGGCGACTCAGAAGTCCACATGCTTCTCACTTAGTGGGGAGACCGTTTAATGATACGTGAAGTTGCGTTTGGGAATTCTCTCTCCTGTATGGCTGATGCTACCGTTTTGTCAGATGTGTCACGAAAAAGGCCCCTTCCACCAGTGCTTCCTCAACGTATTGGAGAGAAGCGTGGTCTTTTGGGAACGTTGCCTTCAATAATCGGCCTTAATCCTTGATATTTTCTTAATGCTACGGTAAGAAATCCGCAAAGTCCGGGTTGTCATGAGGTTTGCTTGTGAACTTGTCTTAAGTAAAAACGTTTTTCATCCTAGCCTTAGAACAAGGTCACAACTTTATTGTTGATACCTTTGTATAGTAGAGATTTGAAAAGGGGTGTGCTGGGGGGTCGAACGTAAAGGATATTTTTCTCCGGGTTGTTAATCTTCAGAGTCCTCAACGAAACAAAACTGTGATAAACGAGCCGGATTTGTTTTTTATGGCTCAGTGAATTACTGGCGACATAACTGGAATACTTAAGAACGGAAACCCTGATTTTAAAAACAAAGTAGAGATGAATGTGAACTTGGAATTAAGTTACTGAAAACCTTTTGCATAACATAGACGTATGGTGTTAGGGTTACTTTTTTGAATAAGAAGGAAAAGGAATACGGTAAAAGATTCAGTTTTGTATGTTTATTATTATTTTTTTGATGAGGGATGTTGGGGAAGGATGCTGGCTGGTTACCTGGCTGGTACCGTGGACATCAGCAAAAGAATGTATTGGCGATTCTGATAAAGGGAGGTTGTTGTAGTCTACATAATGCCTGCCTTTTTCCCTTTGCTGTTTGAAAAAGAATCGTGTGATTGCCAGTAAAGAGAAAAATATATTAATGAATTAATGCCCTGTACTCTTTTATACAGAGAACCATGATGGTAGGTAAAAAGTGTTCATAATGATAAAAGTATAAGGATTTTGGTGTTTCATAGCCCCAGCTGCAGAGCTTTTAACACCTGTGGAGCTTTGAAGTAACCAGGCCTGAGCCTCACCTGTGTAAATTCATGCATTAGGTTTGGATGGGTTGAGAAGACTGAAGTTTGAAGTTAAAATTTTTTCTTTTACCTGCAGTATTGCCTTAATTTTTGTGTAATAACAGATGTATACAACTTTTTCTCTTCTAAGATATTTTGTTGATGAAAACTTTTCCAAGTCTTGTATTACACTTTTACAAATATTGTTAGTCAAAGCATAATAAAAAGCAGAGAATTCATTTTCTGGTGTAGGGCTGAAAGGGTGGTCAATGCTTACATTAGAGTGGAATCAGGACTGCAAAATGGTTGGAAACCAAAGAAGCTTTTCTCTCTGCCTCTCCCCCCTCCCCCTTTCCCCTTTTCCCCTCTCCCAGTTTGTTTTGTGAGTCAGCTTCATCATCTCTTTCTGTAAATCAGTTGTCTTTGCTTCTCCCTGCACTTGATAGAAGATGGCCCCTTCCCTACAGTTCACATTAGATGACTAATAGACTAACTGGGGAGAATTTTCAGAGTAGGGGAGGGTTTGGGCTGTGCAGATGCTGAAAGAATTATTCACTGCAGTCTTTAGCTGCTCAGTGGCATCTTCTCCATTTAAAGATGAATTGTGTCTCCCCCACTCCCTCCTGCATTGCAAGGAGTGATGATGATAATAATAATGGTAGATATCCATTATAATATATAGTGCTTATTACATGCCTGGCTCTGGTCCAAGCACTTCACATACATACTTATTAAATTTTCTCAATTCTATGAAGAAATTGAGGCACAGAGAGATTAAATAACCTGACCTGGGTCACCCAGCTCTAGACTGGAAGATGGGATTTTTTTAACCTCAGATGTCTAGCTTTAGAGTCGGTGCTCTGAGCTTTACTATACTGTTCTGTTCAGTTTCCTTTGAGTCCACTCCCAGCTATCCTCATGGACTAAATTGAATGATAAATAACCAATACCCTTTTTTTTGTGACTGTCCGTGTAAGAATGTTCAGGCCTATAGAAAATTTTTGAGTTTATTAGAGTTTATTTGAGCCGCACTGAGGAGGACATGCTTAGAAGCAAGATCTTAAAAGTGCTCTGGAGATTGGCAGTTTTGCAGTTCTTTTTATCTATTTGGAATAAAAGGAGGGAATGCAAGGAAGATACCATGAAATCCATTGGTGGTAGATTAGGGAGTAGAGAGAGCAAGGCCAGGAGATCCCTGTGATTAGATAAAAAGTAAAATGGAAAGATATACTTCTTTTACATTGGGAGTACAAGATGGTTTGTATTTAACATTTATAGTAAATAGAGATGGTATACAGGCAACAAGGATTATGTGCTTTCTTGAGAGTGGTTACCAGAGGGGTCTGGAAAAGAGAATTACTCTGGCATTTCAAAGATGTGTTAACCTAGATTAGAAAGAACAATGGACAGGGCTTGCTTAAGGCAAAGATAAACCTTTTACTAAGAAAGTTATAGGCCTGGGCCTGACTATCCACCATGACCTGCTCTGGGAGGAATTTATGATCAGATCACCCTGTGAGGTTACTTTGGTCACTGAGCTTGCCAGATTTGTTACATAGCCCCTTTTTCCTTCACAAGACGTACAATATTGGAGGGAAAACAGGACAACTGACTAAACAATGTAATTAGAAAATAAAAAGAGGATGGAACATCTAGGACATTATAAATGGTCTCTGCTTCAGAATGTACTTAACGGTTGGAGTAATAGTAAAGTTAAGTTAAAGCACGAGGAGAATCACAGGGATTAGTTTGTTAGCTAACTTCTTGGCCATAGAGGAAGTAGCTGACCTGATGTCACATATTTGGCTATTGATAGTCTGCTGAAAGAATTTCCATTATCTTGGTCCATTATCATCAAAGCTACTCCCTAGGGGCCTGTATAAGCAGAGCAGGTCACTTCTGGCTGGTGCTGCCATCTCTTGTACTGGAGATCAGTAATTTGGGGAAAGATCATTCTCATTGTACTTTAGTGACTCTTGTACCTTGTAGGTTTTTTGGGGAGAGGGGGCAGGGGAGGAGGTTATTTGAAGAGACAGCTATAGAACCTTAAGAGGCTGCTTGACAATTTCAGTTTTTGAGACTGCTATGTGAACCAGTACCAGAGATCTTGTCTGGTCATAGCAGAATGTAGCAGCCCTATACTTTCCTTCTTTCAGTTCAAGTGACCAGCAGAATACCACCATACCTTTCTTTCTGGGAGAGAGGGTCTGATTGGCTGAGCTTAGGTGAGGGTTCTCTTCTGTTCTAATCATCTGTAGTCAGAAGGTTAGAGTCATATCATACAAACTTGACTCATAAGATCATTTTGGTGGGTCGAGGGTAAGGAAGAGGCAAGTTTTCTGTGAAAGGAAATTGTGGTCTGAACAGTTAAAGATTATAATCATCTTGTATTAGAAGATTCCAGGGTACTCAAGAAGAAATTATTCAATTTACCAATTGCTTATTTGCAGCACTTACATTGTTAGGAGTTTGCAAATTAACTAGTTGGAAATTAATTATTTGTGAATTGAGATAAGTGTACAAGAGCTGATGGCCTGGTCCTCTGTCACCCCCATTCTGCTTTCTCCCCCCAAAATAGTCTCTAGTGGATCCAAGCACAGTAGTGGAGGAGAGACAGAATAGTTGGGGTTCTGAAGTCCCTCCTGTCTTCAGTTAGACAAGGATGCATAATTCCCCGCTGTTGTAGTCCTTCAGCAGTCCTTAAAAAGGCCCCTGCTGCAATTTAACCTGGCTAATCCACTCCCCCTATTTCTCTCCACTCAAATGTAGAGGTGGAGGGGGCTCTATTGTTGTAAGATTGTTTTTTTTAAAGGATCTCTTCTGTATTCCTCATTCCCTTTTTGTGCATTGAGAGTTTCTGTGTGTATCAGAAAACGAGAGTGAATGTGTGTGCAAATGTCTGAGTTTGTATTTGGGCTCACTAGCCAGTGAGTATAACTTTCTTAATAGATACTGGTAAACCAGATACAGAAGATCTTTTATACTAAGAAGCTTAAGTAATTTTATAACAGAAGATTTTTTGTCTAGAAGGCTTGAGTGTTTGGTTCCTGATACCTGGCAAGACCTGCCATCCTGGTAGCTTCAGGGGCTGTCGGGTTGCAGAAGGAGAAAGGAAAGTTAATGGGAGATTTGAGTTAGAGGTCCTCATCCCACATATCCTCCAACTATTGGGCAAAATAATAAATAGTCTAATAGATATGATAGATGTAACAGAATCTACCATGTGATTCAAAGCTATTAGTGGAGTTAAAAGATAAACCAAGGCATATTACAATTTTAGGAATTTGAACAAAAATAGATTTGAATCAGCACCAAACCAGAAGTGGTTAGGAGACTGTGTTGATGGGAGCTGGGGAAAAACTTAGAGAAAAGGCAGAAGCAAATTAAGGAAATTATTGAGTGGCTATAGCTTACACCCTAGCTGGCTGTTTATAGGCTGAGATTTGGGTTTGCATACATAGAGGCGCCACAGCCTTAGAGTCACCTAAGTCTAATGGCCTCGTTTAATTAACGATTCCTCCCTTTTGATTGTCATGTCATACGTGAGAGATTGACCAGAAATTTGGTGTTAGTGCCACCCTCACTCACCATCAGAGTTAAATTGCTTTTGTTTCATTGTGAAACTTATAGGTTATGATGTCAGATCCATGGAAGAATTGCTTTTGCTGTTTATCTTGGTAGTCTTGATTCTGAGTATTGAGGAGAATCAGATATAATAGTCCCTTTCAGCTAGGTTCAGGGGCATTCTTAGGTGTCATTACCAGAAGACCTCTCCAGATTCTAAGTTGTGGAAAGTTTGACCATCTGTTGGAGATTCACAGAAAGCTTCCTTTACCTGGTGGAAAGCCACTTTGATGTAATGCATTAAAGCCTTAAAATATCGAGTCATATTGAGTACAGGAGACATACGTGATTCTGTCATCAAAGACATAGGTCTTCTTATTACTCTTTCGTAAGGCATTAATTTATGCTTTTCTACAGGCGTTGATCTAATTGCCATCAAAACTAACAGTAGAATTTTTGTCCAGGGCAATCCAGTTGATTCTGTTAATTTAGCTAATTTTAGTTTTAAGTTACCATTAGTCTGTTCAACTTTACCAGGTGACTGAAGACAGTAAGGACAATGGTAATGCCATTGTGTCAGCAGTGCCTTATTTAATTGTTTATTTGTCCAGTGAAATGAGTTCCCCATCACTGGAGATTTCTCTGGGTATACTCCATAAAAGAAATATGTTTTCTAAAGGCTTCTTAGTCACTGTTGTGGCATCAGTTTTTCTGCATGGAAAGGCTTCAGTCCATCCTGAGAACATACAAACAATTGCAAGAACATATTGATAACCCATGGTGGGAGGCAAGTGAATTAAATTTATTTGTAGGTGTTCAAATGGCCTAGTAGGTGGTGGGAATGTTCATCTAATACCTTAATGGCCTTCCCAGAGTTATGGGCTTGACAAAACCAGACACTGGTCATAAACCAATTTTGCAACCTTGGAGCAATCATCCTACCAATACTTTTTCATAATTTGGATCATTGTATATCTGTGCCACGGTGAATGTAGAGCTTTTAGTAATGTCAGTTTTAAGAACGCAGGAGGAATCAGGTGGCTGTCAGGGCCCTCAGTGAGTCCTTGTTTAATATTAAATTTGCACCCTTGTTGTCTCAACATTGTTACTCCAGCTTGGGTGCCTGATTTTGTCTTTTGTATAAATTATCATAAATAATTTAGTTAGAATCAATCTTATAGAGTTCATTCAGGTTGCATATTGAATAATTTTAGTTCTAGCTGATGTAGCATGGAAGTCTGCTAGAGCATTTCCCTAATACCCAGGTTCTGTTTTTCTGTTATGAACTTCAGTTTTAACAATAATTTGGGGTCCATTTTTGATTTATGAGTTCCAGTAGAAGTGAGGAACCTTCTCTGTTTCTATAACATACTAAAATCATGGACCACCCCAGAGGCATATTTGCTATCAGTATAAATGTTTACTGATTTTCCTTTGAATAGCTGACAAGCCTGAGGGCATGTAGTTCTACTTGTTGAGCATACTGAAAATGGGGAAGGGTTCCCCTTTCCAGTAGTTCATATTGACTCGTTACAGAACATCCTGCTTGATATTTCCCTTCTGCGTTCTTAGCATAGGATCCATCGACAAAGAGTATTAAATCTGAGCTTTCTAATGGTATGTATTGTAAGTCAGTGTGAGGGCTTAATAACCTTTACACCACGTCTACATAGTTATGGCGATCTGTGTCATTGTTAGGCAAGGATTGCAGGATTGAGCAATTTGCAGCTCTTAAGATGGAATTTAGAAGGTGGAAGGAGAAGGTTTTCATAAAGCGTTAGTCTTCTTGCTGAAAAATGTTGTCTGATCAGAGCTTAATAGCCTCAATAGTATGAGGTACTTGTAAGTCATATCTTAATACCCATTCAGCTGAAGCTTCTCAGTTTAGCTGCTGTGGCTACTGCTTCAAAGCAATTTGGGTATACTCAGGCTACGGGGTCTAATTGTAGGCTATAGTAAGTAATAGGTCTGGTATTTCTCCATGCTCTTGTGTTAGAACTCCTTGTGCCTGGTTATCACGCGTGTGGACAAATAAGGTGGAAAGTTTAGTATAATTTGGGAGTCTTAGGGCTAGAGTTTGTTGTGAGGCTGATTTTAGTTTGTAAAAGGTTTGCTCATGATTATCTTCCCAGGGTAAGGGCTCTGAAATTTAGTTCCTTGTAAGCTCATACAAGAGAGTTGTGATCAGAGAAAAATTTGGAACCCAAGATCTATAGTCCTCGGCAAATCTGGAGAAACTCCTTAATTGTAATTTAGTTGTAGGTCTAGGGACATTTTGGATAGTGTTTATTCTTTTAGGTGAGAGGGAAATGCCTTCTGCAGTCAAATCATGTCCTACGTAGTGAACCTTCTCTTTTGAGAATTGGAGTTTTCCCTTGGAGTCCTTATGGTCTTTACAAACTAATTGCTATTATCGATTTGATAAATTGAATATATTTTGAATCCTCCCTTGTAGGGGATCATAGCAGTAAATCGTCTACATATTAAATGAGTGTAGAGTTTTTAGGGAACTGTAAAGTTTGCCAAGTCTTGATATAAACCTGTGACAATTAGGATGGGGCTTCAACGTACCCTGTGGCATTACAGTCCAGGTATATTGTTAGTTTCCCTAAGTGAAGGTAAATAAATATTGATTCTCCTTGTCAACTGGGATACTAAAGAAAGCAAAGATCCACCATTGAGAACCATTTTGAGTCTATAGATACATTAGATAACAACGTATTTGATTTGGAACTACAGGGAACGGTGGTATCACAGTTATTAATTGCAGGCAGACCTTGGACAAATCTCCAACTCTGTCCATATGGTTTTTTAATGGGTAAGATTGGATGTCATAGGGACTAGTGATATAAGTCTTTACTTAAGTCTTCTACAATTGGTAAGAGCCCTAGGGTAGCTTCTGGTTTTAGTGGATATTGAGGGGATTTAGGCAGGGGTTTAGAGTGACCTATTTGGATTTTTATGGGTTCGGAGCTCTTAATTTTGCCTTTGTGCATTGAAGAAGCCTATAGGCACTCTGTCACTTCTGAGAGATCAGGGCTTTCTTACTTTCTCAAGTTCATCAATTCCTGCTTGCAGAGGAACAGAGCAGCTCAGTTCAGGAGGGTGAGGGAATTCTAAGATCATTTCTCCTTCTGAGTTAAATTTTATTTTTTTACAAAAGTTTATTCTTACATGTACAACAGCCTCCAGAAGAACTTCATTCTAGCTCTAGGTGGCAAAAGATGTTATGGCAGGAAATTCAGATGTTAAAACAGGAATGGAATTAGGTATCACCATTGCCGCAGGCATAAGGAACTGCTCACTTTTTGCCAGATTTCTTAATTCCACCTGTGGTCAGGGGGCCCTTCGCTGTGGCCTTTACTTTTAACTCCCCGAGTTTCTTCTGCTCCTCTTTCAGATTCTTCATGAACATTTTATCTTCCTCATCCATCTCCTTGGCCTGCTTCTTGAGCTGTGTCAGGGACTTCTTGCCACCTTCGCCCTGAGTTAAATTTTATAGGACTCCTCAATTTTAGAAAACAAGTCTTGTCCTAACAGGTTGACTGGGCAGTGTCACATAGAAAATACGGTTTCCCGAAAATGGTTTAGACATAGGTACTGGTACCTTTGAATTTGGTTAGAAACCCCCACTACAGAAATATTCTGTTTCTAGGGATTTGCTACTTTATGAAAGTAGATAAAGTGGCTCTGGTATCCATCAATACTGTACAGGATTCTCTATTAATTTTTGTCTTAGTTTCCCTTTGCTCATTTAGAGGTATCATGGGGAGCAGTTTACTGAAGGATCCCTTGGAGCCCCATCAGTGATTATTATTATTTTGGTAATCAATTTTTTAAAGAAGTTCCCCAGTGGAAAAACAGTTTGGATTAATCAGTGGAGGTCTATTCAACAGTGAATTCAGTAGGAGGTTATTTCCTTTTCCAGTGCCCTGGTTGTTTACAAGAAAGGCAGGCATTTTGGGGCACAGTGTTCCTGAGTGGAGGACCCCTAGATTCTGGCTTGAAATGTGTACGTGGAGGTCCTCTCAACCCATGGACTGAGGGACCATACGTTTATTGGCTTCTTTAGTTTTATCTTCCTACAAGGTTTTTTCAAAATGAATTAACAGCTAGGGTTGTTAATTCAGCAAGAGGGGTGGTTTCCCTGCCCAACTTTTGTCTCTTTATTTATTTAGCTGGAACTGGAGTCTACTAATGAATAAGGAAATCAAGGCATTTTTTTTTTTTTTTTGCCTCTTTAATAAAGTAAGCCCAGAATGTTTCACAGAAAGGGTTTCCAGTCTTGTTTTATAGTCTAAGATTGATTCATCTTTGTTTGCAAGATTGAATGATAACCAGTCAGCCTTTTGCAGAAATACCTTATCTATACTAGAGGTCTTGGGCTATTTTTCTAGTATGTTTTAGGCCACCCCTGGCAGAGTGATTAGTTATGTGGGTCTTTAATACCACTCAGGATCTTCCCATGTAGCTTCAGCCATCCATATTCAGGTGTCACCAGGTCCTAATGTCATATGAATAAATTGGTAGAAACCTGAGAGTTCCAGATTGTAAGCTCCAATTAGAATTCTAAGTTCCTCATAAAATTTTTGAGGATTTTCTTTAGGATTTGAAAAAATCTTTGGTGATGGCCCTAAGTTCAGCCTTTGACCACGGAGAAAAGATGATTGCATTTGGTGTTACAAGCTCAGTGGAGGGCCTCACTTTAAAAGGCATTTGTTTAACCTCTTTAGCTCATCTTCAGAGTGAAAAGGCAGTTGAGTAAAGGGATTATTAGTAGTTTTAGAATATTTAGGGAGAGGAGAGTGAAGGGAAGGTACAGTCTGAACAGTCAGGTTTAAGTTAGTGTATATTTTTAGATTCACTATCAGCTTGTTGCTTAAATTTTTCATTAGCCTTTTGTAAAGAATCTTTTAAAGATGAAATTTTTGATTCATTTAGTTTCTTATAAGCTTTTGTATGCCAATACAAAAGATACATATTGTTTTGGGGAAATTCAGGATCTGTTTGGATGTGTGAGTGTGTGTGTTTTCTGTTTTTTTTTTTTTTTTTTTTTTTTAAGAAAAACTCACAAATGGATAAACTTATTTAGGTTCCTGACTGTGGCCACTGTAATTTAAGATTATTTTTGATAAGATTAACCCATGGGTTCAGAAAAACACAGATTCTGAGCTCATAATTTTTATATGTATAGTTAGCCGGGGGTCCCACATGGGGAAGTACCAGATTGTGCGGATTCAGAGAAACCCGTTTCTCCCTGTACCGCCCCTAGTACGTGAGGCCTTGTACTGACTGTATCCAGTCTGGTTTCCTTTAAGTCTGCCATCCACAGACCCTGTCATGAGAAAGAAATGCTCAAATTTGAAGAGCTCTTTAAAACCAAAACTGTGAAGCTCAGATTTAAGAGAGACTTACCTGCGACCTCCAGATGCAGCAGGAAAGCAATGAGTGCGGTGGACTCAGTGGGTACCTTCCCCTGGTTGCTTGTTGGGAGTCTCCTTTGGATTCTGCATCTGACACCAGAACTATTAAAAGGTGAACTGAGACATGTTAAAATTTTAGGAATTTATTTAAGCAAAACTGATCTGAATTGCAAAACCTGAGTGGTTAGAGGCACTCTGTTGATAGGAGCTGGGGAAAAACTTTTATAGAGAAAAGGTGAAAGCAAAGTATGGAAATTATTGACTGGCTGTAGCCTAAACCCTAGTCGGCTGTTTGTGATTGTTGTCTTTAGGTTTTGCTTTCATAACCTGGAGGTATTTACAGGCTTAGATTTTGGTTTACTTGCACTAGTGCTGTGGCATTAGAACTCCCCCCAATCTGGTGGGCTCCTCGTTTAATTAATTTATCAGTAGATACTGGTAAACCAGACACAGAAGATCTTTTATACCAAGAGGCTTAAGTAATTTTATAGCAGAAGATTTTTTGTCTAGAAGGGTTGAGTGTTTGGTTCCTTAGACCTAACAGGACTTGCCATCCTGGTAGCTTCAGGTGCTGTTGGGTTGCAGGGGGAGAAAGGGAAGTTCAAGGGGAAATTGAGGTTAGAGGTCCTCGTTCCTCCTACTCCCCAACTATCGGGCAAAGAAATAGTCTAATAGTTGTGATAGATGTGACAGAATCCACCATGTGATTCAAAGCTATTAATGGACACAACTAAAATTTCTAGGAGGACTTCACTTGAGGTCATGTCTATGAAAGCACATTCAAAGCTACAGTTGACTCTTGAACACACTGGGGCTAGGGGCAGTGACCCCTGCACAGTTGGATATCCGCATATATCTTCTGACTCTTCAGTTGGCTCTTCATATACACGTATTCAACCAACTACGTATTGAAACAGCATTTTCGATCCTTGGTTGGGAAACTGCAGTTGGGAATGTGAAAATACAGTTTTTAATCTGCAGTTGGTTGAATCCACAAATGTGAAACACACGGATTGAAAGGCCAATTGTATTTATTGAAAAAAAAAATTCGTGTATAAGTGGACCTGCACAGTTCAAACTTGTGTTATTTGTATTTTACATTCTTTATATAGTCTAGATACAAGTTCAAGGGTCATTTGTATTTAAATTAAAATGAAATAGATAATTCCTGATAGTTATTAAACAAAATATTTTTACCTGTAGTAGATACTTTGCATTTATTTGCTCCTTCATTAGGTCTGCACCGTCCCTCTGGTAAACACAAGTATCTTTTCTGACAAAGCCGACATTTTTCTAAGTATAGCATTCTCCAGATGTTTCTCTTTTCTCAGCATTTTTGCCTTTGTTTTCTGGATTGGATCTTAGCTAGTCTTTTCATATTTTTTAGTTGAGATATTCACATACCATAACATTTAGCCTTTTAAAATGTTCAATTCAGTGCTTTTGATCAGTTCACAAAGTTGTGCAGCCATCACCACCATATAACTTCAGAACATTTTCATCATCCCCAAAGAAACCATATACTCATTAGCAGTCACTCTCTATACTCTCTTACCCCCAGCCCTTAGCATTCACTAATCTATTTCCTGTCTATAGATTTGCCTGTTTTGGACATTTCACAGAAATATACATGTGGCTTTTTGTGTTTGGCTTCTTTCATTTAACATAGCCTTTTCAAGGTTCATTCATGTAGTAGCGTGTATCACTACTTTATTCCTTTTTATGGCTGAATAATATTCCATTGTATGGAATGTACCACATTTTGTTTATCCATTCATGAATTTACATACATTAGGTTGTTAGAGGAGTAGGGATATTCATTAGGTTGTTAGACTAGTAGGGATATTCATCTACAAGTAAGTTTTGTGTGGACATATATTTTCAATTCTCTTGAATGTTTACCTTAGAGTGGAATTCCTGGGTCATGTGGCAACTCTATGTTTAAGTTTTTGAGGAACTATTATACTGTTTTCCAAAACTGCTACACCATTTTACATTCTCAGCAGCAATGTATAAGGATTCTAATTTCTCTACTTCCTCTCTCATGGGTGTGAAGTAGTATCTCATTGGGGTTTTGATTTGTATTTCCATGATGACTAATGATGTGGAGCATCTTTTCATGTGCTTATTGGCTATTTGTATATCTGTTTCGGAGACATGTCATTTCAGAACTTTTGCCCATTTTTTAATTGGGTTGTTTTTTAAGTTTACATTCTTTATGTAGTCTAGATACAAGTTCTTCATCAGATGTTATTGCAAATATTTTCTTCCTTTTTGTGGACTGTCTTTTCACTTTCTCGATAGTGTACTTTGAAGCATAAAAGTTTTTAATTTTGATAAAGTTTATCTACTTTTTTGTTGTTTGTGCTTTTGATGTCAAATCTAAGAAACCATTGTCTAGTCAGTGTCATAAAGTTTTATGCCTCTTCATCTAAGAGTTTATAGTTTTAGCTTTTACATTTAGGTCATTTGCTCCATTTTGAGTTAATTTTTGTTTATGGTGTGGGATAAGGATTCAGCTTCTTTTGCATGTAGATATTCAGTTTTCCTAGCACTATTTTTTAAAAGGCAATTCTTTCCCCATTGAGTTGTCTTGACAAATAGTGTTTTTATTCAGATAAGTAAAACTGTTAACGTGGAATCATTTGTTATCATAGTTTAAACTGTTTTCTATGAATGTTCATTTTGAACCCCCTTAGTAATGTGGCCTTTTTCCTAGACTTTTTGGGAAAATGGTTTGAAACAAATAAGTTTCTTTTGCCTTTGAAGAGAACAATGTAAACTTAACAAAAACACTCAGAGCTGTCCATTTGCCTATTCATATAGGTCAGTAAAAGCAGATCTTGACTATGTCACAAAATGTATATTTTTTTGACATTAGCATGGATATTGAATTTACGACATTGAAAAAGTTATTTTAATTTTTCCCTAATATGGAAAATGGATAAATGGATTTAGTAACATTTTTCATCCTCCTATTTCCATTCCTCATCTTTTTTTTTTCCAAATGAAAGCAATACTTTTGTAGACAGTGCAGAAAAATTCCAAAAGAAAAGTCCTTTCCCACTAAGTCCCACTCCTGATGTAACTGCCTTAAACTGTTATTTAAAAAAAAAATTTAGGTTACTTTCAAAACTCAAAAATACCACATATATATATTTATTTTTCTTTCAGCCTTAAACAGTATTTGTTGCTTGACTTTCTAGTAGTTAAGAAATTTAGGTCAGTATGTTTTCCCACTTTGTTTCTAATTCTGTTATATTTTTGTTCCTATTCTGCTGTCGATTATTTTTAACTTTTTGTAATAGGTAAATTTCTGTTTCTTGATATATCAGTTTTAGACATTATTTCTTCAGTTCCCCGTCTTTCCCAGAAGAATTTAACACCCATTCATTTCCCTTTGTTTCTCCTACCTCCACACTTCCTCTCCTTCTAGCCTTTATTTTCTGTTACATTGTTAAGATTTATAACATTTATATTATAGTTTATAAGTCTTCTAAACTTTTCTGTGCTTGTACAGGAGATTCTAAAAATTGAGTATTAGTACCCAGGCTTTGTAATATGTATGCTGATCTATGTGTTAGTCACAGTAGAACCAAGTAGTGTCCAACTAGAGAGGAACTTATGTCATTAAACCTATGCTCCTTAAAGGAGAAATACAACTAAGTCCTGCTTTGAGTGAGGAGAGCTCATGGATATGATTTTTTAAATTTCATATTTCAATGTGTTCTCATGTTGTAACTATTCAGTTTTTTTTGAAGATAGGCTTTCTGGAGCGCTCAGTCTTCCTATTCTAATTTGGGCAACTTGCTTTCTTGGTGCGCTTATATACCTGTCGTCTGGGATTACTTTCCATTGCACTCCTGTGTTAGGTCTTGTTATTTGGAGCCCGTGTCTTTTTTTTTTTTTTTTTCAATTTTTTTTTTTTACCGGAATATAATCATAAGTAGTTGTTTTAGCAAGGATAGGCTGGTGATAAACTTTCTCATTTCTTGAATGTTTGAAAATGGTTTGCCTTTGTTTCTGATTGAAAATTTAGATATAGAATTTTATGTTGGTAATACATTTTTTTCTTTCTGAAC
>NW_011888784.1:5641653-5662419 GCF_000151845.1 Pteropus vampyrus
GTTGGTTTGAAACAGTCTAGTCAATCATTGGGGGACATGGAAGCAGGCCAAGTTCTCCTGCCTAGTAGTTCTTCAAAGAACTTCTTGGCTGTTTGCTTCTCCATATAATTTTGGAATTATCTTTTTAAGTTACATAGACACACACATACACACCCTCCCACCCCCTCTTTTGGGATTTTGATGGGAAATGCATTGAATCTGTAAACCAGTTTGGAGAGATTGAACATTTTTGTTAAGTTTTCTTGACCATGAACATCATTATTCCATTTACTTAGGTCTTTTACAGTGTCTCTCAAAGTTTTAGAATTTTCTTCAACTAAACTATTGCAAATATTTTGTTAGATTTATTTCTAGGTACCTTATTTTTGTATCAAATCATAAATGACCTCTTTTTTATAATTATATTTTCTACCCTGCTGGTGTATATAAGTAAGATTTGACTTTGTGTAACAACCTTGCTGTACTCCTAATTGTGATAAATTATCTATAAATTCTTTTGGATTTTCTGTGTAGACAGACCAATCTGTAAATAATGACCTCTTTGTGTCCTCTTTTCCAATTCTTATGCTTTTTTTTTCTTTCTTTTCTTGTCTTAATGTGCTGGCTAGGATCTCCAGTACAATGTTGAATAGAAGCGGTGATGGGGGCATCCTGATCTTGTTCCTGATTTTAAAGGAAATACTTTCAAAGTTTCACAGTTAAGTATGATGCTTGCTGTAGGTTTATTGTAGATAATCTTTTCAGGTTAAGGATGTTTCTGTTACTAGTTTGCTAATTTAAAAAAAAAAAAAGGATGTTGAATTTTATCAGAAACCTTTTTTGCATCTTTTGAGAGGATCGTAGTTTTTATTTCGTGAACTCCTGTTAATGTTTTCCTTCTGTAACCTGTTAACATAATGAAATACACTGATTGATATTCCGATATTTAAATCAACCTTTTTTTCCAAATATAAAGTCAACCCTGATCTGTCTCCTTTTTTTTTTTCATTATTGGATTCAGTTTGAAGCTAGTTAATTCACAATTTTTGCCTCTAATGAGTAATATTGACCTGTCATTTAAAAGGTATATACTTTTTCTCTTCTGGAAGAGTTGATATGAGATTAGAATGCTGCGTTTCTTAAGTGTTTGGATCTCCCTTGTAAAATTGTTACTGGTTTTTTTTCTTTGTGGGACACTTCTTAACTACCGATTGAATTGCTTTGGTTATAGGATTGTTTGTATCTTCAATTTTCAAACCAATTTTTGGTAGATTATACTTTAATAAAAAATTGTCCATTTTATCCATGTTCTCGAATTTATAGCATTAATTCGTTAATCTCTAATTTTGTAGTATTTGTAGGTAATGTCCCTTTTATCTTTTTTTTTTTAAGCCATTTTTGATCAGTTTTAAAAGCTAAAAGTTTGGCAATTTTTTAAAGACTTCAAAGAATCAAGTTTTTGTCTTTTTTTTGCTCTTTAATGTATCCTTCCCCCATTTCACTATTTCTGCTCATTTCCCTCCTTTTACTTCTTTTGGGTTTATTTCTGTTCTTCTAATTTCTTAAGTTAGCTGCTTTGCTTATTAATTTTTATCATTTTAATATAGGCATTTAAGACCATGAATTTCTGTGTATCGCTTTTACTGCATCACACAAGTTTTGATGTGTAGTATTTTCACTTGTGGCTATTTTTCTATTTTCCACTGTGAATTCTTTATCAGTCATTGAAAGTTTTATTTCCAAACATGGGAGATCCTTTAGTTATTCATTTGTATTGTGTTTAGGCAGCATGGTCTGTATGGTATCAATCCTTTGGTATCTTTTGAGAGTATGTTGTCATTTTTTTAAATAAATATTGTTTGTACTTGAAGAGAATGTGTATTTTCCAGTTGTTGGTGCAAAGATTTATATATGTCCAGTAAACAGGCTTGTTAATTCTGCTGTTCAAATCATATATCTTTATGTTTTTAGAGAGAGAATGTTAATCTTTTATTAGAATGGTTGGTTTTTTCCCTGTAGTTCTGTCAGTTTTTTAAATATATTTTTAAATTGTTACTAGTATATGAAAGTTTAAATTTGTTATATTTTTTCATTGAATTAAAACTATTATTACTCTCTGTAGTGATTTCTTTATATCTAGGAATATTTTTTGTATTACATACTGCCGTTTGATATTTCCATACCTATACTGTTTTCTTTTGGTCAGCTAATTTTGGCTGTTTTAAAAAATTCACCCTCCCTCTACATATTAGTTTTGCCTCTCGTGAATATCATGTTATCGAACTTAAGAAAATTAATTGGCTCTGATAGTTTTGGTCTTCGCAATTTTAAATTAAACTTTTTATTGAGATAATTGTCAATTCACTCACAGTTCTAAGAAATAGTAGAGAGATAGCCCATGTATCTTTTACCCAGTTTCCCCCAGTGGTAACATCTTGCAAAACTGTAGTACCCTATCACAACCAGGATATTGTCATTGACACAATCAAGATACAGACCTTTTCCATCACCACAAGGACTCCTTACTTATATTATCATTTTTATAGCCAACATCCACTTCTTTCTCTCTCCTTAATCTCTGGGACCCAGTCATCTGTTTTTCATTTTTATGATTTTGCTTTTTTCAAGAATGTTGTGTGAGTGGAATCATACAGTATGTCACATTTTGTTTTTCTTTTTTTTTTCCACTCAGCATAATTCTCTGGAAATTTATCCATGTTATTATATGCATCAATAGCTCATCCCTTTGTATTGCTGAGTAGTATTCCATAGTATGGATTTGTTTAACCATTTACCTGTTTAAGGCATCTGGGTTGTTTACAGTTTTTGGCTGTTACAAATAAAAGTGCTTTAAAGATTTGTGCATAGTTTTTTTGTGTGTACCTAAGTTTTCATTTCTCTGGGATAAATACCCAGGAGTGTACTTACTGGGTTGTATGGTTATTGTATATATAGTTTTTAAGAACTTGCCAAACTGTTTTCCAGAGTGGCTGTGCCATTTTACGTTCCTACCAGCAATGTATGGAGTGATCCAGTTTCTCTGCATCTTCGCCAGCATTTGGTGTTATTACTGTTTTTCATTTTAGCCATTCTGGTATGTATCTAGTGATATCTCAGTAAGATTTTAATTTGCATTTCCCTAGTGACTAATGATACTGAGGATATTTTTATGTACTTAGCTTTTCATCTGTATATCCCCACTGATGAAATGTCTCTTCATGTCTTTTGTCCTTTTTCTAATTGGATTTTTTTCTGTTGAGTTTTGAGAATTCTAGATATATTCTAGATAACTAGTCATTTGTTGGATATATGCTTTGTAAATAAATATTTTCTCCAAGACTGTTGATTGTCTTTTCATCCTTTTAACAGGGTCTTGCAGAGCACAGGTTTTTAATATTGATGAAGTCCAATGTATCATTTTTCCTTTTGTGGATCTTGCTTTGAGCAGTCAAGTCTAAGAGCTCTTTGCCTTGCCCTAGATCCTAAAGATTTTCTCCTATGTTATTTCCTAAAAGTTTTATCATTTGTTCTAATACTTAAGTCTGTGATCCATTTGGAGTTTATTCTTGTATAAAATGTGAAACTTAGGTAGAAGCTCAGTTTTTTTGTCTATGGGTATGCAGTTGCTCCAGCACTATTTGTTGAAAGGCTGTCTTTCCTCCATTGAGTTACTTTTGCACCTTTGTCAAAAACTGTTTGGGCATATTTGTATAGGTCTATTTCTGGGTTCTTTGTTTGTGTAGGTCTATTTCTGGGTCGACCTATGTGTCTCTTGCTCTGCTGATACCACAGAGTGTTGGTTACTGAGCTAAATTGTGAAATGTGATATACTGATTCTTCTCTATTCTTTTTCAAAATTGTTTTTGCTTTTCTAGTTCCTTTGCCTTTCCATATAAACTTTAGAATAATGTTATATCTGTTAAAAGTCTTGGTGGGATTTGAGTAGGAATTGTGTCAAATCTGTGTATATGTTTTGGGAAAATTGATGTTAGCTTTGTTGAATCTTCAAATCCATGAAGAATCCATTTATTTAGATCTTCTTAGACTTCCATTAGTGTTTTATAGTTTTCACCATACAAGTAGATGTTTCGTTATGTCTTAAAACATAGAGATTTTTATTTTCTTTGGAGCGATTATAAATAGTATTATGTTTTTTAACTTGTTTCCACATGTTCTTAGTATATAAAGATATGATTGGTATTGTGTATTGGTCTTGTATCCCGCAGCCTTGTTAAATTGTTACTCTAGGAGTTGTTTTGTTGATTCGCTGGAATCTGCAAATACAGGGAGCCTCCTCTCAAGTATATGCCTTTTATTTCCTTTTCTTGTCTTTTCACACAAGCTAGAACTTCCAACACTATACTGATTGAGAATGGTGAGAGTAGACATCTTTGCCTCATTTACAGTTTTAGAGGCAAGGATTCAGTCTTTCACCATTAAGTATGTTAGCTCTAGATTTTTTTATAGGGACTCTCTATTAAGTTGAGGAAGTTCTCTATTTTTGTTCTTCTGAGAATTTTTATCAAGAGTGGGTGTTGAATTTGTCAGATGCCTTTTCTGCATTGATTGATATGATCATGCAATTTTTCTTTTTTAGCTCTTAGTAAGGTGTACTACATTGATTTCAAATATTGAACCAGCCTTCATCCTTGGAATAAACCACACTTGGTCATGGCGAATAGCTTTTTTTAAAAGATTGCTGAATTCTATTTGCTAATATTTTAAGTATTTTAGCATTTATATTCATGAGGGAAATTGATTGTAGTTTTGTTTTTTGTACTGTGTTTGGATTTGGTATCAGTAATACTAGCTTTATAAAATGAATTTGGAAATATTCTCTTATTTTTTGGAAGAAATCATATAGAATTGGTGTTAATTCTTTAAATTTTGGGTAGAATTCTGTAAAATGTTCTGGGCCTGCTCATTTCTTTTTGGAGAGTTTTAAAAATTATGAATTAAATTTTCTGAGTAGTTAGATATTAAATTTTTCTCTTTCATATTTGGTAAGTTTTGGTGGTTTATATTTTTCAAGAAATTGGTCATTTTCATCCACGTTGCCAAACTCGTGTGTGTAGAGTTGCTCTTAGTATTCCTGTGTTCTTTTTTATGTGTGCGGTTTCTGTAGCAATATCCTCAATCTCAGTCTTTTAATTGGAGAGTTTATTTCATTTTTATTTGTTGGAAAATTTTATTTGTTGTAAATATGTATTTGCATTTATTTTTACCCCTTCATTTTGTGCTGTCGTACTTTTTCTGTGTTTGTCTCTTCATTTTCTTGCCAGTTTTGGGGTAGATTTTTTTTTTCCCTTTTCTCATTCTCATGTTTTCCCCATTTACTAGTTGTGAAATTATATACTTTTTCAATTAAAACTCTTGAGGTGTTCATGAATTTTTTGGTTTTAATACATGCATGTAAGTCTAAAATTACTCTTTTCCTTTCTCACCTATAGAATACTGTATGTAAAGTGTTCACCACTCTACCAATTTATTGCATGTCATTATTGCCCAACATTTTTGTTCTATATTTTCTTGCCTCACAAATTTGATAGTTTTATACAGTAAATGTTTGTTTTGGCTGATGACCTCCCTCTTCAAGTTTATTATTTTCATTGCTCATCATTCTACTGTCTTAATACTCATTCCTCTTTATTACTCTGTTCAGCAGTTGATGGGCTTTTTACTTTCCCTTCAATGTGTGAGGTATGCTTTCCTTCTCAGGACTTTCGCTCCTGTTATGTCCTGTGCTTTGGAATGCCTTTCTTTCAGGATCCATTCGGTGCTTTCTTACTCTTTCAGTTACTCAAGTTTCCTTCTCAGTGAGACTTTCCCTCTTTCAAATTGCAGATTTTTTACCTCTTCACTACCTGTTTCCTTTTCCTCCTTTATTTTTGTTCATTGTATTCACCACCACCTGCCATGTTATGTATTTTATTTATTTAGTAACATATATTCCTTAATCCTTTTTATTTCTCGTCTTTCTGGTTCATAGCCATTCTGACAGGTATGAGGTGATATCTAGAAGTTTTTATTTGCATTTCTCATCTTTCTGATTCATAGCCATTCTGACAGGTATGAGGTGATATATATAAGTTTTGATTTGCATTAGTGATGTTGGCCATCTTTTCATGTACTCGTTGGCCATCTTTATGACATCTTTGGAAAATACCTATTCATATCTTCTGCCTATTTTTTTAATTGGTTTTTTTTTTTTACTTTGGGTTGTTGAGTTCTTTATTTTGGATATTAACCCCTTGTCAGATATACAATCTGAAAATATTTTCTCCCATTCAGTAAGTTACCTTTTCGTTTTGTTGCTGGTTTCTTTTGCCATGCAGAAGCTTTTTAGTTTAATGTAGTCCCACTTGTTTGTTGTTGTTGCTGCTGCTTTTGATGTCAGGTTCAAAAAATCTTTGCCAAGACCTATGTTATATGGAGCTTATTAATGCCTGTGTTTTCTTCTAGGGATTTTATGGTTTCAGGTCTTATGTTCAAGTCTTCTATCCATTTTTAGTTAATTTCTGTGTATGGTGTAAGATAATCATCCAGTTTCATTATTTTGCATGTGGCTGTCTAGTTTCCCAGTATCATTTATTGAAGAGACTATTCTTTCTCCATTGTATATTCTTGGCTCCTTTGTCATAAATTAATTGACCATATATGTATGGGTTTATTTCTGGGTTCTCTATTCTTTTCCATTGATCTTCATGTCTTTTTTATGCCAATAGCTTACTGTTTTGATTACTGTAGCTTTGTAATATAGTTTGAAATCAGGGAGCATGATGCCTCTAGCTTTGTTCTTCTTAAGATTGCTTATGATTTTAAAGGAAATGATTTTAAAGGAAATCTCATACATTGTATAATTTTATTCATAAATATATCAGTATGTGACTATAAGAATAGAGATCATCCTGACCAGATAATATACTAAGTTTGTGTTAAACCATTTTTATTTTCCTAGATTAAACTATATTTGGGTACATCGAGGAATTTTATGTCTTTACTCACAGGAAACATTGATGTGTTACAAAAAGGCTCCTATGATCCACATTGGGAAATACTAGGCCCCCGGTTTCATCCGTCTTTTGCTTAAGATTTTCATTGGATGAATGGACTCCTTGCTGACATTTGAAAAATAATGATTTGCATATTTTAAAAATTTTGTGTTTTGTGTTCAACAGATTTTTCCATGTTTGTCTTCTAACATGTATTTGACTGACTTTTAGTCTCTTGACAGTTTAAGGAACAGAATTACATCTTTTTCTTTTTGAAGGCTTAATAAAATTTATTCATTAAGCTGTCTTGTCTGGGTAGATGCCTTTGAAAGTGTAGAGGGGTAAAGATAATCTCTTGGTCTTGAATCAGATTGAGTAATTTATATTTTTCTAGGAAATAACTTTTGTCGGTATCTTTAATTAGAACGTTTTTGGTTTAAAGAAATTTCCTTAATATTTGTGGTCTTTATATTCCTTTTCTCATTCTCAAGACTGTTTTCATTCCCTTTTTGGAGCCTGCCTTTATAGACTTTTCTGCTTTTTGCTTTCTAATTCATGTGTTCTTTTATTTTTAAGTTCTTCACTCTATTTGAGGATATGTGTTTATTTTGTTGTTACAGTCAGCCTTCCAGATCCATGAGTTTCACACCTCTGGATTTTGGTATATGTCGGGGGTGTGGTTCCTGGAACCAGTCATTCTCAGATCCCAAGGGACCACTTTACTTTTTTGCTTACAAACTTATTTTTAATCTTGTTTATAATAATGGAAGCATTTAGGGTGATGTTCTCTCAAACTTTGGTTTTATAGATTTCGAAGGGTAGTAAATATTCTCTGTTGTTTCTTTTCATAGTTGACTTTCAATTTTGATTTCTTTAGCCAAGGAGTTATTTTATCAATGTGTTGTAAGGAATATAATATAATTATATTCACTATAATTAAATCCTCTTTTACTTGATAAGGTGTATCAAGTAAAAGAGGATTTAATTATAGTGAATATGTAATTTCACAGGAATGGAGGGCCAGGAACTGGGGCTTCCTATGACCTATTAAATGAGTAGTAGTTAGGAATTAGAGAATCTTTCTAAATTGTCACAGTTTCTCTTATGGCATCAGCCTGGTCACTCCTTTTGATAGCATATTTGATGGTTTTTCTTTATTCATTTCTGCTTATAAAGGAAGATGTAGATTGTTTTAATGTAATTGGGATAGGCAATATTAATAATGTGATTTATCAGTTTTCTTCAGCAACTTCTCTTTCTACTTCATATGA
Source organism: Pteropus vampyrus (assembly GCF_000151845.1). Classification (NCBI taxonomy): domain Eukaryota; kingdom Metazoa; phylum Chordata; class Mammalia; order Chiroptera; family Pteropodidae; genus Pteropus; species Pteropus vampyrus. Next base: position 5,649,896 of record NW_011888784.1, read on the forward strand.
TACATGATAGCAGATGGAGGATCTACAAAGTTTGTGTTAGACCTTCCCCAAATTCCGGGCTGTGTTTGGAAATTTCTCTCTCATGTTTAAGAGTTGAAGAGTAGTCTCAAATATTTTACTCATTAGCGATCACATATAACTATCATATTTACTTATTTGATAAGTCGTTTTATAAATGTAGTTAGTACCTTCAACTTGCCTTCACTGCTATATATAATGTTCCAATTACATAATGTCCTAGCTTTAAAATTTTTTGTAAGTTGGTGTTACTTAAATTTGATAAAGAAACAAGGTTTATTTAAATTCCTAGTCTTAATTGATATTAGCTTTTCTTTTGAAATCCAGATCGTGTATCTTTTTAAAAAATCAGTCATGACAGCCTATTTCTCTGTAGTTCATAGAATTTCCTTAAAGTCAGCAAGCATTTATTGAGAAATTCCTCTGCGTAGAGCATACAGCAATCATATTAGAGGGCAGATTTGGGTAGGCAGCAGGATGGACTGGATAAAATCTACTTAAAAAACTATACTAAAGATAGATGTTAGTGGAGAGCAATAGCTGAAATCCATTCTTTGTATAGTATTCATAGCTGGCTCACCTTACCTGGTGACAGCTGAAACTTCATTGAAGATGGAGTCAAAAAAAAATAAGCATCACTTTAAGAAGAATGGGATCCACCAAGGTTTGCCAGGAAAAACAGTCAAAGAATTTGACTTAATAAGCTCCTTAGGGAATAGGGAATATCCTAAATGCTAAATAAAGGTTAGTTTTTGTTGTTGTTTGTTTTTAAACAGATATTGATGACCAGAAGGATGAAGTGACTTTCCCAAGGTCCTGAGTTTTGATGCTAAGACTTGACCTACATACAACTCCTTATTGCTGTTGTGAAGTTTTCCACAGGACACCATTGACACTCTAAGCCATCATCTTTGGCAGGACTTGCCATCATCTTCAGAAGTGCCTAGCAGTACTTTATCTTGGCAGCATTTTTGCAATGCAAAGACTGTCTGTCTTGTCTGCTGTTGTTTCCTTTGTCCTTTCTTCAAACCAGGGGATTTCTTTTTTGCTCAGAATCTTGTTATCTCACATTTATAGTTCTAAGCCCTTATCTCTTCCCTTTTGTTTGGATATTTACAATAGCTGATGAAGCCATTTTTATTAGCATTCTTTGCCAGATGAAGTTACCATTGGAAATAAGTGAATTGAGACCTCCTAGGAATTCCATTTTGAGAGCCAAGCTTATGATGACTTGGTGTTCTCTTGCCTCCTTTCTGTAAAACAGGTTTCGTTAAAGAATATCTGAAAATACCTGGAAGGAGGGAAGCAAAGTAATGTATTCCATTTCTTTAGAAAGAATCACAAATACCTTGTTTATGTATGCCTTTTTTTGGTTGGTGTTCGTGTTCTCCATGATTTAATGTTGCTTAGATTATTATAATATAAGCAAACTTCAGTTGAAGTATTTACTAGGATTGGGGGCTTCGGGGAAGATGCATTGCTTTTCTTGCTTGGGAAGACACTTAGTCCTGAAAGCTACATAGTCCTTTTTATGCATGAAACCTTGAGTAAACTGTAATGGGCTTGTTATGAGTTTGGCCAAGAATTTTGTTTTCCATCTTTGTTTTTATTTTTTTTATCTTTGTGGTCCATAGCATAAGGGTAAGATAAAAAAGATCTCCATCTTAATATATGGAGGAAATGAAGAGAGTTAAAGTATGACCATGGCATTGTGATACATCTTGCTATAAGAGTGTTGTTTAGAGCTCCACTGTGGTAGTTTACTAGCCATATGTGGTTCTTACGCACGTGAAATGTGATTAGTTCAAATCAAGAAGTGCTCTAAGTGTAAAATGCACACTGGATAGTGAAAACTTAGTATGGAAAAAAATCTCATTGACACTTTAAAAAAATTGTTGATTTTTAAATTATAAAAGTTGTTTACATGTTGAAATAATACTTTCGACATACTGGGTTAAATAAAGCATATTATCAAGATTAATTTGTTTGAATGTGGCTACTAGAAGATTTAGAATTATGTATATGATTCTTATTTCTATTGGACAGCGCTGATCGAGAGTATAAAAAATGGTGGCTAAGGCTACAACTTTTAATACTGTACAACTCTGACTTGTACAGTATGAAATATGGATGCATATAGTGTATGTAGTAGAATTATGATATAGCTTGTATATGCAGCTGTATTTGTCATATTTAAAATTGTTTTCAGTTTAGAAAACTAGTAAGTATTATTCTTGACAACTATTTATAAGCCAAAAAGAGTTTTAACAATGGCTTCTAGGCTATCAATGAGACTTAAAAGTGCAGAACGGAGGAATTATGTTTGATGAATCATTGCCAGCTATAGGTATTGCCCTTGCATACCTACCAGGTTGAGAAGGAATCCCAGGTAGCTGTGGAGTGTGCGGCACTGAGGAGGTAGACTGAGGGAAGTTTCTTCAGGTTGCTTTCTGAAAGGGTATGTTTTTGAAAGGACATTTGGTAAGCTCTAGGTCACACTCTGACTGGACAGTACGCATGTGAACAAATCTGACCCAAGTGTGGGTTACCTCCAAGTTCAGAATTGACTGAAAAATCGTTAAGGTGGATTTCTGAATCAGCAAGTGGTTAAAAGTATATGTTAGGGTTTGTTGAATAAATAGATGGTGGGATTTGAAGCAGGAATTGCTTGTTACCTTCATTTTACACCTAAGAACAAGTCAGTAGAGAGTGGCTTAGAAAGAACCTTGTCCTTTGAGATTTGTGACCACTTGTTTCCTTGCTTTTGAAAGGTCATTTTCTCATTGGATACTCACCCGGAAACTTCAGTCATTTGAGAAATTTGACAGCTAAAGAAGATATATGAATTTTTAGCTTTAATTTTTAAAAATATTTTTGTATATTTTCTGTTTCTTAATATTTGAGTTGAGGTGAAAAATTCATTGAATTTTGGATCATAAGTCTCTTGATTTTGTAGATTTACTACTTAGCCTCAGAAGTTATGCATATAGTATTGTAAAAAATGTAATTCTTTGGTTGATTCATTCATGATAATACTGTAACAAACAATATGTATTGGTAGTACTTAGTTTTGAAAAGATATTTTCATTGGTTATAAATTTCATGGTCAAAAGCAGATATGGGTTTTCACTTGAGCAATCAGATAATGGGGTGTTAATAGAAACCAGTAGACTACCCAAAAAAAAGAGTACAACAAAACATAATTAACACCATAACTTGATTGTAATTTGGTAGGGTTTGGGGTAGCAGCATAAACAGGAATGATTCTAACAACTGGCATGTGCCAGTAACCAGTGGAAATGCTGGTTACTGGCACATGCCAGTTGATAGAATGTGGGAAAAATCAGATTTTATAGTATATTTTAAATAGGGCTTTTATATTCTTAAGGGTGACTATTTGCTTATGTCTTTTTTTTTTTCCTTTTGTTTTAGAATATGGTTTCTAGTTTTAGGGTTTCTGAACTACAAGTGTTACTAGGCTTTGCTGGGCGGAATAAAAGTGGACGCAAGCATGACCTCCTGATGAGGGCGTTGCATTTATTGAAGAGCGGCTGCAGCCCTGCGGTTCAGATTAAAATCCGAGAGTTGTATAGACGCCGATACCCACGGACTCTTGAAGGACTTTCTGATTTATCCACAATCAAATCATCGGTTTTCAATTTGGATGGTAGCTCATCACCTGTAGAACCTGACTTGACCGTGGCTGGGATCCACGCGTTGCCTTCCACTTCAGTTACACCTCACTCACCGTCCTCTCCTGTTGGTTCTGTGTTGCTTCAAGATACTAAGCCCACATTTGAGATGCAGCAGCCATCTCCTCCCATTCCTCCTGTCCATCCTGATGTGCAGTTAAAAAACTTGCCCTTTTATGACGTTCTTGATGTTCTCATCAAGCCTACGAGTTTAGGTAAGTGTTAGAGAAATCCATTTATTGGCAACCATGACTAAAACCTAATATAACTGTTGATTCATCATTCATGTTCTTATGGCTTAGAACTCAAATTTCTTCTGTGCATATGGGAACACAAATCATCTTGCTTGTGATTCTGTGTTTTGATACTTTTGATATTTTTACAAAGACTTAGTTTCTGTTTACTATACCTTTTAAAGTACTTTCCTAAGAAATGAACCTATTTTTCTTAATTTTTTTTTTGATATGGCACAGGGAGTTTGTCACACGTTTTTTAGCTTTTTAACACCCATCAGCTGTTCAGAGGTAGGGTTGAATGTCCGGAGAGAAGACTAGACCTGAGAGATGTAACAGTGTGTTTCTCTGCTTGTGATGCACCAAGGAGTGAACTCTGTGAGGCTTCCTGCTTTTCTTTCCTCCTTTCCTGCTTTGTTCAGAAATAGGAATAGAAATTTTCCTTCTTTTCTATATTCCTCATAGAGTTTCTCTTTCATTAACTTCAATAAAGTTAAAGAAAAGTAGTAGGCTTTTTATAAGTTTACTAAAATAAAACTTCTGTATCTCATTTGGCTTAGATAAAAAAATGCCAAAGGTATTTTGTGTAGAAGAGTGGCTTAGAAAAATCTGCCTTTTGCTCATAATTAGAAGGTAAAAAATATATATAACCTCGGGGCTTATAAAATAACTTTTTACCCCTAAGCTGAAAAGCTATTCATTTATTTGTTTTTCAGAAGTCCTGCCTATCATTGTTTTTATGAACATTTCCTTATTTTGCCTTGTTATCCCTAAAGAGAAAAGGAAAAATTTCTTAATATATACAGTCTTAGTATGTCTGATCGATAAAACACTGATCTTAAGAAATGCTATTTTAGACTTCGAGGTAGAAAGTTAAAAAATCAGTATAGTACCATATAGTCTGCCATATAAAAGTAGAAAAATATAATAATTTCCAGTAATGACCTTTAACTGAAAATTTTTAGTGTCATGATGTCAAAGGCAGTATAATATGACATTCAGAAGTTCCGTTAAGTTTTGATTTGGTTTTATGACATTGAAAATATTTCTAAAAATAAAAATTCTGGGAAAATTTGTTTATTTGAAACACTACCATGCAGACAACTGTTTACATTTGGGAACTAAGAATTCAAAATCCTCAGGAGTCAAAAAGAGATGCCAAATCCATATTGCAGAGCACATATTCTTCAGAACTGCAAGCCAATCTGTATAGTCTTGATTTTATATACAATTGACTAGATAATTTCTAAGCCATCAATATATTGTTGAATAGGAATTAATTGACAGCATGGGAGAGACTGAAAGAGCCGTGCTAGAAAAAACACAAGAGATCAAAAATGTTATTCCAAAATCTCTTAGGATAGTGAGACCAATAATCATTCAGTATTGAGGGAATCACAGTTACAGCATGGCACATGTATTGATGCTAAAAAAAAAAAAAAGAAAACAAACCCCAAAAAACAACCATGGTGAATATATTGTTTAAGAAGATAACATTATTATATAGTTTGCAGGTTGGAATTATTTTTATTTAGAATGGTTAAAATAAAAATATTTTAGCATTTAAAATGACAGAATATCATTCAGAAAACAGGAGTGTACACAGTACTTAAGGAGGTTTCCTGTAGCTAAGGTTATACTGTAATAAACGGATAATCCCCCAATCTAAAAACTAACCCAAATCTCTGTCCTCTTCACTTAAGTAGCTATTTGGATTTGCTCTCACATGCAGTCTTTCTCATCTTTTTGATTTTTTTCTTAAGAATTTATTTTGAAGATAAAATCCTTTTTGAATTATATTTCTATTTTAAAAATTTGTCTACATTCAGTCTGTGCATAAGAATATATATAAAATATTGTTGTAAAGAACATTAATGAAATGAACACCTGTGATTCTTTTCAAATTTCAAAGTAATTTATGCTAGTAACTGAAAATTCAAACATAGAAATATAACAGGGAAAGTCTCTCATAATCATATATTATCAGCTAGTCCTATCAATAGTTACCTGTTTCTCTTTTTATGTTCTGCCATCTCTTTTGGCTTGTCTCTGTGCTAACATATTTGGGATCTTAGCTGAGAAGGTATAAAGACCGGGGATGACTTAATGGCTAGAAGCTGGGATCATCTGGAGGCATCTTCATTCAACATATCTGGTGGCTATGCTACCTATTGGCTTGGACTCAGCATGGCTGTTAGCTAGAATACCAACATATGGCTTTTTCATGTGGTCTAGTTTGGTCTTCTTTATAGCATGAAAGCTAGGTTCTGAGAGTGAGTGTCCCCAGAGAGCAAGAAAGAAGTGCATGGTGCTTTTACGATCTAGCCTTGCAGGTTGTATAGCGTCACTTATACCATATGCTACTGATTGAAGCAGTCACAAAGAGCTATTCAGGTTCAAAGGGAGGATGATACAGACCCCACTACTTAATTAGAAGAGTATCAAGAGTACATTATAAGAAGGGCATGATGGGAGATGTTGCAGCCATTTTTGTAAAATAGAATCTACATTATGAAGGATTGTTGAAAAAGGAAGGAGTTTAAACGAATTCATATCTGATTCATGTCCTTCCCTGAGCCATGGTCTTTTTCCTTTTCATTTGCTGCTGTTAACATAAAAAGCATTCATTGGATCTATGTAGAATTGGTTTTCTGGTCCTGTGTTAGAGAAACTAATGGGGAGAAACACCACAAAACCTGCATGCTTCTACTTTATATCCTGCCATTCTTTTTCCTCATCTGAATTAAAATGAAAGTCTAGCTAATAGACTTACCTTATGGTGAGTTTAGTGAGCTTTTGGCTACTGTTCTGTCATAAAATTGTCCTACCTAAAAACTATCAGTAAATATTAATACATATTAGATTTTATTACCATATGCATTATTTTTTGTTTCTGTAAGTTCTTGGAATTTAGTTATGGCACATAGTGATGAGACAGATCTGTTTTTCCATAGAAATGGTATGATTATTTGGGATTATATTTTGGACTAAAAATTTGTCAGCAAATAATTGATAAAGCAAAACTTTTAGAAAAATAAAAGATACAGCAAAGATATCTATGATGATATAAACTATTAACATTAAGCTGCAAGTTCTGTAAATTGTACATAAATGGTAGCATACATGACTATGGAAGCATTGTAGTTTCAAGAAAGTTCATGGTTTATGGGTGCTTTTCTGAGTAGGTTGACCCCAGTCAGAGAGGACCTCAAATACTGGCATTTGTGCTGGTGAATTCACTGAAGATCTTACACACAGCTTTGCAGGTGTAGGTACCTGACATTTTGGGTGCACCGAAAGTGGATCTGTCTCTGGAGATTTATGTTAATTAAGGTCATCAAAATGAAGTAAGAATTGCAGCTGTTGGGTAGATAATTTCATATACTTATCCTTGCTCTTGTCATTTCTTAGTTCTACCTGTGTTATAAATACTGCCTTTCAATGCTACTATAGTTTTCTTTTAAAAGAAATAAAAACAGCATATTGTTTTACTTTTTCCACTTATTTACTGTTTGTGGTGGTTTTCATTCCTGAAACTTTTGTTTTGAAGTTTTTTTTAAAAATCCTGATAATTTCTTTTTACATTTCTTGTATGTCCGCTTTCAACAAATTCTCTTAGCTCTTATCTAAAAGTCATTATTTTACCCTGTTTTTGAAGGGTATTGAATTTTCAGTTGACAGTTTTTTCCTTTCACCGATTTAAAGATGACTTCTGGCCTACGTTTTTAAAAAGAAGTCAGCCTTTATTCATATATATATTCATATATATATATATATTTTTTCCTAATTATTATTTATGCCTATAGCACCTGGTCTTTCTAGGTGGTTTCCCATCCAAGTGTTAACCAAGCCCTACCCTGCTTAGCTTCTGAGATAAGACATTGGGCTTGTTCAGGGTGGCATGGCGATAGAACATGGACCGTGGCTCCACTGGGGCGCAAACCCAGGACCTTTTGCATGTAAAGCAGTCGTGCTCACTCTACACTATGGAACCACGTCCTTTATTCATATTGTTGTTCCCTTGTATGCACTGTTTGTTTTTTCTCTGACTGCTCTCAAGATTTTATAGTCATCATTGGTTTTTAGTAGTTTGGTTTTGATGTGACTAGGTAGTTTTTTTTGTATTTATTTTGCTTGGGGTTTGATCTATAAGAACTTTACCCCCTTCCATCAAAGCTAGGGGTTAGTCTTCCATTATTTATGCGAGTTTTTTTCTTTTTCTTTTTTCTTTTTTAAATATATGCCCCATTTTCCCTTCTTCTGTGTTAGACCATTTGAAGTTTCTGGCTGGAAGACTGAGTGCTCATACCATTAAGATTGAAAATGCAGTGTGTTTACCTCTAATCTCCAAATATAGATTATTGAATTTGATAGTTAAGAGGTCATTGGTGACCTTAGCCATGGATAGTGGAAAGTGGAATCTGCAACTACCTCATGGAGTTCTTGTGAATAAGTGTGTTAATAATACATCTGCACAAGAGTTGAAGAGTGAATGGGAATTGAAAAAATGGAGTGACTTATTGTTGTAGTTCCGTGTTTGTGTTTCATGCCCTTTAGTTATGTTTATGACTTACAGTTTTGTTTCATTTTTAGGCCTTCATCATAAACAGCATCCCTCTCCCTTCTTTTTTAAATGTTCTGGGAAAATTTGAGCCACTTTCATGACATGATTTCTAGGAGTGTAACTGCTACAATAAACTACCTGTGCTTAAAGAAAAGATTGTTTTACCCAAGATGTTAATATTTCTTCTCGATATGGTGGATTTGAAGGGATATTCGACTGGCATTTCGTTTATTTATCTTCATGCTCAGGAAAACTGACCAGGAAAACTGGCCAGTAACACACAAGAGCCATTTCGTCTTTTCTTGCATATACTTGTTAGGAAGCAGAAGACTTGAGTTCTCTATATTTGCTTTTGTTTTGTGTTAATGAGCCCTAGAACACCATTGAATAATACATCAGTATGTACCTGTTGAAGTTCTTTGTGAATTAAATATATTACAATTTTTAATAATAAAATTAAGGATGATTTCATTACGTAATTTTTTTAAGTAGATAATCTTTCGTATGCAAATAATTGTTATATATCTTAATAACTATCAACTTAGAAGTTTTAAACTTTTAAATTTTCTTTCGTATGAATGATCAGTATAGTTGAATATGAAATATTGAAAACAAAACACAGCAAAGAAAATAAAACAAAAAACTCGAAAAACACCTGAATCTTGGATAGAATTCTCCTGCAGAGAGTTTTTGACTTGATCAGATTTTCATTAGATGATACTATATAGTCATGGATGAAATGTAATTTTGAAGGGTTGTGTTATATTTTTCCAGTATTGTAATTATTGTGTTAGAATAAAGAATAATAAATGTCTAAAATTGAAACTGCTTTAGAGTGACTTGACTTTCATGATTCCAAGAAGATTGCAGTTTAGTACTTCTTTATTTTGGATTATTTTAACTATAAAAATTTTAGAATTTGACAGACTACCAAAAGTACCTGCTTACTGCAAGTACTAATATTTTTGGTTTTGTTATTTGAATATTCTTTTTTTTCCCTCCCCAGTTCAAAGCAGTATTCAGCGATTTCAAGAGAAGTTTTTTATTTTTGCTCTGACACCTCAGCAAGTTAGAGAGATATGCATATCCAGGTAAGAGGAATGTTTGGAATGTATTTCTCCTTCAATGTTGGTGTGTTAGTCTGCTAGGGCTGCTGTAACAAAGTACCGCAGACTGGGTGGCTTAAACAACAGAGATTTATTTTCTCACATTTCAAGGGGCTTGAAGTCCAAGATTAAGGTGTTGACAGATTTAATTTCTCCTAAGGCCTCTCTCCCTGGCTTGCGGACACCTGCCTTCTTGCCGTGTGTATGCACATGGCCTTTCCTCTGTGTGCCTGAGTGTTACTGGTGTCTCTTCCTTTTCTTATATGGATGCCAGTCATATTGGATTAGGGCCTCAACCTTATGAGCTAGATGTTTCCCTTCCCTTATCCTGCCTTCCCGTCTCTAGTTAGTCATTGAGTCTTATCAGTTTTTATACCTAAATATCACCGTGATATTTGTTTAAATAGCTTTCAAGCCTTCATCTTTTGCCTATACAATTGTAATGGTCTCCTAGTTCTCTCAGCTGACCATTTGATCCTTCTAAAGCCAATTCAGTTTCTTTTCTCTTGTGCCTAAAAGCCCTGTAGCAATACCTCGTGAACTCAGCATTCCATTGCCTGGCAGTTCTCTTCAACATCTTGCTCTTATTCATCTTCTTTATCATCTAATCTCCTGTCACCCTTCCCTAGCAGCCTATACTTTGACTAGGCTTTCACAGCTCTGTTTGCATATCCTTTTCCTCCCTACTCTGCTTTAAGGGCCAGTTCAAGTCTTAACCGTTTTTGTGATACATTTCCAGATTTCCCCAAACACATCCTTTGTCTCTCACTGTATTGCACTGTATACTTATATTATGGCATCGTTGCATTTATTTGACTACTTGCATTTATAAACGTCTTAACGAAAGCAACATCTCTGACTCTTTTTTGTATTCTTAAAGCCTGTCACAGTGCCTGGCATATAGTAAATGCCTACTTATATCTGATGAATGAGATCAACATGTGAAAGTTCTCAGAACAATAAAACTGGCAGAAAATGAAAGTCAGAAGATGCTAGTCATAACATAACATGTTTGTGAAGATATTTAGCACATTGCATTTCCCAGTTTATGTTAATTTCCCTTATTGGAATAAAGTATTTTATTAGAATAAAGGACTTTAGCGAGCTTTTTGGAACCCTTTATAATAGGCTTCCATCTAAATTTCTAGGTTCATCTTTTGTTATTTCTCTTTTTTTCAAGTTATGTTCCTCAACCTAACGAGATTCTGGTTGACCTTTTACCCTTTGTTGAGAATCACTGCACTAGTGAAGCCACTGTTACTGATGGAGATGTGTCTCTCAAAGTAGAAATAGGTAGAACCACTGCTGTACAAACCTTGTTTTCTAATTTCTAAATTTTCCCTTTTTTCCGTAGCATTTATTTTTCATAATATACATAGCATTTAGCACATTTTATTTTAGTTGTATATACCAGTTACCTACTAGCATATAAGATTTTTGAGAGCAAATATTGTGTCTTATTTACCTTTGAAACTTTAGTACTCAGACTGAAACGTTTCTTGATTTGAATGAGTGGAATGTTATGGGTTACTCACAAGAGGTTGATGTAGTCTAGGATATTGGGATATTTTGAATAGATATTTGAGAAGAGCGAAGGCTTCCACTGGCAAGGGAAACAGTGAGATCAGAGTTAATAATAGTAGCCAGCTGCTTGCACATGTTCAGCACTTCTTATATCCAAGTACTTTAAATGTATTATTAACACATTTAATCATCACAAGAACTCCGTAAAGTAGGTGCAGTAATTTTTCATTTTTAACATGTAGAAACTGAGGCACAGAAAGGTTAAGTAATTTGCGCAAGGTCATACAGCTTAGTCCTGTAGAACTCAAGCTGGTCCCTGCTGTGCTTTACTGCCTTCTAGTGAACATAGAGAATTGGAAACAGTAAGAAGACTGGCCCAATTCGAGCAAGATAAGGGCTGAATGTATTCTTAAGAAAGGACTAATCTCTAATGTTATTCTCTCTGACAAAGTCCAAGATTTGTGATAATAGCTAAGGACACTGCTTCTTAAACTGGTCATACATGTCACCTGGGGATCTTGTTAAAATGCAGATTCTAATTCTGTAGGTCTGGGGTGGGGCCTGAGATTCTGCATTTCTAACAAGCCTCGCAAGCAGTAGCAGTGCCGTTTCATTGTGGATTCCATTTTGAGTTGCAAGTGTTTGGAAGGTTCAGGGCCAAAGATATTTTATATGGGACTCTGTTTGGGTCTCACCTAGAAATTCTAAGAGGTTCTGTGTATATATTAGTTGGATACATAATTATGTGTTGCCATGATGTAGAGGTATTGGGACTCTAGGCACCAGTTCGTGATCCTGGTTCTATATTAGAATCACCTTAGTAGCTGTAAAAACTTATGCTTAGGCTGTACCCCAGACCAATAAGAATATTTAGTGAGTGGGCCTGTATATTAAAAAAAATTAGCAAGTGATTAGAATGCTCAGCCAAGGTCAAGAACCATTATAAGCAAACAACTTCATTTATTAGAATCTTTTAGCACCTAGGGTGCTTCTTTTCATGTTAGCTAAATCTGTTGCCTATTGAAATCTGTTGCATTATGAAAGTTTCTATGAGTGAAATACCCTAAAATTACTATAAAGACATGATTAAATGTTAAGTAAATGAGGGTTATCACTATAGTGGTTTTTTGTTTGTTTGTTTTTGTTTTTCATCTTTATTGAAATAAAATAGACAATTAGTTGCTTGCATTTACATTGAACAATTCAATGAAATTTTTTTTCAATTATAATTGGTATATAATAATATACCAGTTTCAGTTGTGTAGCAGTGATCAGAGATCCACATAACTCAAAGCGATCAATCACCCCACTAAATCTAGTACTCCTCTTCCTCCTTACGTATTTATTCCAACATTATTAAACATCCTCATGCTACAGTCTACATCTC
>NW_011888784.1:5662469-5706842 GCF_000151845.1 Pteropus vampyrus
TTTAGTGAGTGGGCCTGTATATTAAAAAAAATTAGCAAGTGATTAGAATGCTCAGCCAAGGTCAAGAACCATTATAAGCAAACAACTTCATTTATTAGAATCTTTTAGCACCTAGAGTGCTTCTTTTCATGTTAGCTAAATCTGTTGCCTATTGAAATCTGTTGCATTATGAAAGTTTCTATGAGTGAAATACCCTAAAATTACTATAAAGACATGATTAAATGTTAAGTAAATGAGGGTTATCACTATAGTGGTTTTTTGTTTGTTTGTTTTTGTTTTTCATCTTTATTGAAATAAAATAGACAATTAGTTGCTTGCATTTACATTGAACAATTCAATGAAATTTTTTTTCAATTATAATTGGTATATAATAATATACCAGTTTCAGTTGTGTAGCAGTGATCAGAGATCCACATAACTCAAAGCGATCAATCACCCCACTAAATCTAGTACTCCTCTTCCTCCTTACGTATTTATTCCAACATTATTAAACATCCTCATGCTACAGTCTACATCTCTATATCCTGCAACTATATATTTGTACCTCCTAATCTCTTTGCCTTTTTTTTGTTTTCCCAAACCCCCTTCATCTAGTATCCCTCTAAATATTCTCTGTATCTATGAGTTTATTTCCGTTCTTGTTGTAGTTGATTTTGTTCTTTAGATTCCACATGTACGTGTAATCATGTGATATTTGTCTTTCTCTATCTGACTCATTTCATTCAACGCAATACCCTCTAGGTCCATCAAGGCAATATCTTTCTCCATCCCCTTTTAGTCTGTGTGTCTTTTAATCTGAAGTGAGTCTCTCGTAGGCAGCACAAGTAGGGGTCTTGTTTTCTTATCCATTCAGCCACTCTATCTTTTGTTAGGAGCATTTCATTCTTTTCCATTTGAGGTACTTGTTGGTAGGAATGTAGTTAGTACCATTCTTTATTTCTGTTTTTGATACATGTTTTTTCTTCCTAAAGAATTCTCTCCAACATTTCCTGTAATACTGGCTTGGTGATGATAAATTCTTTTAGCTTATTTTTTGTCTGGGAAGCTCTTTATCTGTCCTTTAACTCTAAATGATAGCTTTGCTGGATAAAGTATTTTTAGTTGTAGATCCTGGGTTTTCATCACGTCAAATATTTTTTGCCAAGCCTTTCTGTCCTGCATAGTCTCTTTTGAGAAATCAGCTGCCAATCTTATGAGTGCTCCCTTATAGGTAACTACTTTTCTCTTGCTGTTTTTAAGATTCTCTCTTTGTATTTAACCTTTGGCATTTTAATTATGATGTGTCTTAGTGTGGGCCTCTTTGGGTTCCTGTTTTTCGGGACTCTCTGAGCTTCCTAGGGTTTGATGTCTATTTCCTTCACAGGGTTAGGGAAGTTTTCCATCATTATTTCTTCAAATAGCTCAACATCTTGTTTTCCTTCAGGTACCCCTATAACACGGATATTTTTACCTTTAATAGTGTCTGATAGGCTCCTTAAATTATTATCATAGTCTTGGCTTCTTTTTTCTTGCCATTCTGATTGAGTGTCCTTGGCTTTCCCATCCTCTATATAGGTCTTTTGATACTGTTTATTCACTTTGTTTATTCCATTTAATATACTTCTAATATCAGATAATGTGTTCTTCATTTCAGACTGGTTCTCTTTTATAATTTCCATTTCAATTTTTATGCTTTTTATCTCTTTGTTGAAGTCCTCACTGAATTCATCTACATTTTCAATAAGTTCATTGAGCATCTTTATAACCAGTGTTTTGAACTTTGCATCTGTTAGATTGTTTGACTCCATTATTCCTGGATCTCTGTTCTGTTCTCTCTATGGTTTCTGCTGCTTTGTCTTCCCATTTTGACTGCCTTTCTGTGTCTGTTTCTATGTATTAAACAAAGCTCTTAAGTCTCCCAGTATATTAGTGTGGCTTTGTGTGGTAGATGTCCAGTGGCACAGTCCTGAGAGGGGTTCAGCTGCAGGCCAAATTTAGCCTCAGCTTCTGCCCCTCTGGGGCTACCTGTTAAGATTCAGCAAGCAATCCACAGATGCTGTGCTTATAGTTGCCCAAAAGGCCACACCAGTCTACAGCCATGCCACCCTGAATAAGCCCAATCCCATCTGAGCTCGGAAGCTAAGCAGGGTCGGGACTGATTAGTACTTAGATGGGAGACTACCTAGGAAGACCAGGTGCTGTAGGTGTAAAAAATAAAAAATAAGGGATTGTAAGCTTGCAATCTGTGAGGTCAACCAATGGTTGCTTCACCTAAAAGGAAAAAAAAAAAAATAGGCCACACCAGAAACTGAGGCCAGCTGCCTCCAGTGTGAGTCTAGGTGCTGCTCAGCAAGGGGCACCTGACTAAACAAGGACACACCTGGTAGTGGCTAGGGTGGGGTCTCAAGTTGGGGGAGGCAGAGTTTCAGGGAATCCTCTGGGCAGAATGACCTCTGTTATTCAGTTGATGACATCACAGCTATGACGGTGCTGCTCTGCACCCTAGGAGACGGGAAGGCTCAACAGAGGAACAATAGATAATGCAGGCACTTTTGTACAGAGTGAGGCTCGCCTTAGCCCTCATTCCAACAACTCAGTGTCCCCCTGTAAGTCCCTGGTGCCCTGTGTGCAGCTGAACTGGTACTGGTGCTCAGAGTGAGCGTGTCTGTCACCATGAAAGTCTGCTCGTGGCCCCTTTAAGAAGCTTCTGCCGCTGCTGCAGCCTCTGTCTCACTCAGCCGCTCGGGACCTGGCAGCACGGCGTCTTTCCCCCATCCTACCTTCTGCCGTTGCAGGGTGATTTCTTAGATTTATCTCTAGTTGTATGGCTTGTTCATCTAGATCCCAGGCGATTTTTCCTTGCTGTTTGCTCCTTGTTTCTGTCACAACTTTGATTTGGTCGCCAGAGGGATAGAGTTTCTGTCATCTACGCCCCTTTTTTCCCCGCCACCTGTATAGTGTGTTAAGGCTTGTACTATTGATAGGCTAGTGTTAGTCTTTTAAGGAATAAGAATAAAAATACTAAAATTTTTTTCTGGTGAGAATGTTTCTATGAATTCTCATGCTTTATTAACCCAGTTTCTTTCTCTTTTCAACAGGGATTTTTTGCCAGGTGGTAGGCGAGATTATACAGTCCAAGTTCAGCTGAGGCAAGTTTGAAATTTTCTATTACTTTAATAACATACTTGCTGACTATGTACATATAGCATGAATTTGAAAATATGTAAGCATGTTTGAGTACACTCTTAAAGAATAATTTCTTTATTCTTCTTTAATGCAGACTTTGCCTGGCAGAGACAAGTTGCCCTCAAGAAGATAACTATCCCAATAGTCTATGTATAAAAGTAAATGGGAAGCTGTTTCCTTTGCCTGTAAGTTGCTTTTATTCACCAGGGGTGGGGTAGAGTAGATAAAGACCAATTATAAGTAAATAAATTAAAAGATTAGACAATGAGTGTATGGGAGTTCATGATACCTTTTTCTCTCTTTTTGTATATGTTTGAAATTTTCAGTAATAAGATAAAAAGACAAATCTAAAAGCAACAAAGAAACATGACAAACAGAGACTCATGGACATGTACAGTAGACTAGTGGTTACCAGAGGGCAGAGGGGAGAGGGGAGGTAGATGGGGTAAAAGAGGTCAAATATGTGATGACAAATCTAACTATGGGCGGTGAACATATAATGCAATATATATGACTTACTGTTGAATTGTACACTTGAAACTTACTGGATTTCATTAACCAATGTCACCGTAATAAGTAAAAGATAAAAGACATCTTTGAGGCAGTTGGGAAATTTAAATATACACTGTATATTAGATACTTTTTTAAAATTATGGTTAATTTTATAAGGTGGTGAAACTGTTTTTTTTTTAAAAGGTCTTATTAAAGATGTATATATCTGTAGGTAAATGGTATGTCCAGAATTTGCATTTAAATACTCAGGTTCAAACCAAATGCATGTAAGTGTGGGTTATATTTTGGGGTGGGCTGGTCCTGGGGCCAGAGGCAAACAATGCACAGATAGCAACACGTTGATAATTATTGAAGCTGGTTAGTGGGTACTTACTGTTCTCTCTACTTTTGTGTATGTTTGAAAATTTCTATAATAATAAATTTAAGAAGTAAATCTGTGTTGGTAGTGTTAACGTAATAGTGGTAATTAGAAAACTGGGGGGAAATGTTAAAGGAACAAAATTGTCAGCTTTTGTGACAATTACAAGTCATGTGGGATGACATCAGATGTAACAGAAAAATTATTTGTGTGTATCTTTTATTGCAATATTAGGTTGAGACTTCTGGTGGCTCTCCAGCAGCCTTTACATAGAAAGCTTTTAGAGTTACTCCAGTGGTCCCTTGTCAAATGAAGTTCATTTTATTTTTGCTTTAGATTTGGAAATTATTAGAAATATATTTTACAAAATTCCAGCTGTATCCTATTCTTAATAGCCAGGTAGTTTGATGGTTGAGTGGAGGCGACACTGATGGTCAGAGGGAGAAGACAGACTAACAGATAACTCAGAATTATCAGTGAAATCAAACTAGTCAAGTGGAATAGAGGATAGATTTTAAATTCTTAAGGTGATTAAGACTAGTACCATACTTGATTTAGACTTTTCTAACACCTCTTTCTTACAATCATTATTATTCTCCTCCACTCCTATTGCTCTCATCTTGTCAAACTAATTTAAAAATTGTTGCTTGGTGTCTTATATTCCATTTTGCAGTTCAGCTGTTTAGCTGGTTCATGAGTTATTGTTAACATCTTGGCAGACCCTGTGCCACTGTTTTTATTTAGTTAAGGTACCAGAAGACAGAATTATCTTCCAGCCCCACCTCACCCTCACACAAAAAAAGGCAAAACAAAGGTTTCATTCAGAATTACCCAAATATTGGTGTTGATATTCCATGTCCTTACTGCTCATTGAACCCATTTCTAGGGTTTTATTTATAAGAGGACCTTTAAAGTGTTTATTGTTTTATTTCAGTTGAACAGCCTTAAATGGGCATAACTCCTCTACACACGCACACACACAGTTTCCCGTTTCCATGGTATAATGGAAATTATTTAAGATCTCTTTTGTCTTCTATTCCCCTGTTCAAATGGTTTTTAATGACTTTTAGAGTCTTGTTGCAAGTTGTAGTTTATAAGTTACCATGTGAATGTCCACTTAATAATTACTACTATTAGGTAGGCCTCCTATGAGGCAGTGAAGGATGTTCCCTAGTTGTGATAGACAGAATGTGTTCTATAGCTCTGCTGGGTAATACCAACAGTATGGTATTTCATTTTCTTGTAAGGTGCGTATTTTTAACATCCCTGAAATCTAGAGCTGTCTTAAAATCGCTGATGTCCAGGTGGCATCTGTCATGTATTGTTGTTATCTACACTTGTACAATCTTAATGTTATTCCCATGGCATGACTGGTTAGCTGCCCTTCCTCAGTTTTTCATTCAACAAATGACTTAAGAACATTTTGAGGAAAGTTCATGAATCTTGGCTGTTGCCTGAAAACATTTGAGCAGTATATTCTCATGAGATCCAGAGTGTATCAGCATTAACACAAGCAGTTAATTTAAGGGTGTCAGTGACTTGGCAAGGAAATCTGAGAGATGTTAGTGGAGTAGGATATCGTTTTATATTGAAATACAATAAATATATAGAATACTTTTATCTCTAGAACTCTTGGTGGCATATAGGAGAGTATCATGTGGAAAATGTATGCATTGATGACTGAGTGAAAAATAATTCAGAAGACTCATGTATATCCAAAAGGAATATGTTAGGCAATTCATTTTGCTTATATTTCCTTGCTATATATGTAACAATAAGTAATGATACACTAGGTTGTATCATTAACTTCCTGTTTTCTCCTTCTTAGTGGTAATAGTTAAATTACATCAATGGCATCTTATTTAGTAAAAAAAAGGTATCTATTTTTCAGTACGTAGATGTTTTCGCAGCTTAGAAATTTTAATTTTCTAAAAAATATATTTTGATTTTGAAAATCATAAACTGAAAAGTCTTGTGGTATTTGAGAATTGGGATGTACTGTGAATCATAAATGAGTACACTTGCTATTTAAAACAAATACTTAATGATTAGCAAAAGTAGAATAAAGCACAAATAGCAGTATTACTATAGCCATCAAGCTAATTTAATGCCAGTCGAAACGCTGATTATTCTTATTTGTTAACTTGACCCTGTTTTAAAGATTATAATCTCTGTTTTACTTGGAAAGAAGGCAGTGAAGAACATTTTTGTCACTCACAAGATTGTAATAATCCTTTGATATTCATTAATTTGTTCTCTTTTTAATTCCCAAAGCTTATTTTCCTTCTTTCCCACCCCCAGTATTTGAATGCATTTCGAATGGGAGCTCCTAAGATGAAGCAGTACAAAGAGGTGCAATTTTATTGTTTATAAAAAGGAAAAAGACTCATAGCTAATATGGCGAGATGTCAGCATCTTTAATTTTAAGGGTGGAACATAGGTTTTTTTTTTTTTCGTACTTTTCTAAACTTGTGAAATATAACTTTTTTAAAAGGTCATTTTCCTCTTTTAGATTGAGGACCTTAAGGTGAGGACTATGTGATTTCCAGGATAAAATAAAAATAACTAGTATAACTGAAATTAGGCAAGATCTTCTGTATCTTGGAGAAAATATTTGGTTGTCTACAGAGAATTTAAAATTGTTTTTCTTTCTTACAATTATAGGGCTATGCACCACCACCTAAAAATGGGATTGAACAGAAGCGCCCTGGACGCCCTTTGAATATCACATCCTTAGTTAGGTTATCTTCAGCTGTGCCAAACCAGATTTCTATTTCTTGGGCATCAGAAATTGGAAAGGTAAAGATTCTCTCCCTAGCTTGTTCCATTTTCTGATTATAATCTCTAAAAAGTAATTTCCAAATCAGGGGTAGACGTTTGGGGATTCTTAAGGTTAAAACCTTTAAGGTTTCCTGAGTATCATCTCTTTATTTTCCTAGAAAGGAAATAATTATACTAACAATATTTCTTAAAGTAATGATTTAATCACAGTTGTGTTTAAGTAGTATGTTAAGAAACTGGAAACTTTTGAGTGATGTTATATATTTATGAAAATGAACAAAGAAGCTTTATCGAGCTTTGGGGAAGATAGTTAAATGTATTCATGTCGTGATGAGAAATAATCTGTTCCAGTCTTTACATAAACACCTGATACTTTAGACAACAATGGGCATCTCATATGAAAATATTTACTTAGAATTATATTATTTCCTCTATAACTTTAGGTTGATGAACTTGGCGTTCCGCTGATTCTGAATCTCAAAATGCATTGTGTCAATTATAAGATAGTGATTAATACAACAAGGGATTTCCATTTTAGAACTACTTGTTCATGTCACTGAAATAATAGAATGGCAGACGATTTCAGTTAATTTCTGAACATAAACTTTTTAATGTTGCTATTTCATAGGAAAAAAGTATAATATATCTATTTTATGGATGAAGAAGTTGAGTCATAGGTTCGTAGCAGGAAGTTTTTGGTTTAATTACCAAGGTAATTGCAGAGCTGGACCTGAAGAAGAGTATTTTTGTATTAATTTTTGGACTGTAAAAATATTACTATTTCTTTAATGACCTCTTGAGCTCTCATTTCCGAATTTTTACTATAACTTATTATTTTCATAGGGTACTGATTTCTAATATTTTTGATTTGCATGAACTGAATGTGCAGTGGTAAAGTGTTGGATAAGGATTCAGAAAATCTTAGCTTAGTCTCACGTTACCCATTGTTTGAATTTGGCAGAGTTGCTTAATTCCCTGAGGCCTAGTTATTATAAAGAATAAGTAAAATCTTGAGAATGGGTGTTGTATACAAATGTAAGGGATATCGTTAAATGAGCAAGTATTAATGCTTAGTGAGAGGAATTTAAACAGAAGAGTATCTTTTCTAAATGATTATTTCAGATTTTTTGAATTAAGTAAACATTGAAAACCTGGTGTTTGAACTTTGTTTCTGCAGTGGAACCCATGTTTCAATGAAAATATTATGAGAGCCCGTTATGTAAAAACAGAACAATTCTAGTTAGAAGTAGGCATAGGAGGGTGCATCTCATTCATACCATGGTGGTCCCTAAGGTACTGGTTTTGCTAAATTGGAAATGCAGTTTGAAAACCACTGATCTAAACTGTGTTATCTTTCACATAGATGTTTTAAAGCAATAAGTGATTGAGAAATTCCTTTAATATGATAGAGCTTTTATCTTTCCTAAAGGAGCTGAGTTGATTTGTTCCCTTAGCAGTCATAAACCTTCCTATGGAAGTTATTTTGAATGTTATTTTTAGAAATCAAAGGTTCTTAGACAAGTCTTTTATTTAAATAGACTATTATCTCTTGTCTTTAATGCAGATTATCTTTCTTTGTAGAATTACTCCATGTCTGTATATCTTGTACGACAGCTCACGTCAGCTATGTTATTACAGAGATTAAAAATGAAAGGTATTAGAAACCCTGATCATTCCAGAGCACTAAGTAAGTAATGTTTGTAAGACTTGAGCATACGCGATGCTTCAATAGCGGGGCGGGGCGGGGCGAGCCTCACATATATATATCAATTAATTTGGGGACAGTTATTAGAAACCTAAAATGAGTTTTAAGTTAAAAATACTCAAAGAACAGAGCCCTATAAATTGAAAAAAACCGTTCTTAGAAACCACTCCCAGGAAGATCAGTTTTAAATCCCAACTAGTCAGTCTGCTTTTTGGCCTTTTCATGAAAACATCAAGTTGATGGTAGTTTTGATACATACATTGACTTGAGAATAGAAATGCACGTTTTCAAAACATCCAGTGTTTACTAGAACGTACATTTTAAAAAGTTATAAATAATAAAAAGCTCTTTTAAACTAAAGAAATGATGGTAACCACCAACAATAATATTTGCCTTCTAAGATGTTTTATTTTGTACTTTGTTTTCATAATGTGTAGCAGGTAGAGAAAAAAGTCTAACCCAAATTAAATAATTTGGTTCAGTAACTGAATTTAATTGAACAAGACATTTTTCTGGGAAAGAGAATATTATCCCCTCATTTACCTCCCATACCACTGAATGAACCAGAAAAGAGAAAAAGATCTGTAGGTTGAAAAGGGAGCCAAGGCCTTTCGAAATGGTATTCTGTTTCTTATAACTCAAACCATTTCTCATCTCAAACAGAGCAGTATCGATCTTCCTGCCTAGAGCTGAAAGCCACGGAAGGTCTTCCCTAATTTTTCTTCTTCAGCTCTAGTTCCACTGTCTCCAGTTCCATTCTCCTTATAATGGTGTTGAGAATTAGACATGTGAGGGCAATGCATATGTTTATTCACTTGTATATATTTCCTGGTAAATGAAATCACAGATACATTACCACATAGCAGTTTTCCGTGTTCAAAGGAAGTATAAGAATATTTTATTACCTTTTTTGTTTACAAATTTAGTAATTGTTGGAAACAACCAATACTCCCTAATAAAAACAGTCAAGAATGTATGTTAAAACAGCACTGAAACTTGGAGTACTGCTGCAGCTTTCCAGGTTCCTTTCCTAATTGTTTTGTTCTTAAGTCTTAGCTTTCTGTTTTGAAACTCTTCCTTTCCTGCCATTTTACTTTAAAAATTCAATTTAACCTGTGATCTAAGTTCGCAGGTTTGTAGTTCTTTAACCTAATAGTAAAAGTATGATTGTGTTTTCAGTACATTAGTACTTAACGTTTTGTTTGTTTTTATAGTTTTCTTGACCTATTCAAAGTGTTTCGGAAACTTTAAGATGATAATTTATTTCTATAATTCTGTCATATGTCACAATTAAGTAGGTTTTTTTTAATTGTTATTTTTCCTTCTTTTTAAAGTTAAAGAAAAACTTACTGCAGATCCTGATAGTGAAATTGCTACAACTAGCCTTCGGGTATCCTTGATGTGCCCAGTAAGTAAAGCTGTAAAATATTCTGGGATGTTTTACTTTTTATAAATTACTAATTATCCCATAATTAGTAAGTGTGGAAATGAATGATATATTATGATAGATTTCTGAACTTTTGTCATTTTGCTATTCAGGAATCTTCATGATTAAGCATTATAATTTCAAGGAATGCAAACATTCTTCAGGCAGTGACTAAGCAAAGAGAGACCTAAAAGGATATTGTATCGAAGCGAGAAGAGACTTTTAGGTTCAGAATAATCTGTCACAGTTAATGCTGTAGATAATCCATAGCTAATAATAAACATATAGAGAGAGTTGGCTCCTTTTTGTCAATATAAATGATATCCTGATAGCAATAAGATTACTAGGACCTATTAAAAGCCAAATGATGGTTCTGCTTTCATGAGTTAGAATGTGTGAGATGTCTTTAATTCATTTGTAATGTACATCTGAATTGCACAATAATATTTATTTTATATCTCCTTACATAGAGACTGGGGGGGAGAATCAGTCAGCAACTCTGAGAGTCTCCTATGTGTTTGGTACTGAGTTCATTGTGGGAAAATATACTGAAGACTTGATAAGAAGGTTTCAGAAAGTTACTAGTCTAGTTTGAGAGAGAAAAATCAACTCACATGAAAAAGCAGAAGACTATACTTAGCCACATATAATCTCGTGCTACTGGAGTACCAAGGGATGGGAGAGGTCGGGAATAGTGTGTATGAAGGCTTCTTTAAAATCAGTACTGTTGGATGGGACCATTTCTGTAGGAGAGGGACTTTATATAGAATCAGGAATTTATAATGTAGTTTGGGGGCATTTGGTGACCAGCCACTGTTGTGAAAAATGAAAATTTTTTTAAATGGAGAGAGGACTGTCGCAGAAAGAGAGAAGAGAATAATTTGTTGAGTTCCTATTGTGTGCTCCTTTGTTCACCTGCTTGGCAAACCTATATGGGAGTCGTTCCCATTTTGCAGATAAGGAAACTGAGAATGAAAGGTTGGTTAACCCAAATCACACAGTAGTGACTACTAGTAGAAACCAGGATAAAAATTTTGGTCTTCTGACATTATTCCATTTATCTTAACAGTGTACCATATGGCCACATTGGGCTAAAGTATAAATATCCTGATTATAAATTCTCCTCTCTATCACCCAGGAAAGTGGTGTTTGCATATATATTTCTTTCTGAAGCTTTATTTTTAAAATTATCATTAACTTAAACGAACTTACCTTTATTGAAAAGGAATAGAATTACACGAAATTGTGATTGCTTAGAAATTGGGAACCTGTGATTATCAAACCCAGAGGGGTCTGCATTCCCAGCAGGGGTGGACATTAATGCCTTGAGGTGGTGGCAGAGGCCGTAGAGGGCATGTGTTTGGACCCCGGACCTCCTCTGCTCATAAGCTGTGTGCAAACCTTCAGTCATATGTTCTGATCCTTCATGTCATAAACTTCATCCCAATTATGATACCTTCATATCGTGGTAGCTTTTTATGTACTGATATATATGAGACAGTCATCAAGTTACATCATGTGACAGAGGGTTCAGAATTGTGCATATCGTATGCCACTATTCGTGGGGAAATGTTTTTTTAAGCCTACTTGATTATGTGTAGAACATTTATGAAAGGACAGTCAAGAGACAAATAACAGTGGTCTTCTCAGAATAGGGGAACAGCTGAGAAAGAGGTGTTTTCATGTATCTTTTTCTACCTGTGAATTTATGTTACCTATTTTCCAAAAGTGAAACTGTCTTTTAAAAATTATAGGGCAATCAATGAATACTAATAAAATATTCAGCAATCTTGATGGAAATTCTGGTTTGAATTTCTTTCTCATTTTGATCTTCTTATATGACTTCTTCAGACTTTTATGGCTGGCTTTTCCCTTTGAGGCTTTGTTCTCCTTTCTGAAATGGTTTCCCACATTCTCTTTCCTGTCCTATAGTTAGGGAAAATGAGGCTGACAATCCCATGCCGTGCAGTGACTTGTACACATCTACAGTGTTTTGATGCTGCCCTTTATCTGCAAATGAATGAGAAGAAGCCCACCTGGATTTGTCCTGTATGTGACAAAAAAGCTGCCTATGAAAGTCTAATTTTAGATGGGTAAGTATAATGTTAGCTGTGTCTCCATTCAATCCAACCTCATGTAAATTCTGCTCTAGCACAAAGTCCAGGTGTTTGTTTTCTGCTTTATACTTAATTATATTCAGTTTTATTTTTAAACTGGTTAGTGGCTCTTTTATGTTTATGATTTGTGTTGAGGGCAAGAGAGTGAGTAGTTTCTTTTTCTTTTTGCTTCCCAAGATCATATATCATTGCCCTTAGGAAAGTGGGGAAAGTCCACTCACTTAGTGATATCATTTTGCTTGCTTAAAACTCTTGAAGAGCAAATAGGGTCTATGCAAAAATGCAGAGTAATAGGGTAGATAGAATTGTGTGACATAGCTGGTAAGTTCAAAACTGGAATTCATACCCAAGTTTTTTTGACTCGACTCCAAACTCTTAAGCATTCTCTCTCACATCTTATTGCAGATGTCAGAATTAAGGAAAATATGAACCAATTATCAATAAGTGAGGTACCCTTTTTTTGAATAACACTTATTAAAAAATTGCATATGTCATCCATGCATCACTATAGGATTTAGAAAATATAATTAAAAGTTTAAAATCATTAGCATTCCATTCTATAGTGATGATTTTGTTACTGATGTATTAAAAAGATTGAAATTATATTTTATATAATGACTTGCCTGTACATATGATTTTCACTTGATATAGAGTGAAAAATATTCTAGATCTTTAAAATTACTTGTATAACATTTTAGATTTTTAAAAAGTATTACTATATAGAGGAATGAGGCAGTGAAGAGAGAATGGTACTTTCACTTTTCTCTATAAGCTTTTACTTTACTGGGTTTTTACTTTAAAATTTTTAAAAAATTATTTTCAAATAATTTCGAACTTACAGAAAAGTTGCAACAGTAGCACAAGGAGCCTTTGACCCACGTGTGTCAATTTGCTAACATTCTGTCGTTTGTTTTATCACATTCCCTCTTAATATATATGTATATATTAAGTGTGTATATACACATTTTTAGTGTGCATGTGTGTGTAGAGAGGAGATGATTATTACTATTTTCAGAATTCTTTTAAACCATTTGAGAATAAGTTGCATATGTCATACTCCTTTGATTGGATAATATTTTAGGGTGTGTTTTCTAAATACTTGATATTCCATTTTATGGGTATACTACTAATCATTTAAACATTTTTCTGTTATTGCCTCTATAGTTTGCTTCTACTTTTTATATTTTAAGTTGCTTTGTGATATGAACATTTTTGAAGCTTTTATGTGTGTATGTCTATGGATTTTTCCTTAGGTTCTTAGAAATTGCAATGCCGAATCAAAGAGAATATATAATTTTAAGGCTTTTACTATTAAGATTGCTCCCAGAAGGAGTAAACTCTTTTACTCTTTCCTAGGAAGTCATTTGGCTCTCCTACAAGTAGTGTATTAGAAGCCTACTACTTCCGAGTCTTCTTACCAATCTTATTTAAAATTTTATTTTTTAAATGCCTTTACCAATTTCCTAGTTGAAAAGAGATCTTATTTGATTTCTATTTCTTGTATTATAAGAATTACAGACATTTCTTCATCCATATATTAGTTGTTTTATTAATAATCTTTTATGAATTGTCTCTTAATATTTATCTCCCCCCATTTTTTTCTGTGATTATAATTTTCCTACTGATTTATAAGTGATCATTATATTTTGAGGCCATTAATTCCTTTGTCCACATGTGCTAAATATATTTTCTCTTTTTGCCTTCTAATTGTATTTATTGTGATATTTTTCTCATTCAGAAACTTTGAATTTTTATTTCATCAAGTCCGTCCTTTCACTTTGAATTTCTGGTCTTTAATATGTTTACAAAGTCCCAGACATTTTATGTGAACATTTACTTGTTTTTGTCAGATACTTTTAAGATTTGATTTCCGCCCACCCCCCTTTCTTGTGTAGTTCTTCATTCCATGGTGCATTCCTTCATGAATTTACTCAACACAGTACTTAATAAATACCTGCTATTTGTCAGATACTGAGTCTAAAATAGTGAACAGAGCACTTTCAGTGTGGGAGACAGTGAAGAATTGCATATTGAGTATTAAGTGCTATGAAGGTAAAGGATGGAATTATGTGAGAAAAATCAGGGATGGGAAGAAATTTTAGGTTGGGAGTAGATGATCCCATTAAGGTAGGATCACTCCACCCTCCTACCCAGATTGTTAGTCAGTAGTCTCACCAACATTCACAGTCTTTTCCATAGACTTACGATACTGCCTCCATCATTTAATACAGTCTTACATACCTTAGTCAGTTTCTGAATTGCTATTTGCTCCATTGGTCAAAGTATTAGTGGGCCAGTATAAACCTATTTTAATTATTGGATTTCTGTTATGTGTTAATATCTCTTAGACCCTATATTTCAGAATTTTTTTGGACTGTTATCACAATTTGTTTTGCCATATTCACTTGAATAAAAGTATTCTCAAATTACATAAAGCAGTCCTGTTTGGATTTTGATTGGACTTATGTTTTTAGTATAATCGGGGAAATAGACATCTTTAAAATATATCTCTAATGAAAGAAGCGTATTTTCCTTTCATTTCTTTCACATTTATTGGGATATAAGAACTGCCTGTATGTAAAGTGTATAGTTTGATACATTTTAATCTATACATACACCTGTGAAATCATCAGGATAGTCAAAGTAATGCACGCATCATATGCAAAATTCTCTCATGTATCTTTCTAATCTTTTACATTGATATGCTTTTTGTTTCTATAGGTTTGGATTTTCTAGAATTTTATGTGAGTGGAATCATAGTATGTGCTTTCTTTGTGTAGCTTACTTTATTCAGCATGCTTAATTTGAGATTCATCCATGTTGATGCATATACCAATGGTTTGTTCATTTTTGTTGCCGGGTAGCATTTCATTGTTTAGATATACCAGCGTTTATCAAGTCTCTCATTGATGGGGTTTTGCTTTGGGGCTATTACAAATAAAGCTGCTGCGAACATTAATGTCCAGGTTTTTGTATGGACTGATATTTTCATTTATCTTGGGTAAATCCATAGGAGTAAGATCCCTAGTCACACGCTTAGGTGTATGCTTTATAAGAAATTCCCCAATTTTTTTCCAGAGGGGTTGTACTTTTTTATATTCCAGCTAGCAGTATATGAGAGCAGTATGTTTTCACCAACATTTGATATAGTTCATCTTTTTAATTTTAGACATTTTAATGGTATATTGTGGTTCCCCATTGTGGATTTAATTTGCATTTCCTTATAACATTGAGCATCTTTTCATGTGTTTATTATTCACTATCTGTGTATCGTTGTTGGTAAAGTGACTGTTTAAACTTTTGCATATTTTAATTGAGTCATTTGTTTTCATATTAGAGTTTTGATAGTTCATTATATATTCTAGTTGCAAGTCTGTTATCAGATATGTGATTTATAAATGTTTTCTGCCATTTTATTTCAGTCTCTTAACAGTGTCTTTCAAATAGCAGTTTTTAATTTGGATAAAGTCTAGTCTATTAAGATTTTCTTTAATTTACTGTGCTTTTGGTATCAAAAGACATTTTCCCCTAACCCAGTGTCACAAAGATTTCCTCTGTGCTTTATTTTATTTTACATTTTATTTTACATTAATAAAATGTAAAATTTTATTTTACATTTAGGTCTATTATCCATATCAAGTTAATTTTTGTATATGGTGTGAGATAAGTCAAGGTTGGAGTTTTTGGCATATGGCCATGCAGTTGTTCTACCACGCTTGTTGAAAGATTGTGTTTTCCTTGTTGAATTGCTTTTGTACTTTTTTTAGAAATCAGTTGACCATATATGTATGGTTTACCTCTGGACTCTGTTCTACTGATATGCCTCTATTTATATCGATACTGTACTGTCTAGAAATCAGGCTAATGTGGGTCTTATCACTGTTCTTTTTCAAAATGATTTTGGCTATAGATCTTTTGCATTTCATTACAAATTTTAGAAACGGCTTGCCAGTTAAAAGCAAACCTGGGATTTTGTTTGTATCATATTGAAACTATAGATCAGTTAAAGGTGATCTAACAATATTGAGTCTTCTGATCCATGAAGAAGATACATCTATTTAGTTAATTAGGTCTCAGTAATTTTTGGTAGTCTTCAGTATATGGGTCTTGTACTCCTAGTGTCAAATTTATCTCTAGTTCATATTTTTGATATAGTACTGGGTTTTTTTTGGAAAATATTCTGATCGTTGCTAGTATATAGAAATGTAGTTGATTTTTCAGTATATTGCTCTCATCTTGAAACCTCACTAAACTTACTTTGTAGTTCTGGTAGCTTTATTGTAGTTTACATAGGATATTCTGTATAGACAGTGTTGTTTATTAGTAAAGACAGTTTTGCTTCTTTCTAATCTGGATGCCTTTTATATCTTTGTTTTGCTGTCTTGAGCTGACTAGTCTGTTAACATGATTTACATTGATTGATTTTCAAATATTTAACCTTGCATTCTGAGGATAAACCCCACTTGGCCATGATTTTTTATCTTTTTTATTTATCATTGGGTTCGTTTTGCTAAATTCATGAGGGATATTGGTTAATTGTTTTCTTGTAATGTCTTTGTCTGGTTTTTAGTATCAGAGTAATGCGAGCATTATACAATAATTTGGAAAGTGGTGGTATTATGTGTTCTCAATATTTGGTAGAATTGCCTATTGAAGATGTTTGGGTCTGGAATTTTCTTCGTGGTAAAGTTTTTAACTATAAATTTAATTTCTTCAATAGGCATAGTACTCCTCAGGTTATCTATTTCTTTTTGAGTGAGCTTAAGTCTTACTATAAGTTTTTCAATTTTATTGACCTTAAAGTACCAGCTTTTTGGTTTTGTTGGTTTTTCTTTTATTCTATTTCATTTGTTTTTGTTTTTTGTTATTTCCATTTTCTTTCTTTTTTTTTTTTACTTTAATTTGCTCTTTTCTGGTTTCGTTTAAGTAGAATCTGAGCTTTTTGACTTATTTTCTAATATCAGAAGATTAATGTATACACATTTTTCTCTTAAGTACTGCTTTAGCTACATTCCATATATTGTATTATATTTTCATTCAGTTCAAAATATTTTCTAACTTTTGTTGTTTTGTTTTCCTTGTCTCGTTGATTGTTTTGTTTAGTTGTCAAATATTTAGGGGTTTTCCAGCTATTTTTCTGATGATGATTTCAGATTTATTTTGGTCATAGAACATCATTTGTATGCTCTGAGGTTTTAAAAATTTATTGGGACTTCTTCTATATTCCTATTTCTTCTTCCTTTTCTCCACCCCATGATCCTTTATTTCTTGATAATAAGCTTATAAATTATTTTTTGTATAATAACTTCTTTGTTTGCTTATGTGTATTTTATGTGTTGTTTTGAAGGTTGCTCTTTACTGCCAGTCTCAGCTAGGAGGCTCCAGGTGTCTATTTCTGTTTAACCATTAATTTTTTAGGTAACTCAGTAAGTCACTTAACTCTTTTATTGCCCATTAAAGATCTAAAACCTAGGAGAAAGCGGGGTATGATAGTTGTGGTAAAGAAAGTATCAAGTATTGAAATACCAAAACAGACTGAAGTCAGATAGCATTACTTTAATCTCCAAAGTAATATATATTTCTTTGTTACAATTTCACCTTTGAACAAAGCTACTGATTACATCTATGCACTTAATTGATTTATAGGCTTTTTATGGAAATTCTCAATGACTGTTCTGATGTGGATGAGATCAAATTCCAAGAAGATGGCTCTTGGTGTCCAATGAGACCGAAGAAAGAAGCTATGAAAGTATCCAGCCAACCATGTACAAAAATAGAAAGTATGTGCAGAATGGCAGCAGAGAGCAAAGCAGTGAGACTCGCGCAGCATTATCTTTATCATTAATCTTGGCCTCTAGAGCTACATTTCAAGCTTAGTTTGCTAACTTTATTTTTTAATCATCTATTACATATGTAATTTCCTCCAAATGATTTTTATTCTTAAGAAATGTGCTACAGTTTATACTATTTTATTATTAGCCTTTTCATAGTAGTTTTCATATGTAAAATAAATGAAACTCATCTAAAATTGTTTTAAATATGGTATTTGTTACAAAATGAAGTTTTAAATGACATTTCTATGGACAGTTTTTCAGAGTTGTTTTTAAAGTAGTGTTGGGGAAACCTCAAGTGGAGGTGTGATTAGGGAGAGAGTACTGAACCATTAATGGAGGGTAGGGGGAGGAGGTCACACGTTAGTTGCTAAAAAAGTGAACAAATTGTTTCCATCTCATTGTGGGAAGGAATCTGACCACTTTCTTGGTTACCTAGGAAGATACTTAGCCTTCAACTCTGTACCTGTCCACACTGAGTGGGGAAACGAAGGGCAGTTTGACCGATTGAAAGACGTAGATTAACTTAGTTTCTTTTTACCTAACCGAGTCCACTCACTGCACTTGAGTTTTGTGTTGACTATTTTGACATTCTAGCAATGTAATAATACATGTTCAGAGTAAGAAGAGTGAAAAAATAATGTCAATATTGATCGTTCTTCTGTGATTGTTACCGAACCTATAGGTAGAATGATCAAATTTTCCCTGATTTTTGAGAAAAAATGGTGAGTTAACATGTGGTGTATGAGACTATCATAGCAGAAAGGAGAACTTAAGTGATTAGTAGATAATTGATAAGAAAAACTTTAAGTGTCTGAATCACTTAAGTGAGAAGTTTGGGGTTCTTTTCAACATGAAAATTTTTATCAGGTTCTGGCTTATGGTGAAGAGCCTATACATTCTTTGACATGAGCACCATTCCTTTTCTAGAATGGAAATATCTGATTCTGACTGAACACTGCCACATGTTTGTGGGAATACGCAGCCAGTGAAGCCACGCACTCTTTTCCACGGCTGAAGATCAGCTTCGTAACTCCAGATGTCTGTCTGTAAAGTGACTGCTTACCTGGGGAGACAGCATGAGCAGCAGGATATGCACAAATCTATTGTCAGTACCAGGGAGATAACTAAGATCATGCTGCCTGAAGGAGGCTTTTGACCCTCTGTCAAGGCACAGAGCCCACCCTGTCTCCCCAGGTTAGTAGTCATTTTACAGACACAGATCTGGAGTTAGGGAGTCAGTCTCTGTCCATGGGGACAGCATGTGGCTTTTATTGGCTCTGTGTTCTCCCAGCCATGCTGCACAGTTAAGACTCCCATGGCTAGAGTTTGTTCCATAGCTTTGAGTTTTTTCCTTCTGTTTCCTACATATAGGTTCAAGTGTCCTCAGTAAGCCTTGTTCAGTAACTGTAGCCAACGAGGCAAGCAAGAAGAAAGTGGATGTTATTGACCTAACAATAGAAAGCTCTTCCGATGAAGAGGACGACCCTCCTGCCAAAAGGAAGTGCATCTTTATGTCAGAAACACAAAGCAGCCCAACCAAAGGGTTTGTTAATTCATTATTTATAACACTTGGAACTAACTGCTATTGGGATGGGTTTGTAAATATCTCTAAGAGTTGCATAATCTTAGAAGGCTGTTTTAATTTGCCTTTTGTTCAGTTAAAATATTTTCAAGTGAGCACATTGTTTATAGGAGAACAAATTTTGATGAAGAAAATATTCCCATCTTTGGGAAGTGAGAGTTGAAATAATCTCATGTAAGTATTTCATATTCGATGCTTTTTATAGTTTTCTTGAATCTTTTTATTTGTAAGAAGCAAGTTTGGCATCACAGACCAACAGGAGAAATCCCAGAGTAATGCAGTGTGCAACTGGGAATTCGACAAGTTTGGATTCCAGTTTTGATACCATCGCTTACTTGTTCTGTGATCTTGGATGAAATACTTAACGAGTTCAAGCCTTCTTTTTCTGTTCTGTAAAATAGGGTTAAGTAATGCCTACCTCCTGAACTTTTTTCAGGTTTCAGTAAGATAATAAAAAAGCTTAGCCTCAGTATCAGGCATATCGTAGTTTTTCAATAAAGGTTGATTGCCTTCTTTCTAACCCTCTCTAGGGCAGATATGGGTAAATTAAATGCTTTCTAGCATGTATTCTTTATGATTTATCTGGCAGAAGCCATTGCTAACCTATAGTAGGTGACAGGTTTGAGTATTTAGCAATAGATGTTTCTTAAGAGATTTTTGAACCTGCAAGAGAATTCTCTTGACAACACAAGAACACATTCTTTCAATCTTGGTATGCCAGTCTTATCTTTTTGGCCTCTCCGTATACTTATTTTTTCTAATGGCTTTATTGAGGTATAAT
Organism: Pteropus vampyrus; assembly: GCF_000151845.1. Lineage (NCBI taxonomy): Eukaryota > Metazoa > Chordata > Mammalia > Chiroptera > Pteropodidae > Pteropus > Pteropus vampyrus. The sequence continues at coordinate 5,682,732 of NW_011888784.1, forward strand.
TTACATACCATAGAAATTTCCCAACCTAATAAGTATTTAGTTGTACAATTCAGTGATTTTAGTAAGTTCATAGAGTTGTACCATCATCATAGTTCAGTTGTAGAATATTGCCAGTACCCAGTAAACTTCTCTCATGTTTATTTGCAGTTAATCCCCTTTCACACCCCAGATCCAGGCAATTATTGATCTTCTTTTCGTCTCTATAAATTTGCCTGTTCTTGACATTTTATACAAATGGAATTATACTCTCAGTGTACTTTTGCAACATTCTTTATAATTACTTTTGAAGCCAAGAGAATTACATCTTTTTTGTGCAGAAATTCTTCAGTGTTAAAGTACTTCTATTTCCAGATATGTTTTATACATCATAGTAACGGTATATATATATATTTTTACCCATTTAATCAGAATGAGATTTTTTAATGGAACAGAAAATGAGAAAAGTATTTCAAGTGAGTTTTTTTTTCTGGGATGCCGATCATTTATTATTCCTTTCAGACAATTTGATTGGCACTTTTAGAATTTAAAAAACAAAAAATGAAAATATAATTTTGCAGTGTTTACTGAAGTGGAGAATCATGGGAATGAATAGTTAGATGTGGTATTTCCAGAGTTTGCTATCTCATGATATTCTTTAGAACATATTGGAAAAACATAGGTTTCACAGCATTATTATAGTTAGATGGATTCATGCCAGGTTGAAAGGGTTGCATAGTGATGCTTACTGATGATTTGTTCTTAGACAGCATTAATAAAAGAAGTACAATGTCTAGGATACAGCTAGACAAGATCTTCATATCATAATGCAAACTAGTTTTAGAAGGTTTTCAGTGTCTAAATAGGTCGTGATTATTTAAGTGGTTTGAGATTTAAAGTTATGAGGTAGTTTTGTCAGAGTATGAGCATCATGGAACTACGTTATTGTACATTGTTACTCTATTCAATAATTCGAACAATTACAGGAAGTGTTTCAGCCAAAGGAAAGGACATGTAGAAGTCCTAGTTGTCACCTCAGCCTTGCTTTGTGATTACTGTCTTTAAGTTTCTGTCAGTTTTACTTTCTTCATCATCTTTGCAGTGGTCCCTTCCAGCTACAGAATTCCGTGCCTCTCGTTAAGCTTACAGTAGTTTTCTGGCAGTGCTTTAGAATGCTAACATAATGTCCCCAGCCTCTCACCCCCCTTATTTAATAGTTTTATTTTTCAATATGTACAGTTGGTGGGACCTGTTTATGCATCATTAGTAGCAGCTGGGTCATCTCCACCCTTGGTGTTTCTGGTGCACAGCACTTGAACTCTGTGTGTCAAAACCAGTTTAATAAGTCCTTTACTGAGGAGCTGCTAAAGGACTTTCTGGCCAAGGAACTGCAAATCTTTAGTCTCTCAGAGGCAACAGCTTATAGTTGAAAACTTTCTTCCAGAGTTTGTCATATGTGGCTTTGTCAAACAAGGCTAGGTTATTGTGCTTGTCCTGAACTTTGCTTTTGAGCCACTTCTTTTTGACTTTGCCCCCAGATTTGTTCACAGAGTCTTTGTCTTTCTTGTCTGACTTTCTGGCACTTAATTTTCTTGTCATCTTTGGATGACATCTCAAAACTCAAAGAACAGCTGCTACCACTGCAGCCTCACTGATGTGTAGGACAAAAAGAAGGCCATCGTCTACCACACAGTCTGTAATATTGCTTAGTTTCTTATATGCATTCAAGACGTTTTTCTTGTGAAGTTCTAATTGTTTACTCTGGGCTAGGACAAAATGAAGGTTAAATAAGAAGAATGCAAAATTATCTCTTTATTCCTGAACTTTTTCAAAATTATGGTTATACTGTGTCTTGAAATTATAAAGTTATATATAGTGTGTATAAATAGGTATAATACCAATTATAAAGTATATCTTAAGTGATTAATTTGTATTTTTCGTAGAATGAACAGCTAATTTTAACATCATAAACCCTCTTAGAAGAGTAGATGGTATGTTAGCCAACCTTTTTATTTCTGGTCATTATATCTTAAATCCTGAGTAGTCATCTTATTGTGATTTCTGATTGCTCCCTATTGTCATCAGGTTGGTTGGCTTTAGGATTGGCTCTCTGCTCAGGTGATTCTCAGATAAGAGTGCTAATAATTAACACAATTCGAGTTAGAATGGAAGAAATTCTGTTTGAACCATAGGTAGGAGCTTCACTCATAATGATACCCTGATTAAATCAAATCTTAGGACTCCTCTATTTTATTTCTAAATTTCTTTATAGAGAAAACTCTTAATATCCGCATATGTTACACATAGCGTTAATAAAAGCATATGTAAAATATATTTCTATTTGTGGATAAACGTTTTATATGTTACTCCAGCACTACATGTTGTAATGCTCACTTGCTCTTATGTCATAGCTGCTGTTGAGAATCAACATACATTCATATTAAAATGAAGACTGTTAATGAAAGAGGAGATTAGAGTAGAGTACTGTATAGAGAGTGGCTGCCATAGAGTCATGTTGAAGCTTAATGAACTTAAAACTGACAATGTCCAGTAGTGTAGCCCTTCTCTCCTGTGAACTAACAGCCAGATCGTTTGTAATTTCCCATGCTATTTAAAACAGGGTTCTCATGTATCAGCCATCTTCTGTAAGGGTGCCCAGTGTGACTTCAGTTGATCCTGCTGCTATTCCACCTTCATTAACAGACTACTCAGTACCATTCCACCACACGCCGATATCAAGCATGTCATCAGATTTGCCAGGTATGTGAAGAGTTTTTTATATATATATATATGTGTATATATATATACATACATATATCAGATTTTATCATTTATTTTTAATCTTAGTCTGCGGAGCAAGTATAGTTTCAAATTTTAAAATAGAAATTCTAAGAAAATTTGAAGGTTTCATGTAAAGATAATAGGATCTGTTTTAATATATATAAAATTCCTGTCATTTTAACTACAGAACAATCTATAGATGCCTGATGATAGAAAAAAATAGCATAGTAGGAAATTTTTGTAGAATTTATTCTCCATAGCGCATTTATACTCAGAGATGTTTTCTTGGTATATTTTATTATAAAAGTTTCATAGGTTAGGGAAAGAGACTATTTTCTCATACTTTGCTTGGGAGCTCACAACTTCAGAATATACTGGTATACTGTAAGGTCAGTGTTGCCTACTAGCTTTATCCTTTGGATTTTTTTCCCTGTAAAAATAGCATCTACCAGCTGTTACTCTCGAGTGCTGCTTAACACTTGGAGATACCTCTTAAATGTATATTAACTCAACATTTAAAAATTATGGGCTACTGAATTACCTTAATACAAAGACTTATGCAACCAAGGCCATATTATAAATTTAACCCCGCCCCTCCACCCCCAGCAACTCTCTTCTTCCCTCTGTATAGCCATTGTTTCTGCAGACATTTTTTTTTGTCTATCAAATTTGAACCATTTAGAACCAGTGCCTCTTATATTCATGACTTCCCTTTTCTTTGAAGGTGCTTTTAGTGGAATACAATTCCCTCCTCCTCTTATTAAATTTTCTTCTCTAAATTTCTGATGTTAATTTTGACCTATGATCTCTTCTTTGTATTCCTCTTACAGTCTTTAATAACAACATATAGTCTTTTGGGCAAAATTTGTGTTGTGGAAACAGTTGATAGTTGTATTATCTGGCCCAATGTTATTTTGCCACTTGAAATTTGTTCAGTTCAAATAAAATAAAATAATGGAAAAGAATAGACTAAATATAGTACCCGTCAAAAAATTTTTAGGTACCTTTTGCTTCCTAAATATGTTTATTCCATATGTGCTTTGGGAATTGGTATTTTTAAAAATCGTAAACCCAGCTATCACAATTATAAAGTATTTGTTGTATACAAAGCTTGATGCTAAGGTACAGGTGAGGTTTCATGGTGCATAGGAAGAAAGAAACTTGGAGATTCTTAATTCCTAACTGCCATTTTTGCTCTAACCTTGGCTAGTTTTAAATGACGTGTGTCCATATGTCATCTTAGCATATGTTATAAACAAGCATTCCAGAAGGATTTGTTTCCTAAGGACTTTGAATTAAAAATTAATCCTGAGAAAAGATGATAAACGTTCTATTTACTAAAGTGACTCTGGCCATTTAGTAGTAGAATAGGCACCATTTACAAATCACCTGCACTATTTTCAAATTATGTGATTCTGGATGAATTTTTAATGTTGGGGAATTTATACTTTTCAAAATTTGGGCATAACTTGAGAGTACTTACTTTTTAGAGAGTGCATATTTGAGAAAAATGCAGTAAAACGATAACTGTATTTTGTAAAATACATTTTAAGCTGGTATAAAAGAGCTAAAACTAATATCTAGGGTTACTATTTAGCCAACATAAACCAATATGGTGATACTGGTTATTAAAACGTTGAAATGCTTTCTACCAGTTGATAAACTGAATAGAATAGGATCTATTGTACTTGAGAAGAATTTAGTTTATCATCATCTATGAATTATGTAGCAGTTACCACATCTAAATAGCTTAGTTTTTACTTTGGTTTTATTGTTAATGTGCTCTTTCGTAATTAGTGGTTACTTTGGTTTTATTTTTGTGCATAATTTTTATGTAATTAGTTATACTGTACAGTTTTGATATTAATTTAATAATTTATAATAAAATATTAAATAGAACACCAAGAATGGAGAGATGACAAAATTTTAATACATTTCTTAACATTCTTTTTAAACATCATAAACATGAATCTTCTGAATCTGCAGGGGAACAAAGAAGAAATGATATTAATAATGAACTGCAGCTTGGAACATCTTCTGATACTGTGCAACAGTGAATTCAAAATAAAACAAATAATTTGTATTTATGGAATGGAAAACAGCTTGATTATTTCAAGAAAAAATATGACTGCCTTATTATTGCTAGTGCCATATTGTCAGGTGCGAATGGTGCTCAAAAGTTGTATCATTAAAATTTGAAAGTGCTAAACATTTACATATTTAAGCATGTAGCAATCATGTTCTGTTAAAGCTCATGGCTCAAGTAGGAAAATGTACTGTTATTAATAAGACATGTAGAGTCAGTTTCACATAAAGGAGCATTTAAAATCTAAAACTACAGTTTTATTAGTGTTAATAAAAAAATTTTTAGAATGTACCATCAGCATTTTTAACCCTACTTGCTTTTTAGTTAAAAATAATCGAGTATTTTTAACCATGAAACACATAGAAGGGCATAAATATGTATCAATATAAACTGTTGTTGCAGTTGAAACTTATGGTGAAATAAAACAGCATTTTGCTAAACTTATAAAACAGGAAAGTAGCATGAATCACTATTGATGAAACTTCATGTATTTCATATGAGTTTTAATAGGCACTTAAAATGTAAAATGCAAGACTAATAATTTTTTTTCGAAGGAATAACATCTGAAATACTAGTGTTAGTGTCTAAGAAAAAATGGTTTCAATGAGAAATATTTACATTAGAACATTATTGGATTTTGTATAGACAGCATCTTTGTATGCTGAGGAGACAGTCTAGAATTTAAACCAAATTTTAGAAAAATGTCTAGGTATTTTACTATGCATTGTTTAAGTTATCCCTGGATGAAATGTCAAAAGATACATAGATCAAGTAAATCTCTTAAATCAATAGACTGCATGTGTGTGTGTGTGTGTGTGTGTGTGTGTGTGTGTGTGTGTGTGTGTGTGCGCGCGCGCGTGCGTGTGTGTGTAGGCACACATGAAGTAATCAGAGAATTACAGTACACCTGAAGAAAAGTTTGTTATTCAAGTGGACTGAGTGATTCAACAAACATTAAAAGTAACTGAAGATATAAAATTAAACTATTTAAAACAGAAGCTATTATAAAAAGAAAAATGTTATACCGTTTGAAACGAAATAAAATTAATAAAAGTAAGCCATTTAAATGACATGTCAATAAAGTATTTTTGTGACTTAGTCAATAATAGAGATGTCGAATATATAAAACTCTCAGAAGGTATTAAAAGGGTTAGACAAAGTTTGAATTTGTGTTCAACAGAAGCAGAGAGAGGATTTACTGAACAATATCGTTAATGTGAAGAGAAACTCCACTAATTGAGATAATCATCTACTGATTATTTAATGGAGAAGTTGTTGGAAAAGTTTGTTGTGATTCCTTTTGTCTAGTGTTGGCTCAGACCCCACTGTATCATATAGCTAGTGTGACAGGCATACGAAATGAAAAAATCATATCCACAATATTTTTTAAATGCTTTTGAAATGGAACAGTTTCTTTCAAATGATTGGTGCTACAGCTATCACCTGATAAGCATTTTTGTACTTTATTTAGAGATTATAAAGGAATAAATATACTTAAAATTTTTGAGTTATAAATTATTCTGGTTATTAAATATTTTAAATATTCACACTAATATTCTCTATTTTGAGTAACAGTCTAGTGTCCAACTTTCACTCTGTATGATTGTTATTTAAGGTGATGTTGAATGCCAGCAAATAAAAATTTACATAATTGAATAGAAATTGGCCTGTCTTAGTGACCTATGGGGGTGTGTGTGTGTGTGTGTGTGTGTGTGTGTGTGTGTTATATTTTAAAATTTAGTCAAACGGAATTCTAGGGGAACTGACTTTGAAGTTTATTTCTAAACTTCTCAGACCTGAGTTTTGTTTTGTTTTTAATTTATTGTTATAACTTTAATACTTCAAAATGGTATTACTGGGCAATCTTTTCCACATTCCTGTTTTTAAAGCTTAGTTGGGGAATCTTAGATCTTTGATTTAGAAAACCCTATTGGCTTATAACCGGTAAGCCTTGATAAGATTTAGTTTGCTAGTGAGCATAAATTACCACCTGCTTCTTTTGTGCAGAGCATGGAACTGTATACTACTCTTGATGTGCGAACAGGGGAACAGAGAGCACTCCATGAAATAGACATCTGCTTAAGAAGTGGTATTTTAGATGAAGCTCAATGTGGTGTATTTCTAAAAAATAAATGTGAAGTATCTTAAGAGCCTAAGTATGTTTTTTTTAATGGTCCGTATCCAGATCATTATCTCATTGTTTTTATTGCTTCTCATTCTGTTAAGTGATGAGGCGAGGAAATGTTCGCTCTGACTAGTCCTACCTACTTCTCTGGAAACTTTTGGACTCCCCCCTTTAAAGTCTCTGGGAAGTGATTTTTCCAGATGTTTTGTCAGAGAATATGTTCATTTGGGGGTTTTATGCACATTAAATATCACAGCTTCTGGTATAGAACTTTCCTATTGAAGAATGGTAAGCACTTACCCCAATTGTTTTATGACTTATGATAAATACGGAATGATTTTGGGAGATAATTCTTGTCTCCAAAATATGAGACAACTATTAACAAAGCATTTTTGTTTTAGGTTTGGATTTTCTTTCCCTTATTCCAGTTGATCCCCAGGTATGTATCCTGAATTTAAGCAACTAATTTGTATTTGATTGTTACTTATGTCATACTAACTAAAAATGACCAGTTGCATAAAATCAGGACAGTCAACTCTGATTTAAATTGATGGAAAGGAAGCACTGTATAAATTTTTCACAATTTTATTTGGACAAATAAAGCTGCTGTTTTTCGATTTATGATATTTTGGCTTTAAATACCTGCATTTTAAATTATATTTTATTTAGTTTAATAACCACTTGGCATATCTTACAAGTATTTGATCAAAATTAGGGGAAGCAGTGCTAGGTGACTGGAAGTTAAAACTACAAAGAATTGTAAAACAGTTGTTTTATACATAGAAAATAGCCGAAGCTGATTAAACTGACTTGAATCATTATCTTGATTCTTTTATTGTTTTTAAAGGCAGTCAGATTTAGACTTTGGGGAAGCCCCAATCTAAAGTTGCTATAAACCAATTATTCCTGTTTTCTCTGTCAGAGATAAACTCTAGTATCCCAGTATCCCAACATGAAGACCTTGTAGTGAACATAGATTCCACTGACAGACTTTTAGCAAAGGCAGAGCAGAGGAGGGAAAGGCTTGGGAAAAGCCAAAGAAAAAAGTGAAACAGAGACTTTGAGAGAAGTGTTAGGGAGGGACAGAGGAAGAACATGAGCCTCCCCTCTAGGCAGCTCAGAATCTGCCAACTACAGGTCTTGTAGCGCCCTCCCCTTTGAATTCTCTGTATCTAATCACACAACACTGGAAATTTGGGCCCAAGATAATGTGCACAGAATGAGGAATTTTTTTCTCACTCTTGAGTTGACTTTGTCACATCAGTAAATTCTATGTATAGCAGAGTATCTATATAAATTTTTTTAGGAAATGGATTCTTCAGGCTTAAAGTAGTACTGATGCGTGAACCATTCTTCTTAAAAAATGATCTTGGAACCTAAAGGGTTCTGATTTCATAGTGCTATTTGGCATGCTGTTTGTCAGGCTGACATTGATAAGCCAATAGAAAGGTGAGGTTGTGCCTTCAGTTTCCCTTAGCCTCTTTAGATTTATTCTAATTTACCTCCATATCTTTGTTACAAGATACAGAGAGGTAAAATGGCTGCAACCTGAGTATTATAAAAATTCAAGGTATAAAGCCAGTTGATAGAACAATAGCATCTAGCCTTTGTTTTATATATGAAATGGAGTACCTATTTACTACTACTTGCAGTCAAAAACTCCCTGAGAGGTAGTAGAAATAAAATGTAAGTTTCTGGGCTCTTTTCCGAATTCTTTCCCTGTTTAGTGGAAAGTTAGAAATTGATTGGCTTTGAAAGAAGTTTAATACCTGAGAGTTCAACTTCCTTTAGTGCTCTTTAGAAGCTCTTTAAGAATCATTCCTTCTCCCCCTTAACCAGTGTCTTTTGAATCTCTTTTGCATTTTATTGACGAACCAAGGCAATTATCTATCTTAAACGTTAAATTACTTATTTTGAAAGGCAGCCTGAATTTTAGTTGTTTTTCCCCTGACCAGCAGCTTAACGTGGGGCTGTCTTTTTGAAGATCATGTGGTCTAAACAACCTCAGTTTTCAATGTCTATTCTGTAACTTAGTATTTCTAATGATAGCTGACTATAGAATTGATCAGATATCCTTTCTGATCTTTTCATACTATCAATCTAAAGACAAACTTAGGACATCTCTTGTAGTATATACTGGACCTTGCTTATTTTACTAAAGTCAGTGCAGTTGGTTTCTCACGTAAAATACTCTGTGGTGATGTAAAATAAAGCTTTTAGCTTTTGTCTCTCTCTACTCCTCTTGGTCAATATTAGAGTATTAAACTCAGGTTTGAATTTGTTTAGGAATCAGCAACCAAGATGGTAAGGAAACGAAATATGAACTCTTGGAGAGAGGTGTCAAGCAAGCATCACAAGGAAGATTAGATTAGACTAGATCGCCTTTAAATTTATTCTGAAATTTTGTGATTACATGAGATAATTCTCTGTTTTAAGCATCCCATGGTACTTAGCTACCATGTAGTCCATTTTAGAATGAATGATGTTCTTGTAATTACACAGGTATTGTTACATGTATGTACAAAGGAGTCGAAAGCCACTATTTAGGTGATCAGTCTTAACATTATTCCTAAAAGGTCTGATTGATACTAAATTTTGAAGGAATTATTGAATTTCGCATTAGCATTTTTGCTAAATACCATTAGAAATAAGCATTAACTAGCCATTTGCAGTGTGATTTATACCTGGTGTAAATACATCTAGTGAGCAAATTCTTTTTGAGGTTAATTATGAGTCATAATTGTGGGGCCAATATTTACTATTAAATAACTTTAGTTATTATTGGCATTTTTGTAATTGTACTTATATATATTTGATCAAACAAATTCCACAAGTTTTGAGAGAATCAAGAATATGCTGGATTCACTAAATAATGTAAAATAGTTTAATTCATGCCACCTTCCATCCAAAGACATGAAGTTTTGAGAAAATATTAAATCCCCCTGGGATTTAAATTTGTGGCTCTCACTTGTGCATATCTAACAATTTCTAGTCTCTTTATTTAAAATCAATGTAGCCTCTTCCTCATCGGCATCATTGTTTGTTTCAAGCAGTACTGTCCTCCTATGTTTTTGGATAGTCTCACCTCACCCTTAACAGCAAGCAGTACGTCTGTCACCACCACCAGCCCCCATGAAAGCAGTACTCATGTTAGTTCATCCAGCAGCAGGAGTGAGACAGGGGTCATAACCAGCAGTGGAAGTAACATTCCTGACATCATCTCATTGGACTAAAAGGAGGACTCACTCGATTCTAGGAATCATTCATCAAAACTTCTCTTTCTTGGATCTCTGGTCCGTGGAAACTGTTTCTTTCTTTTCTTCTTCTTCTTTTTTTTTTTTTTTTGGTAACAATTACTTGATATTTATTGAAACGTCAGATGGATTCTTTTGCTTTCTGAGAGATGAACACAGATGACTGCAGCAAGAACCAAATGACACACAGGATTTTTCTTATTCATGCTGTACTGTGAGCATCAGCTGTATTCAGCCATTCAGCCATAACTCTTATCTTCTTGGGAGATGGATTTCAATTTCATACGTGACTGGATGGATTCTACAAATCAGTTAAAAATTTTGTTTTTGTTGTAATAAACAGCAATAAAATTATGTAAATGTTCAAGAAAACTTTTTTCTAATTAGAAAAGATGTAATCAATGATTCTAAAATGACAGCAACTTTTTAACCCAATGTGAAGGAAAAATATATGGAAAGAAGTTACGTTTGCCGAATGAGTCCTTTCCGCAGAGATTTGTTCTATTTCGTTGAAGTAATGAAGCCTTGATAAGTGGCCAAAGCTTGGGTCCCACTTTTCTTCTGCAGTTCACTTTTCTTCCTGATTCTATCAAAGAAAACTGGCCTTTGTGTTAATGCATTTTTCCCTGGTTGTCATTTATACTTTGATATTGTTTGCTACTGAATCCAGAGTGAAGTTTTAGGATTTGGCTGCTCTTTATTTTAGTATGTTGAAGAACATTATGCAGATTCTGCCCTGACATAATGTGTGTTATTTTTGGTAATTGAGCATTTTCAATCTAGGGATGTCTATAAATTTGGGGCTTGTCTTCTCAAGAAAGTCTATGCAGCCATTGAAATGTTTTTGGAGTAAGATGTGGCTGGGATGTTCATTAGGATTTTGTTTATACTTTCCAGAAATATTGAGAGTTTGGAGGCAGTAGAAGAACGATTTAAGGGTGGTAGGAATAACAAAGTTTAATTTCTCCTAAGAACTTCTTTTGCTCATTTACTTTATAGATAATATTAAAATCTTTGTTGAAACTTTTCAGATTTTAATAACACTGACAAAATATGTTTTAGATCTCCAATCATGTTTCTCACCAGTGTAATCTGTCTCATAGCAATGATTTTCAAACTAAAAAATCAGGTAGCAAAGGACAGGGATGGCATCAGATTTCCTCTTCCTTTTTTTAAAAGGAAATCTTTCCTGAAACCACAAATACAAAACAATTAGAAATGTTTGAATTTAAGCAAGGAAGGGTTGAGAGGATGGGCCCGAACCTCATTTTGAAAACCACTGTCTTATAGTATGTGTTTGATTTTAAATCCCTCAGGAAGCTGAGTTTTACCCTTAGAGAAATATTTTCATCCAAAATTCATATTCCCTTTTGCTTCATTTGGCTTCCTAAATAATTTTTTAGTTCTCAAGTAGTCAGTACTTGCCCAAAGTTTATCTTTCTCTCCCTAAGCTGTATCTACTTTAAAGATAAACCACCCCCCCCACCCCGCTTTTTTAATGACTAATCTGATTCTCAAGCCGAAGTGCCCAAATGGAGAGTACCAGTTTCAGTTAGAATAGGGACACATTTCTTCAGGTTTGGTGCATTTCTATGGAGCTGACTTGTCACTGCTTGGTTTTGGCACCTCAAGTTTTCATGGCCTCTGTGCACCTTTTATACTGATTTAATTTCATGTGATTTCCTGTAATCACCCCTTCTTTAGCTACATCATCTCCTTAATGTATTACCCCCTTTTGGAGAGTGGCTTACTATTAAAAATGTGGAAAACAAACTTCTTGCAGTAGTTGCACCATAGTTGCCAGTTCTGTCTTGTCATTAGATTTTCAATCCATGTTACAGTCCTTTGGTCCAGATACAGAATTTCTTCATAGTAAGATTTAAAGTTGCTGCTTTAAATACAGATGCAATTTCTGTTAACTCTGTAATCAGAAAAAGTAACCTGATTTGTGTGGTATAATTTGTTAATAAAGAAATGATGTATATTTGTTATCATTTTGTTACCCTTTAGATTCTCAGAGACTCCTCTTCCCCAATTTAACCAACAGAGTTTTATAACGTAAATGAAAATATTAATAGATTAGTTTATTTACTTGGTTGTTGTAACCAGTACCTCTGTGCTTTTATAGTTGTGATTTGTTTCCTTTTCAATATTTTATGTGAACAGTTTTAGTGTTCATTTTTGGTGCTTTACACTGAAATTACATATAAGTTTCTAATTTATCTCATACAGGCGACTTAACATTTTAAAAAATGCACTTTTAAGTTTATCTTAAAATTGGGGCTTTTGTGTATATACTTTTGAAGGTGAGTATGTTTCTTTATGCCTTTGGCCTTATGACAACAGCATGGTTATGAAGCCATTATCCTTTTTTTTAGTACGGTCACTAAATATTTTTTCCAAGATTGAGTTGTTAGTTGATTTTGCTAGCCCAGATTTTTTCTTAACCAAGCCAAGTACAATGCAGTTTCAGAGGAAGTTGTCTTAGTTGTTACTTAGACATCAGCAAACCAGTGATTATGTGGAGCATGTTGTTTAAGGAATGGAACTGCAGTTACTAGTCTCTTACAAACAGCCAACCTGTATTTTTATCTCGATTCACATACAAATGTTAAGGGCTTTTCTTGCTTTGGTAACTCCTGACAGTGTAATTGGTGCCGAATATAGCTTCACACCTAAGTTCTACTTACATTCACTAACTTTCTGACCCTTGGGTGAGCCACTTTAGGATTATACTTCGATTTCTGCCAGAAGGTATAAGTACTTGGTATCTGTTCTAGGATAATTATAAAGGCCAAATGAAACTAGAGGTAAATTTAGGTTATGTGGCATTTATCTAATAGTGTGTTTCAGGAAAGCTAGAAAGAAAATGCCGTGATTAGCGATCATGAGAATGAATAAATTGATCCATAACTCTTAGTGGAAAACAAGTTTCCCTAGGGTAGAATCTTGAGGAATTTGAAGAAAGCTAAGATGTTGGATTTTAGATGAAGTTTTCAAGAGAGTCTTTTCTGACTTTGAGATTCAGACCTTTCAGACATTCTGCCTTCAGACCAATCCTGGACACTTGTCATTTAGTGACCAAGTTGTCTGTTTTTCTTCTGCCAATAAAGTCCGTATTAGTTACGTTTTGTCTTTTTAAATAAAGTTGATTTTTACAAAGCATTAATTTAATTCTCAGGTATGCTTTTCATTTCTCTCTAGCCCCCAGTTGGTAAAAAAGCACTTAACTTGTTTTTATCTTTCTTTAAACTTGTAGTTTTTCTAATTTGTGTCATTTAAACTTGGATTTGATGTTGTATTTAGTGCCTCTGAATCCGTGTGGTGTGGAAGCTCGAAGTTGTCATTTAAATCAGTGATCAGTGATTCAACTTGATTCACCATCTTTTTGCTAGAGTTCTACATAAATATGGTGAAACTTGTGGAAAAGACTTTAAGAATTTCTCTGCCTTTTAAAGAGTCTGATGCTACTGTCAAATTACTGGTTTGTAAGCTCCTTTTTGTAATTGCTAGGAATCACACCAATTCCTAGCAGAAACAAATAAAAACTATATAAAAATGCTCATTCTTCTTTAATGCTTCCCTGATTCAATAATGTTTTTGTTTCTGTTTATGTCAGTGGTACATTCTCATTATGGAAAATTTAGACAACACAGAAAAGTATAAAGAAAAATAATAATTGCCTATAATTCTATTACCCAGGGGAAAAAAAAGCACTTTAATAACTTTGCATATTTCTCGCCAGTCTGTTGTGATGTTTTTACGTAGTTTTGTTTATTTTCAGTATAATTTGTATCTTGGTCTTTTTCTCAACCTGCAGACATTATTCCATGTCATTAAAAGCTATGTCAACCTTAATTAATTGCATGGTATTCCTTTGTATGGATGTACCATGATTCATATCACCTTTCCCCATTGGACATTTCAGATTGCATCTCATAATGTTAGAATAGAATGTCTTTGTGCATAAATTATTTCCTTAGGAAAAATTCCTAGAGATGAATTTCTGGGTCAGGTTCTTCATTCATGTCACCTTCTCAAGTGTATATACTAATTTATACTCTAACCACGTGATAAAAGAGCAGTCTGATTATATTTTCCATGAACATGCACAATTTATCTCTATGCAGGCGTCTGCACTAAGACCCTCTGCCCTTCTGATCCTGGTGAGCTGGGATGATTTGGAGGTAATTGGCAGAGATTTTCCTGAGCTGTTTCAGTTTCAAATATGTCTGACATGGTCCAGAAATACCTAACACCTATGTATGGCTATCCAAGTGATTTTTCACATAGTTTTACATGCACTGTGAAGTAGCCCATTGCCAGACTACAATTTCCATTCTTAGAAAATCTTGACACACACAAAAAAGCCATTTGTGCCTAGGGCCAGCCCTTAGTAGCCAGTTTTTTTCCCCCTCTTCTTATAGGTTCCCTTTTGGTCCTGAGCTCCCCAAAGCCAGTTGAATCTCCTGAGCCAGAGGCAGTCCAACACAAACTGGAAATGTGGTAAGGCTAAAACAGCAACAAAAGCTGGGCCAAGCTTTTGCTTTTCACTTTGTATTTTGTTTCCAATCAGATCTTGGCATTCTAAAGGCACCTGTGGGGGAAGACAAACATTGTTATTTTCAGATGTTTAAGGTGTATTTTCTTGATTGGCATACCACATTATATCTCAAACTGCTTTTTATTTTTGAGTGCCTTTTAAAGCTTCCTTTAAGTACTCAAAGCTTAACTCTTAAATGAAGAAAAGTGTTGTTATGTTGTAAAGTAGAATGTGCTGCTTATTTTGGCCTTCAAACTATTCAGACATATTCAGTATGTTTCCTAAGTGCATGTGGGATACAGTAGTATAAACGATCTGGTCCCAGACCTCAAAGGGCTTATCAAGTTGTCAAAAATCAAGAATTCTTACCTACAGACATCATGCTAAGAACTTTACAAAAAAAGTCTCGTTCTTTATAACATCTCTTCAAGGGAAAGTGATATTCTCCCCTTTTCCAAATGCAGAAACAGCTTTAGGTAAGTTTCACAGTGGACTTGAGAGTCTAAATTAGGCCTGACCCAAAAGCCCTCTAAGCTGAAGCGGCATTAATTAGGTTAGCTATTTAGGAGACCAATATGGGCATCTAGACATAAAATTATGAGAACCAATTTCAACAATGGCCACAGGAATAAGAGGAGTGGGTACCGGGGCCATTTCAAAGGAATACTCCAGATTCAGTGTGTGGATGGATGTGGGAGTAAGGACTGAGTCTACTTCTCAACCCTGAGTAACCAAGATAATAGTGCTATTAAGAGAGACAGGAGGCAGAATGGACATTAGTCTTTTAGAGGAGACAATGGTTACTCGGTAGGCACGAGATTTCAGAAAGGAAGCATCCATGAAACACCTTTGTTTTTCTGCAGTCTTTTAAGAAGTGCAGACTTCCTTTGTCCATTTTCATCTTCACTTGTCATCATCCTGTGTATATTCTAGCCATTCCCACTTGCCGACCCACCTACTCTCCCTAAACCGTGCTCGGCTGTCACTTGAAGTGCCCCCATTCCCTGCAGCTCTCACCAGTGTGATTTGTGTTCACATTCTACATATTTCAGGACGTGGTAATTGCTCTCATTCCTCTCTGGCGTAATTTCTAAATTTCTCCCAAGACTTCTGACAAAACCTGCCCCTTTGCAGCCTATGCCAAGATGCTAATACTATCAGCTACTGTTACCAAGTAATCTAATCAGTCTCTGACTTGCTGAAGGCTTGCTTCGCTTCCTAACTCACAGTGTTATTGCCATCTCTAATTCTGTTACTCTCAATAACTTTAATGTTCTTTTGGATGCTCCATCTAACAGATTAGCCTGAAAGGTTTTTGGTTCCCTCACTTCTAACATTTCCTTTCCCTGAAACTCCCTACCGCTCTTTTACCCCTTCCGTTTACTCTTCTTGTCCAACTTAGACTGCTCCTTCATCATCACAGCCTTGAACATATCCTCGGACCCCTCCCTTGGAGGTACCTGTCAGTCCTTTGACTTGGCATTGCATGGTTCTTTTGCCCATTCTCATCAGTTACTACAAATGTTTACCTGTACTTTGCAAACCACACTCAGTGGTTGACCTTGCTTTCTAATTCAGTCAGAAGATCTTGAACTTCAGCATTTCTCTCCACCTGTGCCCACCTTCATTCTTTATTTTCATCTCAGGATGAGGTGGTCCTGAACACCAAGTCAGCCACATAGGTCTTTGACTCTCTTTCCTGTCATCTCCATGACCTAATTCCATCAGACTTTCCCTCTTTCCTCCATGTCTTTCACCTCTCTACTTCTTTTGGCTTACAAAAGTCTCAGCCATCAAGTATTTGAGATTCTGTTATGTGCCAGACATTGTATCAGGCACTTGGAACACAAGATGGGTAGGTGCCTACCTTCACTAGGTTATCCTGTATAATATGCAGATGAGTGAAACATTAAAATGCAACAGTGCAAGGTGAAGTAGAGGGTGCTACAGTAACACATAGATGAGGCAACTAACTGATGTCATGGAGTAGCATACAAGAAGGAACAGAAGAATTGATTATAAGTGTCAAGTAAAGAGAGGGCTGAATGTATTCACGATGGCTGGAAATTTGCTCAGGAATAAGTATGTGAGAAATCATGAAGGGCCTTGTAAAGGAGTAAGGAGACATCAAAGAGTTCTCATTGGCAGCATTTGTTGAATTTGGCATGATTATCTCCATTTCACAAATGTGGAAACAGGTTCCGAGGGTATGACTTGCCTAAGGTCTTGCAACTAGTAAGTGGGGAGCCAGGCTTCAAACCCAGCATGTAACCACAAATGAGGCCTTTCTTGATCATTCTATTTATAAAGTAGATGTTTCCTATCGTTATCACATTGCTCTATTTATGTCCTACCTACATGGCACTTATCATAACCTGTGTGTTTAATATATTGGTCCACTATGTACTGTCTGTTTCCCCTACTAGATTGTAAGCTCCATGAGGGCAGGAGTGAGCTTTTATTTCACTTGATTCCTGGAGCCTAACATGGTGTGGTGTGTAGTAGGTGCTCAATAAATATTTGTGAATGAAAAAATGATGGGTAACTGTATTTGACTTATGCTGACTGTGGAAATCATTTAATACCTGAGTAAGAGGTATTCAGCAAGAAAGGAAAACGAGGAGGTGCGTACATGTTTGGGACGGATAATAGAGGTGAAAGGTGCTGGGAAGTTGAGAGGAAGTCAGTGCACTGAACCTTCTAGACTTTAAGAACTTACAGGGGCAAGAGTTGGGAATGGGGGATTGGTAGAGCGGTGTACACAGTGGGCATAGTGTGTGAGTAGGTATTAAACCTGAAAGCTTAAGCGACCCATTGTAGGCTCAGCCTACTGAATATATAAGGCTGAGAAAGTTCCGCATGTAACCTACTCGATATACGGAGGAATACCTCATCCAGGACAGGTACATCACACGTAGCTACACAACACAGTTGTAAAGGGTAAACTTCTAATTTGTCACCCTCAGTCACTCAAAGCTAACAACTTGACCTATCATTGTCGGACTCAGTACTTTGGAACTAGAACAAGAATCAGTTAACCCGCTGTCTCTGGAATTCATGCCCACATGCCATGATGAGCTACAGGCTTATCCTGCAACTTGTGATTGGTACTGAGACCATGAAAGTTCAAGAGTTTAGAGAAGTCGGTGAGTAAGAAAAGAGACCTAGAAAGGAACACCAGAAGATTGAGAAGGAGCCGCTGAGATAGTGTGGTATCAGAGATCGGGGTGGTGTCACAGAGGCCGAAAGAACAGGATAGGCAGTGTGGTATCAGAGATCGGGGCGGTGTCACAGAGGCCGAAAGAACAGGATTTCAGGAAGCATGATCAGTGGAGCTAGAAACTTGCTATAATGTAAAAGTATCTATTTACAAAAAACATTTCAAAAACAATATTTGATTATATCTATACCTGATTGAATCTAAGACACCTTTAAACAAAAACTAAAATGTGACCCATTGCATTCAATCCCATTTGTTGTGAGATGTAGTCCTTTAAAATGTGGGGGAAGAGTGAATATGCATCTTAAAACTTAAGAATTTTGATAATTAAGATCCTCCTTCAGCTTTCCTAACCAGGCCACAATTTAATCAAAGAATAATTGCAGTTGAACGATAAGGGTTGTACCCAGGTCGCAGTGGGGTGAGGACTGCAAAGTAATGAAGTGGGCAACTCAAAAACTGCCTGTGATAGAGGGCGAGGTTGTAGCGATAGAACTGTGTGTGGTTGGGGGAATATTTTTAAATGGGAGAACCTCGAGTCTAGTGGGATGGAATCAGGAGGAGGGGTGGGAGGGGTTGGCCAAGGTCATTGGTTCCTGAGCAGGAGGAGGAAGTTGGGATCTATATCAGGCAGATGAGGGATGGTAAGGATATAGGCATGTGTGCCATTTGGATGGCGAGAGTTTTCATCTAATGGTTTTGCTTTTGCATCTTTTGAGAATCAAATGAGGTGGCCAGTTTTAGAAGGGAGCGGGTGAGGATGGTGGTACAGACAGCAGAATTATTTGAAACAGCGATCCTGCAGAATGAGAACGAGAGTGGACTAAAACAGCAGTGAGTTGGACACCATAGACTTCACAGCAGTATCCATTTATGTGAGGGTCTTTTCTTCAGTGTTCATTGGTAAAGCCTTTTATCCAGGCTGAGTATTAAGTAGGTGCAACAGAAGAATGACGGGAGTAACTAACATCTTTGGAATGCTGCCAGAAATTATTCTCAAAGTAAAAAACGCACATAATCATCAAGTTCCACAGACTTGACTTTTGCTAACTTGAACATCTGCTTTTGACTCAGTTCCTTCCCATTCCTTGGTTTTTGTAACGACACGATTATTTTTCTGTCTCTAGGAGCTCCTTTCCTCTTATTTCTCTCCGGAAATGTAAACGTAGGTGTAACCTGGCTTGGGTGGCTGCCTTTCTTCAGGCACTTCACCCACATTCCTTGGTACACCCAGCCATTCCTCTAAAGTGTAAATCCCAGGAAGGCTAGGACTTTCTGTTCTTAACCGTACTATCACAAATGTCTAGAACAGTTTCTACTTTTCAACCTATGTTGTATTTCTCTTTTTTTTTTTTTTTACTTTTTTTTTTTTTTTTACACCTATAGCACTTAGTCTTTCTAGGTGGTCTCCCATCCAAGTACTAACCAGTCCCAACCCTGCTTAGCTTCCGAGATCAGATGGGATTCGGCGTGTTCAGGGTAGCATGGCCGTAGTAACTATGTTGTATTTAAAGTGAGTTTCTTGTCGACAGCCTGTAGTTTATGTTTTGGTAGCACCTTTACTGAGATGTAGTTTACAGACTGTTTTAGTTTGCTAGGGTTGCTGTAAAAAAGTTCCACAAACTAGCGACTTAAACAACAGACATGTTTTCTCACGGTCTGGAGGCTACAAGTCTGAAATCGAGGTATCAGTAGAGTTAGTTCTCCTTCAGGGCTCTGGGGGGTGGGTCTGCCCCAGGCCTCTCTCTCTCTGGCTAATAGATGGCCATCTTCACCCCGTGTCTCCTCACATTGTTTTCTATGTGTGTCTGTTTAAATTTCCCCTTTTTGTGAGGACAGTGGTCACAGCGGATGGGGGCCCACGTTAATGACCTCATGTTACCCTGATGACCTCTGCAAAGACCCTGTCTCCAAATACGGCCACATTCTGAGGTACTTGGGGTTAGGACTTCAACATATCTTTTTGTGTGTGGGACACAATTCAACCTATTACACATGTACAATTCGCTCAGTCAATATGTGCAATTCATTGGTTTTTAGTATAGTTACGCAGTTGTGCAGCCATCACTACAATCAATTTTAGAACATTATCTGCACCCCCAAAGGAAACCCCGTATCCATTAGCAATCACCCACCACCAACTTCCCCATCTGTCACACCCCAGCAGTGGGCAACTGCGAATCTACTTTCTGTTTATATATTTACCCATTCTACACATTTCATATAAACTCATACGTGGCCTGTTGTGACTGGCCACATTAATGTTTTCAAGGTTCACCTACATTGTAACATACAGTCTTCCCTTGTACGCGGGGAAAATTCCAAGGCCCTTAGTGGATGTCTGAAACCCTCAATAGTACTGAACCCTATCTATACTGTTTTCTCTATACCTACATACCTATGATAAAGCTTATTTATAAATTAGGCACAAAAGAGTAACAATAACAATGGAACAACTATAACATATGTGAATGGCTTTGGGGCCATTAGTAAGCAAAATAAAGGTTACCTGGACACAAGCACTGCAATACCGTGGTAGTCAATTGGGTCCCCGAGATGGCTACTATGTGACTAACAGGCGGTAGTGTACATAGTCAGATACAGTGCACAGAGGGATGGTTCACATCCCACGCGGGATGGAACAGGACGTGTGAGACTTCATCACAACTCAGAATGGTGTGAAATTTAAAACTTATGAACTGTTTATTTCTGGAAATTTCCATTTAATATTTTCAGTCCACGGTTGACGGTGGGTAACAAGCTAGAAAACTAAACTGTGGAGAGGGACTACCGTATATCAATACTTCATCCCTTTTTATGGCCAATTAATATTCTGTTGTGTGGATATATGACACCGTTTATCCATCCACCAGTTGATAGTCTTCTGGGTTGTTTCCACCTTTTGACTTAAGAATAATACTGCTATAAACATTTGTGTATGTGTTCGTATAGGCATATGCTTTCATTCTGGGGAGGTTTCTATTGTATTTTTCAGTCCTAAAATTTCCATCTTGTTATTCTTCCTATCTCTTTGCTGAGACTGTTTTCTTCAACTGTTTCCGCATGTTCGTAATCGCTTATTGAAACATTTTTTATGATGGCTGCTTTAAAATCCCTGCCAGATCTGATTCTAATATATGTGTCACCTCATTGGGATCTGTTGATTTTTTCTTTTATTAAATCTTGGACATTTGGGATATTAGGAGACTTGAATTTATTTAAATCTGTTTTATCAGGCTTCCTCTGGCTTTGTACTGGTTGGCGAAGGGGAGTACCTGACTACTGCTAGATGTGGGTGGAAGTCCAGGTTCCACCTAATAGAAATCTCTGAGGAATGCTGGAACCATTTTTAAGAAGCCCATCAGTTAAAGAGTTAGTGGTTAATCTCAAATAGGTTATGTAAAATGATTCTGTTAATCTGTGTTGTTCGTATAGCATTTCTTCAGGGGAAGAGGACAAAAAGTCTAGTAAAAGTTCTGGCCACTGAACTTGGCAATGCGGAAGGCACTGGGGACCCGGACAAAGGCATTTTCAGCAGATTGGTGAGGATGAAGGCCTGGCTGGAGGGATTCATGAGACTAGAGGAGAGACGGTGAAGACCGATTACGGACAACTTTGAGAAGAGTGATGATTTTTAATGCTAAAGCCTAAGGCGCATTCATAGAGTGGGTGCTGAGTGAGGGAAGAAAAGCAAGATTATGAAAGGAGAGGTTGTCAAGGAGCTGAGAGGCCAGGATTGGAAGGGCCATCCATGAAGATATTGAGATCCCTAAGAGTTATAACAGGAGTGCGCCATTGTAGAGAGATGGTGAGCCAGGAGCTTACTTCAGGGAAGGAGGGGAGTGACCCGCAGGTTTATAGATGACTGCAGTAAGTGGGGTGTAATCCGACACTAGGAGCTGGAGGGTTTTCAGGGAGATAGGAGGGAGAATCATCGAATGGTCCAGTGGTGGAAGGAGTGGGAGAGAAAAAAATCCACTTGAGACGGTTGCAGGGGTCCTCAAAGGAGTAGCCACTTTTC
Organism: Pteropus vampyrus; assembly: GCF_000151845.1. NCBI lineage: Eukaryota > Metazoa > Chordata > Mammalia > Chiroptera > Pteropodidae > Pteropus > Pteropus vampyrus. The sequence goes on from NW_011888784.1 coordinate 5,704,738, forward strand.
TGCTAGATCAAGACATGGAAGGGAAATTTCAGAGAACTGGATGATAACATAGGAGAATTTGCTGCCATGAATGGACTCTGCATTGCAGAGGAAGGGTTTGGAGGGTTGAGAGATAATAGGAAATGTTAAATTAGGGAATGTTCGGATCCTAATGGCATGAGAGTCTGGGTGAGTGTGGGGTTCTCTGGCTTCTGTAATGACATATTAACAAAGACAAGGGCATGATGGCATTCTTCCTGATATTGTCTTGCATAGTTTTTTTTTTTTGTAGCAGCTTCATTGACATATAATTCACATACCATATAGTTCACTTATTTAATGTGTACAATCCAGTGGTTCCTAGCATATTCACAGAGTTGTGTAACCATCACCACAATCAATTTTAGAACATTATCCTCACCCCAAAAAGAAACTCCATACCTGTTCTCAATCACCAACCTTCGTTTCTCCCATCTATCACACCCCTGGTGTATAAGCAACCACTAATCTACTGTCTGTCTATATATTTGCCTAGACATAGGATATGTAGCCTTTCGTGACTGGCTTATTTTAGTTAGCCTAATATTTTTAAGGTTCAATGATGTTGTAGCATATATCAATACTTCATTCCTTTTTATGACCAAATAATATTCCATTGTATGCATTTCACACTTTGTTTATCCATCCACCATGGATAAACATCTAGACTTTTTCCATTTTTTGGCTATTATGAATAATACTGCTATGAACATTTGTGTACAAGTATAATTTTTATTATCTTCTTTTGTGTACTTTGGATTTAATTTCTCCTCTTTTCTAGTTTCCTAAAGTAAAATCTTAGATTATTGATGTTAGATATTCTTTTCTTGTGTGTGCAGTCAACGGTAAGTTTTCCTCTAAGCATTGCTTTTTGCTACATCCCACAAATTTCAATAAGTTGTATTTTCATTTTCATTTAGTTAAAAATATTTAAAATTTTCTCTTGAAACCTCTTTGACCCATGTTATTTAGAAGTATGGTGTTTAATCTCCAAGTATTTGGAGGTATTTTGTTTTGTTTTGTTTTTTGCTTTTTGTTTTTGTTTGTTTTTTTTTTTTTGCTGTCTTTCTGTTACTGATTTCCAGTTTAAGTCTGTTGTGGTCTGAGAGCATACTTTGTATGTTTTCTGTCCTTTTAAACTTGTTAATCTATGTTTTATGGCCCAGAATGTGGCCTACGTTGATTAATGTTCTGTGTAAGCTTCAGAAGAATGTGTGTTCTGTTGCTGGATTAAGTATGCTGTAGCTGTCAGTTGGATCTGGTTGATGGTGCTGTACAGCTCCATTGTGTCCTATGATTTTGTGCCTGCTGGATGTGTCCATTACTGAGTGTTGTTGAAATCTTCAGCTATATTGTGAATGTATCTAGTTCTGAACCTCGAAGTTCTATCAGGTTTTGCCTCAAATATTTTGACTTACTATTGTTAAGGGCGAACACAGGAAGGATTATACGTGTTCTTGGAAAATTGATCCCTTTATCGTGTAATGCCCCTCTTTATCCCTGATAATTTTCCTTGCTTTGTCTGAAATTAATATGGCTTGGTCCGCTTTGTCTGAAATTAATATAATGATTCCACCTTTCTTTAATTAGTGTTAGCACAGTGCATCTTTTCCATTCCTTTTCATTTTCTGTGCCTTTATATTTAAAGTGGGGTTTTTTATAGACATTTGGTTTGGTCCTGTTTTATTTGATCCACTCTGACAAGTTGATGTCTTTTAATTGGTACATTTACACCATTGATATTTAAAGCGATTATCGCTATAGGTGGGTTAATGTGTACCATATTTCCTCCTGTTTCCTATTTGTTGCCAATGACCTTTTTCTTTACTCTTATTCTGCTTTCTCTAGTTTTAATGGAGCATTTTATATTATTTCATTTTTTCTTCTCAACATATCAATTATACTTTTGTTTTTTTTTTTCTTTCTCCAGTGGTTGCCCTTGAGTTTGCAATATATATTTACAACTAATCGAAGTCCTTTTTCAAATAACTCTATACCACTGCATCTTATAATAGACTAGTCCCAACTCTTCTCTTCAGCTCTTATGATACTTCTTTTATTTAATTTATCTATAACTGTAATCACTG
>NW_011888784.1:5706892-5715642 GCF_000151845.1 Pteropus vampyrus
TAGCCTAATATTTTTAAGGTTCAATGATGTTGTAGCATATATCAATACTTCATTCCTTTTTATGACCAAATAATATTCCATTGTATGCATTTCACACTTTGTTTATCCATCCACCATGGATAAACATCTAGACTTTTTCCATTTTTTGGCTATTATGAATAATACTGCTATGAACATTTGTGTACAAGTATAATTTTTACTATCTTCTTTTGTGTACTTTGGATTTAATTTCTCCTCTTTTCTAGTTTCCTAAAGTAAAATCTTAGATTATTGATGTTAGATATTCTTTTCTTGTGTGTGCAGTCAACGGTAAGTTTTCCTCTAAGCATTGCTTTTTGCTACATCCCACAAATTTCAATAAGTTGTATTTTCATTTTCATTTAGTTAAAAATATTTAAAATTTTCTCTTGAAACCTCTTTGACCCATGTTATTTAGAAGTATGGTGTTTAATCTCCAAGTATTTGGAGGTATTTTGTTTTGTTTTGTTTTTTGCTTTTTGTTTTTGTTTGTTTTTTTTTTTTTGCTGTCTTTCTGTTACTGATTTCCAGTTTAAGTCTGTTGTGGTCTGAGAGCATACTTTGTATGTTTTCTGTCCTTTTAAACTTGTTAATCTATGTTTTATGGCCCAGAATGTGGCCTACGTTGATTAATGTTCTGTGTAAGCTTCAGAAGAATGTGTGTTCTGTTGCTGGATTAAGTATGCTGTAGCTGTCAGTTGGATCTGGTTGATGGTGCTGTACAGCTCCATTGTGTCCTATGATTTTGTGCCTGCTGGATGTGTCCATTACTGAGTGTTGTTGAAATCTTCAGCTATATTGTGAATGTATCTAGTTCTGAACCTCGAAGTTCTATCAGGTTTTGCCTCAAATATTTTGACTTACTATTGTTAAGGGCGAACACAGGAAGGATTATACGTGTTCTTGGAAAATTGATCCCTTTATCGTGTAATGCCCCTCTTTATCCCTGATAATTTTCCTTGCTTTGTCTGAAATTAATATGGCTTGGTCCGCTTTGTCTGAAATTAATATAATGATTCCACCTTTCTTTAATTAGTGTTAGCACAGTGCATCTTTTCCATTCCTTTTCATTTTCTGTGCCTTTATATTTAAAGTGGGGTTTTTTATAGACATTTGGTTTGGTCCTGTTTTATTTGATCCACTCTGACAAGTTGAGGTCTTTTAATTGGTACATTTACACCATTGATATTTAAAGCGATTATCGCTATAGGTGGGTTAATGTGTACCGTATTTCCTCCTGTTTCCTATTTGTTGCCAATGACCTTTTTCTTTACTCTTATTCTGCTTTCTCTAGTTTAAATGGAGCATTTTATATTATTTCATTTTTTCTTCTCAACATATCAATTATACTTTTGTTTTTTTTTTTCTTTCTCCAGTGGTTGCCCTTGAGTTTGCAATATATATTTACAACTAATCGAAGTCCTTTTTGAAATAACTCTATACCACTGCATCTTATAATAGACTAGTCCCAACTCTTCTCTTCAGCTCTTATGATACTTCTTTTATTTAATTTATCTATAACTGTAATCACTGAATATTTTGTTAGTTATTTTGAACAAATTGTTCAAATAGGAAAAATAAAATATTTTATTTTACCTTTACGTATTTCTTCTCTAATGCTCTTTCTTAATTTATGCAGGTCTGAGTTCCTGACTTACATCATTTTCCTTTTTTTCCAAAGAATTTCTTTGAACATTTCTTGCTAGGCAGGTCAGTTGTCAAGTAATTCCCTTTATTTTGTATGTCTGAGAAAGTCTTTATATTCTTTGCTTTTGAAGGATAATTTTGCTAAGTACAAAATTCTAGGTTAGTGGAGTTTTTTAAATAATATTTTAAATATTTCGCTCTACTCTTCTATTGCTTGCATAGTTTTTGAAGAGAAGTCCAGTGTAATTCTTATCCTGGCTCCTCTATAGGTAAGATTTTTTTCCTTGGGCTTTTTCCAAGATTTTCTCTTTGTCTTTGATTTTCTAAATTTGAATATGATATGCCTAGATGTGGATATTTTTAGTATTTATCTTGTTTGGTGTTCTCAGAGCTTCTCAAATCTGTGGTTTGATGACTGTCATTAATTTAGAGAAATTCTGTGTGATTATTGTTTCCAATATTTCTTTTGTTCCTTCCTCTTCACCCTTTGTATTCCCATTGCATGCATGTTAAGCATTTTGTAACTGCCCAACAGTTCTTGAACATTCTGGGGTTTTTTGTTTTTTTTTTTTTTCATTCTTTTTTGTCCTGCATTTCAGTTTTAGAGGTTTTTATTGACATTTCTTTAGGTTCACTGATTCTTTCCTCAACCATGCCTACCTAGTCTATTGATGAGCCCATGAAAGGCACCGTTAATTTTTTGACAGTGTTATTTATTTCTAGCCTTTCTTTCTGATTCTTTCTTAGAGTTTGTATCTGTGCGCTTATATTACTCATGTGTTCTTGCATGTTTTCCTTTTTTTTTTTTCATTAGAGTCCTTACCTTATTAATCACAGTTGTTTTAAATCCCAGTCTGGTTCTGATGCTTACTCTATCTCTTCAAACTATGTTTGTTTGTTTGTGTGTGTGTTTGTGTGTGTGTTTGTTTTTAGTACACCTTGTAATTTTTCGTTGAAAGCCAGACATGATATATTGGGTGAAAGGAACACCAGCATTGGTTCCTTTGAAGGTTTTTGCTCTTGAGCTTCTATTGAGGTTAGTTGTGATTCTCTGTGTCTGCCTCTCCATCTCTCCAGTATTTTGGGCAGCAGTTTGCACTGTGATATTAGTTCTCTGCTGGATCTAAAAAGAGTTGTTGGTTTTCAGTTTGTTTAGGTTTTTCTTATTGTTAGGGTGGGAAATTCCAAATTCCTTTCATGCTGGACTGGACTCTCTTCAACTTTTGGCGTCCTCCTGTATTCTTACTCTTTGTCCTGTAATCTCTTGAGGAAGAAAGATGGGTCAATCACAGGGCTCATCTGGTTGGTTTTCCTATTTCTCTGGGATCACTTTCCTTCACTGCCAAATACCCAGAGTTTTGAGGACCATTTTTTCATATATTTTGGTTGTTCATTATTTCAGGTAGAGGAGTAAATCTAATTCCTGTTATTCCACCTTAGCCTGAAGTAGAAGTAGCAGCTTTTACTTTCAATAAGAATATTTAATGCCACTTTGCCTCCCAAACACTATTTATAGCTTTATTTCTTGGACATGTCTAATACTTTAAGTAGATAAGATAAGAGGTAAAGCAAGCACCACTTTCTCTCCCCAGTGGAGCTGTATCTGGGCCAGATTTGGCAACATTTATTTTTGGTTGTCCCAGCTTCCCTCCTCTCAACTCTTGTCCTCACTGGGTACCTCCTCTTGCCCAGGATATGAGAGCCCACAAGCCTTTTCTCTCTCCTTCCTTTACCTCAGTCCATTCTTTTCTTTTATATCATGAAATAATAGCTCAACTCAAAGCATCCCAAGCATCCCACCTATGTCTTAAAATAAATAAGTAAAGCTCTAGCAGTATGATTAGGTCCTTAAAGGCATTTGATTTTAGTGGAGGAAGAGGTGGCAGTAATAGCAATCTAACTTTAAAATGAGGTAGAGTTGTGTTTCCCACATCCACTATTTCATCTGAGCATCATGATAACTTTGTACTGTAGGTCGGACAGATGGTGTTTAATGATCTTTGCATCGCTGAAGCAAGGTGAGTTACCTCTGAGCAGCAATAGTCCAGGAGGTAGAAAGGAAAGAGATAAACCCTGAATTGTATTTTATCAACTAATTTTGTTCCTCCTTTTAGCCTGTACCTTCTTCATTTCCTTCTTTGCAAAGCCCGTTTATCCTTTAAGACAGACTCAAGGAAAGCATCTTTGAAGCTGCTTTACCATGATCTCTATCCTGCCACCAAGGCTGAAAAAAATGCCCCTTTGTTAGTGCTGCCATCATCACAGACATTGTAGAATTGTCATTTCTGTCCTATAAGTCCATCTCAAATTTCACCCATCTGTTCATTTCCCTCAAAAAACAGAGATAACTAATGAGGGGGTAAAGCCGTCCCTTTACGCGGTAGATGTGTAAAGATAATGCCGAGTGTCTGGGAGAAATGAGGAAGCCGTTTCGTTAATGTATACCTTTTCGTGTCTTTGTATTTTGAACTGTATGAATTTGTTACTTATTTTAAAAGATAAAGTTCAAAGTGAACTTTGAGGTCATGCAATGGCCATGCCACCCTGAAGGTGCCCAATCTTGTCTGATCTTAGAAGCTAAGCAGGGTCGGGCCTGGCTAGTACTTGGATGGGAGACCACCTAGAAAGACCAGGTGCTATAGGTGTAAAAAATAAAAAGCAAAGTGCACTTTGATTTTCAAAAATGTGTACAATATGAACTAATACTGGTTTCTTGACGATTTATATGATGATTTGGAGGAACAACATATTTTCAGAGCCGATTAGCTGTCTCTGTCATTCAAATGTTAGGGATGTAGAAGCCCAGATTTTTAATTTTTGAGGAAAACCTCATTCTATCTCAGCAGGTTACACAGTTGGGCTGCTTGAGGTGTCAGGCTACACATGAGTCTTCTCTTACTTGGACTATTCTAACCGTAGGAAACATGTTTGTTGCTTTTAGCCCTGCTGCCCTGTGACTATTCTCAGAGCAGTCAGTTTGTCTTCTTAAAACACAAGTCGGATCATGTAACTGCTCTCCTCAAAACCCTTCAGTGTTGCTCTGGCTCCCTCAGGGCAAAATTCAGTGTTTTTACCTTGACCTATAAGGCTCTATGTTATTGATTCTAAAACTTTGAATTGTGGCCATAGGAAGAAATATATTTTACATGATGTCTCAGTATACACGATATACATTTTTAAAAAGTTTCAAGAAACTATTTTTCCTTATGTATCTAAAAAGCATATAGGATTTCAATGACATTTAAATACAGCATGACTAATTATCTGGTAATTTCATTCAGTATACTTTTCATCTCTAGAAGTTCATTTGGGGTCTGTTTTTAATATCTTCTAAGTTGCTATTTGATTTTTCTAACATATAGGATAAAGTTATAATAACTGTTTTACCATCCTTATTGGACAATTCTGACATCTAGGTCAGTTCTGGTTTGGTTTTGATTGATTGATATTTCTCCTCATGTGGGTCGTGTTTTCTAGCTTTGTCGTATGCCTGGCACTCTGTTTAGATGTCAGACATTGTGAATTTTACCTTACCAGGTGTGAGATATATTTGTATTCCTATGAATAACATCGGGCATCGTTCTAGGATGCAGGTATGTTACTTGGAAACATTTGATCCTTTCAGACCTTGCTTTTATGAAAAGATAAGGACCTCCAGAACAGGGCTATCTCTAGGGCTAACTGTTCCCCACAACCGAGGCAAGACCTTTCTGGTTCTTGGGCACAATGCCTCTTGAATTCTAAGGTTTTACACTCTGGCTGTTGGGGACAGGCACTGTTCCTGTCTCTTTGTGAGTGAGTGCTAGACGTTGTTCTCTCTCGTTCTTTTGGATGGTTCTTTCCCCAGCCTCAGATAATTTCCTCACACGTATTTATTGATAACCACTATGATGGATCCCTCTCTAGATACCTGGGGTTTCCTCTCTCAGCTCCTAGTCTCTGGCCCTCCGTCCTACAAATTCTCACCACCTTGGTCTCTGGACTGTCAGCTCCATTTCCTCGGTCCAGGGGCTCTGTTGGGCTCCGCCTTGTTCTCCTCTGTGCTGAAGCTTGGAAACTCTCAAGGCAGTCAGCTGGGACAATTGTAGGGCTCACCTAATCTTATTTCATTCAGACCATTGTCACAAAAACATTCATATTGCTAACAATATTAGGAAATATGATAGAGTGATAACTTTTTTAAGTCTTGTTTTTTACTTGAAACAAAAATGCTACCGTTGATAATATTCTTTCTGAGAAACAAATTTATCATAATTGAAACTGTCAGGGTATTGACATGTTTACCAACAGTGGATCGTATTTCTGTGCATTTAGCTTAACTAACTGTAAACTGTTTTAATGTAAAATTCAAATAACACAGCCAAAACCCTCCCTTTAGGAAATTGACATTCACATGCCAAAAAATCAAATGGAACACCATTCTACAAAAGATCGAACGACCTATTCCTTCCATTTATTCATCACATGCTCTTCACTATTTTATAATATTTTCTATAGAGAGAATATAAAGCTTATTCAGTTTCCTGGGAAAGAATCAGAATTTGTTTACTGCCGATGGTTGGGATGCATAAAGCATACAACTTCACCAACAGATGCACCCACTATCAGTAGCACCACTATAAGTTTGTGATTGAAAAACTCCAGAATTCTGATACATTCTATTTTTCACAATCCCCATTAAAAAAAATCACATGATGCATGTAGAATTACATAGATTGCATTCTCTGCAAGTTCTACGAGTACATGTGACCAGGTGAACATGTTCCTAGGGCCCTCCTGGGGCCATGGCACGTAAGCTTCTCCAACTTCATGGTAAAGGCTCCTGAGTCCAAGAGTTACTCACTGCCACCCTCTCCTACACCCAGCTTGGTGCTGCGTTTTTTCGAAAGCACCTAAGAAGGAACTGCACTGATCACTGCTTATCAGTATTCATGGGCCCGTGAGGGAGAATATAAGACTGCACGAATGAGAAACACAAGACACAATCTCAAAACTGACATCCAGGCCCTAGGAGAACTTTGGAGGTGTCTCAGTTCGGGCTGATATAACAAAATACGCTAGACTGGGCGGCTTATAAACGACAGAAATGTCTTACAGGTCAGTTCTAGGGGCTAGAAGTCTGAGATCAGGGCGCCAGGATGCTTGGGTTCTGGGAAGGACTTGCTTTCGGGTTGCAGACTGCTGATTTCTCATTGTATCTTCATATAGTGAAAAGAGAGCGCTCTGGTCTCTTCACCCCTTGTAGGGGCCCTGATCCCGCTCATGAAGACTCCACACTCATGACTTAAACGTCTCCCAAAGGCACCACTTCCCAATACCATCACCCTGGGGATTCAGGTTTCAACACACGAATTTGGAGGTGGAAACACGAACATTCAGTCCATAGCAGGGGGGTCTGGGAAGCTGTCTCCTTGAGGCCACCTTGTCCCTGGAGACCAAATCTTCAGATTTAGCTATGACCCAGGATCACTTAGGATCAGAGGGCAAATTGGGGGATAACTGATAAAGCGACAAATTAGGAAACTTCTTTTTTACTGAGAATGAATTTTGCAAAATTCACATCTAAATTCCCAGTTCATTTAGTATGTGTAGTTTTTCGCTATGTAAGATTTATAAGATTGACACTTACGAAATGCAGTGTATAATGGGACACTAGTTTATTTGTATTTAATGAGTAAAGAAAGCGTGGATACTAAAGTCAACTACTATGATAAAGTGAACTAAAATAAAACTGATACATGAACTAATGAATTAAAATAAAGTGCTTATCTTTTCCAATAAACCAGGTTTAAACTAACAAAAAGTTAAACACAAAGAATAGAAAGTTATTACAAAGTTGGCTACAAAAATATATTTTTAAAAGGTGACTCTCAAGGCAGTGCAAACCGCTAAGCAGTATGCTTAACATTGAGATACAGAAATGGAATGGATGGATTTACAGACTGTCTCCCTGTACCTTCTGGAAGGAAAGGTTTGTGGAGACGCAGTAACAAGCCTCAGACTCAGGCTGGGCAGCAGAGATGCTTCTTTGCTTGTGAAATCTGCTGACCTAAGAATGTCCATGAGAGGCCAGCGACAATGTATGTGTTTTGCAGCACTAGAGCTATTAGAAAAAAATGTGGAGGAAGTAGATCCATCTGAAATCAACTGCTCCCCTGTATAAATGGGAGTGTCCCCAGAGATTGAGACCTCATCATATTCACCCTGCTGTCCCCACTCTAAGTATGGGTTAACACTTAGGCAGCAGTGTAGCTTAAAAGCACTTTTACTATATTTTCTTGTTTGCTCACACATCATCAGAGAATGATTTATCAAAGTTTATGGAAAGAAAGATAGCTTTATAATTTAAAGTGGCCATCCTCACCCGTAGCTGCACATTCGAAACACCGGGAGGTTTTAAAAATCGTGATGCGCAAGCTGTACTCCAGGCCAATCAGAATTCAGGGGCTGGGAGCCTGGTGGAGTGGTGGCCGCATGTAGAGCTGCTTCTGCTTTAATGTCCACCTGCGCCTTGGCCTGGGTGAGGGTCGGGAAGGGCCTCTGGTCTCTGAAGATCGTCTCCATCATTTCCCAGGAACCCCGGGCCCCGCCATGGGAGGGACTCGGAGCCCAAGGTGGGGTTGGGGGAGCGGTTTTGAAGAGCTTTTTGGTAAACAGGCTTAATGAAGTGGGAACTCAGCCTGCTGTCCAGCTGCCCCAAATTATCTGAATTTAGAAAGGAACACACAGTTACAGTGAGTGCTACATTTTATTTTGGCCCAGGCAGACCCAAAACCATAGCTAGAAAGAGAGACAGTAAAGTCCCCATTCAGAGCCTGCTGCCTCCAAGAATTCAGGTGATTTCTCATTTGTCTTCCAATTCAGCTCACAATTCAGAGCAGCTGTCTCCCTTTTATCCTATAAGCCACCTTCATTGTTTACCAAATGGGTTTTCATGTTTTGGTGTACTTCTGTACTTTCTATTCTGTTTGATTAGTAATCTACCCATTCAAGTGTCACTACCACACTGTTTTAATGACTGAGGCTTTATAATGCCTTTTAATATCTGGTCAGGCTATTTCCCTTTTATCATGCTTTTTTTTCAG
>NW_011888784.1:5715692-5742454 GCF_000151845.1 Pteropus vampyrus
CAGACTGCTGATTTCTCATTGTATCTTCATATAGTGAAAAGAGAGCGCTCTGGTCTCTTCACCCCTTGTAGGGGCCCTGATCCCGCTCATGAAGACTCCACACTCATGACTTAAACGTCTCCCAAAGGCACCACTTCCCAATACCATCACCCTGGGGATTCAGGTTTCAACACACGAATTTGGAGGTGGAAACACGAACATTCAGTCCATAGCAGGGGGGTCTGGGAAGCTGTCTCCTTGAGGCCACCTTGTCCCTGGAGACCAAATCTTCAGATTTAGCTATGACCCAGGATCACTTAGGATCAGAGGGCAAATTGGGGGATAACTGATAAAGCGACAAATTAGGAAACTTCTTTTTTACTGAGAATGAATTTTGCAAAATTCACATCTAAATTCCCAGTTCATTTAGTATGTGTAGTTTTTCGCTATGTAAGATTTATAAGATTGACACTTACGAAATGCAGTGTATAATGGGACACTAGTTTATTTGTATTTAATGAGTAAAGAAAGCGTGGATACTAAAGTCAACTACTATGATAAAGTGAACTAAAATAAAACTGATACATGAACTAATGAATTAAAATAAAGTGCTTATCTTTTCCAATAAACCAGGTTTAAACTAACAAAAAGTTAAACACAAAGAATAGAAAGTTATTACAAAGTTGGCTACAAAAATATATTTTTAAAAGGTGACTCTCAAGGCAGTGCAAACCGCTAAGCAGTATGCTTAACATTGAGATACAGAAATGGAATGGATGGATTTACAGACTGTCTCCCTGTACCTTCTGGAAGGAAAGGTTTGTGGAGACGCAGTAACAAGCCTCAGACTCAGGCTGGGCAGCAGAGATGCTTCTTTGCTTGTGAAATCTGCTGACCTAAGAATGTCCATGAGAGGCCAGCGACAATGTATGTGTTTTGCAGCACTAGAGCTATTAGAAAAAAATGTGGAGGAAGTAGATCCATCTGAAATCAACTGCTCCCCTGTATAAATGGGAGTGTCCCCAGAGATTGAGACCTCATCATATTCACCCTGCTGTCCCCACTCTAAGTATGGGTTAACACTTAGGCAGCAGTGTAGCTTAAAAGCACTTTTACTATATTTTCTTGTTTGCTCACACATCATCAGAGAATGATTTATCAAAGTTTATGGAAAGAAAGATAGCTTTATAATTTAAAGTGGCCATCCTCACCCGTAGCTGCACATTCGAAACACCGGGAGGTTTTAAAAATCGTGATGCGCAAGCTGTACTCCAGGCCAATCAGAATTCAGGGGCTGGGAGCCTGGTGGAGTGGTGGCCGCATGTAGAGCTGCTTCTGCTTTAATGTCCACCTGCGCCTTGGCCTGGGTGAGGGTCGGGAAGGGCCTCTGGTCTCTGAAGATCGTCTCCATCATTTCCCAGGAACCCCGGGCCCCGCCATGGGAGGGACTCGGAGCCCAAGGTGGGGTTGGGGGAGCGGTTTTGAAGAGCTTTTTGGTAAACAGGCTTAATGAAGTGGGAACTCAGCCTGCTGTCCAGCTGCCCCAAATTATCTGAATTTAGAAAGGAACACACAGTTACAGTGAGTGCTACATTTTATTTTGGCCCAGGCAGACCCAAAACCATAGCTAGAAAGAGAGACAGTAAAGTCCCCATTCAGAGCCTGCTGCCTCCAAGAATTCAGGTGATTTCTCATTTGTCTTCCAATTCAGCTCACAATTCAGAGCAGCTGTCTCCCTTTTATCCTATAAGCCACCTTCATTGTTTACCAAATGGGTTTTCATGTTTTGGTGTACTTCTGTACTTTCTATTCTGTTTGATTAGTAATCTACCCATTCAAGTGTCACTACCACACTGTTTTAATGACTGAGGCTTTATAATGCCTTTTAATATCTGGTCAGGCTATTTCCCTTTTATCATGCTTTTTTTTCAGAGTTGGAGAAAAAGGTTTAATCAAAGTCACAAGTTTACCAAAGTTACATTTAATCTTTCATGTCCACGGTTTGCAAATTCTTTCCCTCCTTGCCCCTAGCCCCTATTCTCTTCATCTCTGGAGAATTTTTTTCCTTCAACTTAAAACTCAAAAGTAGATGAAGAGGAGTGGCCCAGGTGAAATGTGGTGGGCGCTGGAGCCTGTCTCTGGAGGCATTGCCATAGAAACCTCTGGTTTTGAAGAAGGGTCTGAAAAATCACCGACTCATGTACTTATCATGCTGCATGATAATTTGCTAGAAATGGCAAGCAGTTCTTCTAAATAACTGCAATTAATATTATTTTATATTGAAACTAAAAAAAAGTTCTCTTCTCACTCTGTAAACATCTTAATCGATTGACTAATAGTAGTATTCTCTCACCTGATGTCTCTCTCATTCCTCTCTCTGTCTCCCACACACCGGCACACATTTCTCAGGGGACATACCCAGAACTTCCTTCATACTCTCTCAAGACTAGCGTGAGGCATGGCATGATTTCAGAGCAAGATCCCCTTAAGACCTTCTTCATCTACTAATTAATCCCCATCACTTCTTTTACAAGAGAAAAATCCTTTTGTGACATAAAAGAAAATAGCAAGCATTAGTGTGAATAAGCTCTTCTCGAAGCATTTATAAATCCCTTCTTTGGATAGCTACCAAGCAAGAAGATGAGGAAACCATGGAGGCCACTGAAGGGGTTAAGGTCATAGGGAAGGGAGAGGAGGTATACAGAAGACTCTGGAGACCTCACAGTTTTGTAGTGGTCTCTTGTTGTCATTATTTACCTGTATACAGAGAAAACTTTGGGCTGTTGTGAGCTGGAGCCAGAAAGATATAGTGAAGCCTCTGATTATGGAAGTTTCATTTTCATTTGTGGGTAAACTGGCCTGTTCGGCCATCATTTTGTTCAGTGTCTACTGTAGGCAAGATACGGTGGGCAATACAGAGACTTTTTTTAAAAAAAGATGCTTTCCTCAAGGTTTTTGTGACTTAGAGAAATAGGCAATAACCTCACAAAGATAAAGGTGAGTGATAAATTCAGTAGAAAATAACAAGTGAAAACATGACCTTGGGTATCATGATGGCTTTTTACATACAACACCAAAGGTATAACCCATGAAAGAAATAACTGATTCATTATATTGCATTAAAATTAAGAACTTCTGTTTTTCAAATGACACGGTCAAGAAAATGAGAAGTCAAGACACAGACTGGGAAGAAATATTTGAAAAAGATATTTGATAAAGGATTGTTATTCTAAATATACAAAGAACTCTTAAAACTCAACAATAAGAAAATAAGCAACTCGATTTAAAAAATGGGCAAAAGGAGATATACAGATGGCAAATAAGTATATGAAAAGATTCTCAACATCATATGTCATTATGAAATTGCAAATTAAAACAACTTACTAGAGTGGCCAAAATTTAAAACACTGCCAACACCGAATGCTGACAAGGATGTGGAGCAGCAGGAACTCTCATTCACTGCTGGTGCAGCCACTTTGGAAGACATTTGGTTTTCTTACAAAACTAAACATACTCTTACCTAATGAGACCCAGCGGTCACGCTCCTTGGTATTTACCCAAAGGAGCTGAAAACCTAGGTCACACAAAAACCTGCACATGGATGTTGTAGCATTTATTCATAACTGCCAAAACTTGAAAGCAACAAAGATGTCCTTCAGTGGGTGAATGGATGAATAACCTGTGGTGCATCCACATAATGGAGTATTAATCAGTGCTAAAAATGAAATAACCTATCAAGTCATGAAAAGACATGAAGGAACCTTAGATGCATATTACTAAATGAAAGAAACCAATCTACAAAGGCTACATATTGTGTGATTCCAACTATATGACATTCTGGAAAAGGCAAAACTATGAAGATAGTAAAAAGGTCAGTGGATGCCAAGGGTCGGGGGGAGGAAGGGATGAATAGGCAAAGCACAGAATTTTTAGGGTGGTGGAACTAAAAATGGTGGATACACGTCATTATGCATTTGTTAAAACTTATAGAATGCACAACACCAAGAGTGAACCTTAATATGAACTGTGGACTTTGGGTGTTATGTGTCAATGTCGGTTCATTGATTGTAATACATGTATAACGCGTGGGGAGCATTGATGGATATTGGGGGAGATTGTGCACACAGGGAGGGAGTGGGCAGTGGATATATGGGAACTCTGTACTTTCTGTTCAATTTTGCTGTGATCCTAAAATTGCTCTGAAAAATAAAAGTTTTTTTAAAAGGCAGTTTACACAAGCAAACAGTTTAAACTTCATCAGCTTAAAAAATGCATGGAAATATGTTAACTATCAACAGCCAGTTGCCTCTAAGTAAAGGAATCGTTGGTTAAGAAAAAAATGAATCATAGACTTAAATATAATACCTAAAACTGTGAAACTTATAGAAGAAAACAGGGAAAACATCTTTATGATCTTGTGTTAGGCAAAGATTTCTTGGATCAACACCATAAACATTCACTAAGAAAAAAGATACACTGAGCTTCATCAAAAAAAAGTTCCGTTTTTTAAAACACAGTGTTGAGAAAATGAAAAGATGGCTTACAGACTGGGAGTAGATATTTGTTAAAGACATATCCAGAAAAAAATGTCAGGATATGTATGTATATATGTGTGTGCGCGTGTGCGTGTGTGTGTGTGTGTGTGTGTGTGTGTGTGTGTGTGTAACCAAGAATAAGAAAATAACTCAAATGGGAAAACTATTTGAATAGAAATTTTGCTAAAGAATAGATACGGATGGCAAATGATCACATGAAAAGATGCTCAACATTGTTTGTCACTAGGCAAATGCAAGTGAAAGCTACAGTGAGACATCATTATACACCTGTCAGACTAGCCAGAAAAAAAGTGACAGCACCAGTTCTGGCAAATTCAACTCTCATGCATTGATGGGAGGAATGCGAAGGGGTACAGCCACGCTGGAAAACAGTTCGGGAGTTTCGTATAACATTAAACATACACTTACAACATGATCTAGCAATCCCACTCCTAGGTATATGCCTACAAGAAATGAACATTTGTATCCCCACTGAAACCTCTACGTGAATAGTTTTAGCATTTTTATTTCTAATTGTCCTAAACTCGAAACAATCCAAATGTCTTTCAACTGGCAAATGGATAAATAAACAAATACATCAGTACAATGGAATACTTAGCAATAAAAAGGAAATACTACTGATATACACAGTAATATGGATGAATCTCAAATGCTTTGTTAAGTGAGAGAAACTAGACTCAACAGATTACATAATGTATAATGCCATTTATGTGACATTCGGGGAAGGGCAAAACTATGGGGGCAGAAAGCAGATCAGTAGTTACCAGGGGTTGGGGGCGGCAGGGAGAATTGCATGCAAAAGGTCATTTGGAATTTGGAAAACTGTTCTTTATTTTAATTTTCATGGCAGTTACACAACTCTGCTTTAGTTATATCTCATAGAACTGGATAACTAAAAGGATAAATCTTACTGTCTGTAAATATAATGTGTGTGTGTGTGTGTGTGTGTGTGTGTGTGCGTGTGTGTGTGTGTGTATGGGGAGAGACAGGGAGAATTTAAGGAACTGGCTCTGGCGATTGTGGGGGTTGGCAAGTTCAAAATCTGCAGGTAGGCCTGCAGCTTGGAGACCTAAAGCAGCAATAACGTTGCAGGTCAAGTCCAAAGGCAGTCTGGAGGCAGAATGCCCTCTTCCTCGGGGAAGGTCGGTCTTTTTCTATTAGGGCCTTCAACTGATTGGATGAGGCCCACCCACACCATGAAGGGTAATCTTTACTCTTAGTCTTCTGATTTGAATGTTAACCCCATTTCAAAAAATCCCTCCACTGAAACATCTAGAATAGCATTTGACCAAATATATGGCTGCTACAGACTAGCCAAATTGACACATAAATTAACCATCACTCTCGGCAAACGTTAACTGAACATAACTTCCCTGATATAGCAATGTAAAAGGGAAACGTTCCTGTTGTCACCTGTCTCACAATCTGGTCAGGTGTAGCGGCTTGCACACACAGGAGGGAGCAACTAACTAGTTCACCCTGCTGGTGGACATGAGGGAGTGGAGTGAGGGAAGGCTTTTCAGGGGAGGTGACAGTCGAACTGTGTCTTGAAGCCTTGTTGCTTTTCTCTGAGTTCCTAGAACAGTGCTTGGCACATAGCTTAATAAATATTTGTGAATGAAGTTGGCAGCTATGGAAAGAGGTAGAGTAAGACTGATGATAATCCTTGCTAAGGAGTCGAATGCAATGGAGAGTGACTGGCAGATTTTAAACAGTTCGTGAGACCAGCGTTGAGAAGTCTGGTGGCAGTGTACAGAGAAGAATGCTGGAGGAGCAGCCCAGAGGCTACTACATTAGACCGGGCACGACATAAATAGGCAGCTAACTAAGACATTGGCAAGCCTAATTGGTGAGGGATTGAGAGGAAAAAGATTTGGGAGGCAGGACTAAACGTTGGAGAGGCTCCGGGCATGGACCAAGCACCAGAAGGGCCCTCGCACGCCCTTAGGAGAGACCCAGAGGAGGAAAGCAACTTGCCCGTGGCCACACAGCATGCTGACAGCGTATACTGGACCAGAACCCCGCTCCTACCTCTGGTTGGTGCTCTTTCCACGCCGGGTGGCCTGTGTTCTCTCTCTTGCTCTCCTAACCAACCGTGTCCTCAGGAAAGTTTCCATTGTCATCCGAGCCTGTACAGTGGGAGGTGAGTCCCCCAGGCCTCCTCACTCAGTGCCTGCCACCTTGGGCTGCAGAAGGAAAGGCCATGATGCTGCTGACAAGCTGGAGAGTCTGTGGGGTTGGCGATGGGGAAAGAGGTCACCTGAGGCTGCTTCTGGGCGCAGGCCTCATCCTGGAGCAGCTGCCTGCTCTGCATGGCTATGAGGCTGACCCAGAGTGGCGGTTGTTATTTTAAGTAATTCACGTTGGAGGGAGGAAGTGACTGAGGAAAATGTGAAAATGAGTAGCTCTTGCAAGATGTGTGTGATAAAGGGAACAGGGAACATAAAGACTGACGAAGAGGCACATCTGTTATTTTTGCTCCTTTTTATAGCAACTTCCAAGTCAGACTTTTCACACTAAGTAGGAACCCCTTAGCTCCTGAGCAATTTCCTGACCCAAGCCCTCATTAGCCCTGGTGGGAGCAGAGGAGGGTGGGTGCTGTGGGGGCTTCAGAACCAGAGCGAGCCCTCGGAGCAGCCCCCACCCCACTACCAGCTCTGTGCAGGCGGAGGTGGTGGGCTTTGAATGCCAGCCCTTTTCTCTATTGCCCTCCATTTATTGAAGAAGGGGGTGGCCTGCCTCAATCAGTCCCTAAACCCAGGGACATTCGTACCCAGACTGTTCTTCACAAGCAGCCAGGAATGCAAAAGGGACGTTTTTATAAGAAGATGGACACTGTCTCCTTAATGTGGGGGAAATACTGGCATTCTCTCCGGAGTCATTTTTCCTCTTTTTGGAGGTGGATGGTGTGCCCAGTGGCCAGGCACCAGTGGGGCCTGAGCCTGGGGACTGGCCTAAGTGTCAGGGATCAGGCAGATGGAGCCTAATAACTCAGAGCTTTCTTCCATGGGACTGCTCTCTGTTCCAAGGCCCATTAGCTGCTGTGAGGAAGGACTGCTGGAGGTCCACTGTCCCTGAAATAGCCCCCAGTCAGCCTGCTGTGGGGCCTCCGACGTCCCCTATGCACCACCTTTAAAATGAAGCATCAAAGGCTCTGGTTAAAAAAAAAGAAAACATGGCGGGAGAGTGTATGGATTAAACTGTTAGCGGTTAGCGCCTTAGCTCTCATCAGCTTAGTTCTGTTGATGTGTGCTCAGCTCTGTGCTAAGATTTATTGTTGGATTCAAGGGAAAGAGATGCCCTGCTCTTGCCAGGGTGGCAGTCGCCTCCAGGAACAGCTTCTTCAGAGGAAGGAAAGGGGGATCTGAAGACAGATGAGAGGGAGGGCGGAGGCAAGACCTTCTGCCAGGAACAAGGGTGGGAAGAGTGTTTCAGGAAAGTGATGGAATACTTGGAGTAAGCGCCAGGAGGCATGCGAAAGAGAGAATGGCCTGTCCAGGAGTGAGGGGGGTCAGTGGGCGGAAGCCACGAGCCTGCAGGGGTGCCTCCCAGCATGGTTCTGTTAATTTCTTCGGGGGTGGAGACAGCCTGGAAGTAGAAGCGGATGGCAAAGTCATCACTGGCTATGGGTTGGCCAGCGGGTACAGCAGTAGGACCACCCTCCCCCCTTCTCCAGTTGGGACAGGACAGGAAGTAAGCAGGGAAGGTGCAACTATGTGACTGGATTCTGGCTGATGAGATGTAAGAAAAGGTTTTGGATGAGAAGGCTGCAGAATGGGTCGATAGACTGCTGGGGCTCTCTCTTATGTTCTTCCCTCATCATCCTTCCTCCATCATGCTGTCTGGAATGTAGACACCATGGCTGGAGCGCAGACAGCCATCTTGGACTGTGAGACTATGTGCTAAGAATGAACAGCAAGGGAAGAGGAGCATGGGTCCTCGATGCACTTAGAGCCACCATTCCACCTCTGGGCTAACTCCGGACTTGTTTGATGCGAGACATAAACTGTAATGATTTTAAGGGCTGTTATTTTGGGTTTTCTATTATATGTCAGTGACCCTAATCCTAACAGATACAGATCAAGTACGCGGAAGTCATGGGTAAATTATAAGAATGTCATTAAAGTGATTGACCGAAGCGTCTTAACAAAGTAGGAAAGGACAAGGAGCCAAGATGTAGACAATACATTGGAGAATGAGGGCTCCAGCCCTTGGGGCACTAACATAGCAGAGCAGGCTGGCAGGGGCAGAAGGTTTTTAAGAATGGAAAACCGGAAGTTGTGGTTAGTAAGTAGCATTTCTGATTTTATGGTTTCGGAGTTTTCTCGGCAAGATGTGGCCATAGTAAGTGCTAACATTTCCTAAATGCTTCCTATGCAGCCGGCTCCCTTTTAATTGGCGTGCCGAATCTCACTCCTCACCATAACTCTGGAAGGTAGTTTCTTTTGTCAGCCTGTTTCATACATAAAGAAACTGAGGCTCAGAGAGGTCAAGAAACTTATCCACTAACTGGCTGGGGTGGCATTGGAACTCAGACAACATGACTACAGAGCCCAAGCTCTTAGCTGCGCCCACTCTTTTGCCTTCCACCATATGGGGGACCACCGTCAGGGGCTACCAGGAGAATCACACAAGCACAGAGAGGTGATGGCTTGTGAGGCGGCTGGTGGCTGCATCTTCTGGATGGACATTCAAACCCCCAGCATGGCTGCAGGAGGCGGGGTGGAGGGGAAGGCAGTGAGCCACAGTACTAGACAATGAGTTTACAGACCAGGGCGAGCAGAGGGCAGGACAGTCATGACGGGAGCCTTGAAAGAGTATTATGAAGGAGCTGAGATCTGGCCACCCAGGAGCGCACCAACCCTGGCCCTGGCCTTGGGGTTCTGAGCCTTGGAAGACAACACAGAGTCCAGGGAACCAGCACCCCATAGTGTGCGTTAGATTCCAGCTGAAGCAGAAGGGCGGGCTCCAGAACCAGATGGCCCGGGTTCCTCAGACAAGTTACCTAACCTTTTGTGCCTCCGTGTTCTCACGTGTATGGGCACAGTAATCGTTCCCATCTTGTAAGACTGTGAAGATGAAATGAATGAACACTCTGCCCAGTGCCTTAGCAGCCTAGCACGCCGTGAGCACTCAGTACTGCTGAGGATGCCGTTTCAGAGCTTCGTGGAGAAGGTAAAGTGTTGGGACAGAGCAGAGCAAGATGAGGAGAGGCTTCTGGAATGGAGGAGGACGAACCACAGAGCTTGGCCAAACTCCTGTCGGCGAAGGCTCCTACCCCCATCCTCTGGGCATCGCTGTGGACGTGTCCCTAGACCTCCTCTCCTCGGGATACTGGCTCGTCATTCTGTTTCTAATATAAGGAAAGAACCCTTTTTAACTAAAGGTCTGAACATCTCGGGAAGGGGGAAGTGTTTTCGACTCTGAGCCCCCAGACCTGCCCCGGCTTTGCCGGCACAGCCAGGATGGGGCCTGGCTCTGTTTCACTGTCCTCCTCATCCTGCAGGTGCCCTATTCCCCAGCTCCAGGCCCTGCTCCTGCCCTGGCCACAGATGCTGCCTTGGCTGTGGCTGCTTCACATTCTGTCTGGCCCTGGAGGGTCCCACCCACTCTCTGCATGGCCAGCTCTTTGCCCCTCTGAGTCTGCAGTTGTTATTAGGCACCACTGAAACCCAATCCTGTTGAGGGAGTTGTTTTTATTAGCAAGTGTATTAAAGTTGGCATCCGTGTGTCTGTTTAGGAAGCCTTCTGGTGGGGCGAGGTGAGTATTAGTGAGGATGACAGAGCCAGGCCGCCCTGGGCCAGAAAAGCATCTGGATGGCCATGGGACTGGAGTCAGGTCTGAATCCCCTCCTTGGTCTCAGCACCTCTGGGTCAGGAGGGCGCAGCTCCAGGTCATGCACTGGCTCAGCCTCAGAGCCCAGGTCTTCACTCTGCCACTGACATACTGTGTGATGCTGGACAAATCATTTCGCCTTAGTGGGCAAATGTATTTTTAAAGTTCAAATGTATTTTTAAAGTTCAGTCTGTGAAATAGAAAGACCGGCTTTTAAAAGGCCCAAGCAAAAGAACTGACATGAAAATGCAGTGACTGTCTTATAGGTCACCACGTATGGAATGCCCAGCCTGCTGCAGGTACTGTGGGAAGGACAAGAACCTTCAGAGCTGACTGTCAGGACAGTGCTTGGGTGGCGTTGGAGACGCTGCACAAAGCTAGCGAGTGGAAAGGCTGAGATCTAGGTCTTGGTAAGAAGAACTGCAAAGGTCATGCTATTTCTTCTGTGCCAGCAGCAAAACAGCCTCAAAAACGACCCCACCCTGGGGTGCGTGGGAGGCCTGGGAAGTGAGGTGAGCAGAAGAGAAGACGGGATTAGGGCAGAGTTAGGAAGCAAAGTGGAGAAAGGAAAGGGTTCCACACGGGCACATTAGAGTGGGAGGCGCATGAGGTGTGTTTGGGGACCTGGGCCTCCCTCCCTTTCTCTCTCCCTCCCTCCTTCCTTCCTCTCCTCTTTTTCTTCTTCTCCCTCTCCCCTCCTCTCTCCTTTCCTCCCTCCTTCCTTCCTTCCTTCTTTTTTTAGTGATAGTTACATGGGTGTCTTCACTTTGTAATAATTTGTGGAACTGTACACCATGATTTGTGCACTTTTCTGTACATATGTTATGCTTTTTTTTAAAAGGTTAAAAAGAAAATAGAACTTTGCAGCATATATTTCTTGAGTCCAAATTTATTTTTAAAGTTCATACTCATACTATTACTTATGCAGCTCTCATCCGCATCTATTCAAATGACATTAAAAGTTACGTTTAAGAAACTGAAGATATCCAGGTAAAATTCCCAAGAGTCTGGATTAATGTACAGATTCCAGAAGTGAAATTCTGGGAATTGCTGACTCTTCCTTTGGCTGACTAGCTCCTGACATGGAAGCCACCATTGGTCATAGACCTTCCTTCCTCCTCCTGCCCAGCTAGAAGACTATTTTCATCTGCCTCTCTTGAATCTAGGTTGACTACATGACTCAGGTTAGCCAATGAGATATGAGCAAAGTTTTAGGTGAGACTTTGGGGAATGTCCTTAAAAGGAGAAAGATCCTCCACCTTAGATGTGATGGCTGGAGCTCTAGTGTCTACCTTGGTACGTACATGAGGACAAGAGCTTCATCCTGGGGAAATTAGAGCTAGAAGGAGCCCAGATCGTCAAAGACTCTTTCGAATGGATCTAATCCTCTAGCCTTGGATTGCTTCCATTTGAATGTTTGTTATATAACAGAGAAACAAAATGTGTATCTTTATTAAATCTTGTCATTTTGGGGATTTCTGTCCCTCAGAAATCCTAATTCTAATTCATACTTCTCCCATGAAAGAAACAATGGCCCTCCTTGTCCTCCTTATGCCTTATGATTAACCAAGGATCTGATGGAAACCCACCCTTTGACAAATTGGAAAGCCAAGAGGTCACTCACCACCCTAAAAAAATGCCATTAACCACTTCCTGGCATTAGACCCTACATGAAAGCTAAATGGACAACCCAAGTGGTATGATTTTGGAGGATCCAGGAAGTCTCCCAACTCTTTCACATATATGGTGCCTGAAATTCCATCTTTATGTATTAATGCATCGATTATACAGCTATGATAATTCCTCCTCGAATGCAAATGATTCTAGGGAGGAGTACTATATTACTTCACCTCAGTATGAAGTCATTTACTTTAGAAGTAGATGCCGAGTTAGGACATTTCAAAGACGAATGGGAAGTAGGGGGAACATTTAGCCCAGTGTTTTTCAAACTAGGCTCTGGCAAACCCTCACATTCTAAGATGGTGTCTCCGGGCTGCCACTGAGCAACTCTTTTGCTTTGAAGCCAAGGTTTCAATGCTGGGAAAACTTTTAAAAACCGCAGCTCTCTTTTTATTTTATAGGCTAGAAGTCCAAGGTTGCCAATAGGGTTCCTCAAGCTAACTGAATTCAGATGGCCAGTTCGTGGCAGAGTCAGACCTAGAATTTAGGTTTCTGTCTCTCAGGACCGTGCTCTTTCCACTATTCCATGCTTCCTTCAGTAAGCTTCAGACTAACCGTTGACTTTCAGACAGTTAACCTTTAGACTTCCTGAAGATTAGCTTCAGACGACTGTTATGGGGATGAGATAGTGAGAGTAAATGCAGGTAAGTTTGGGTGGGAGGAGGGCGAAGCGGGCAGATCCTGGTCTGGGTTTCACTGGGGATGCTGGAGCATCATCCTGGCACTTGGAGTAGTCAGGTGCTGTAGAGGATGGAGGGAAGCCACAAAGGACAGCTGACTACCATCACAAATTTGTGAGACTCACCGAAATCACTCCATCTCAGGCCCTAGTAAATAATGCTGTTTACCTTAGACTTATATAGCTTTATAGTTTACAAAATGCTCTCACATCTTTACATTTAATCTTCACAAACTTGTACTTT
Source organism: Pteropus vampyrus (assembly GCF_000151845.1). Classification (NCBI taxonomy): domain Eukaryota; kingdom Metazoa; phylum Chordata; class Mammalia; order Chiroptera; family Pteropodidae; genus Pteropus; species Pteropus vampyrus. The sequence goes on from NW_011888784.1 coordinate 5,728,667, forward strand.
GAGTGATAGATGTTATATTTTTCAGTTCACACGTGAGGACACCAGAGGGTTAAAGAAAGTCTTTCCTGAGCTCACAGAGCTGTGACCTAAAGCATGTCTCCTCCAGACACCCGGTCCTGAGATCTTTCCTGCCACCCTACAGCACCTCCTACACTCTAGGATACTGTCAGCCACACTTTCTCCAGCCTGTCACAGCCTTTGCAGCCAAACACTAAGGAATTCAGACAACAAGTATAATCTGTTTCCACAGTTGTAAGTTGGCTGACCTGTGCCTGGCTGCCTAAGGAGCCTGGCGATTATAGTCATAGGTACTAGCAACAGTAAACTAGTAGTGTCTGCGTGCATGAGTGTGTGCGCGTGCGTGTGCGTTTAGGGGGGATGGGCAGGAGACAGGGCCACGGGTGATGCTGTACGTGGTTCTGAAATGTTTCTTGGATGTGGAAAGGGCACATCTCCCCAGTCCCTTCTCTGCCATGAACACTACTTGATCACAGCAACAGTGTTCCATTAAAAAGAGGAAAGGGGAAACATTAAGTGGGAAAAGTGCTCCTGATGACGGTGGATATGGAGGCTGACTCTCCAATATCCCTTTCCTCTCCATCTGTGTAGCAGCAATGTGGTTTCCGGAATTAACCCCCGTTCCTGAGGAGGGTTCTCAGTAGACTAAGCTGACTACGGCAATACCATCCTCTTGTCAGTGGCGCAGGGACCCAGGCGTGAGGCGAGCGGTGCCTGGCATCCCTCTGTGGTTATCACTGGCCCCGGGTTAGAGAAGAGTGTCTCTCTCCCCTCGCCTGCTCCTCTCCCCTCCTCCCCAGTCCCAGTTACTGTCTGCACCCATCATATGACCACTCTTAGGAAGAAGCCTATACTTTAATTTAGGACCTTCAGAATAGGAGACGGACACACTGCCCACTACATCAAAAGGGCTGCTAGAAGCCTATACTTTATTCTTTCTTTTTTGAGTACATACATTCTTTTTTTTTTTTTTTTAATTTTTCAATAACAGTTGACATTCAATTCTATTTTATATTAGTTTCAGGTGTACAGCGTAGTGGTTAGACATTTCTATAATTTACAAAGTGATCCCCCTGATAAGGCTAGTACCCACCTGGCACTAAACATAGTTATTACAATATTATTGACTATATTCCCTAAGCTGTACTTTACATCCCCGTGACTATTTTGTAACTACCAATTTGCACTTCTTAATCCCTTTACCTTTTTTCACTCAGCCTCCCAACTCCCCTCCCATCTGGCAATCATCGGTTTGTTCTCTGTATCTATGAGTCTGTTTCTGTTTTGTGTTTTTGTTTATTTTGTTCTTCAGATTCCACATATCAGTGAGATCATATGGCATTCATCTTTCTCTATCTGACTTATTTCACTTAGCCTAATACCCTCTAGGTCCATCTATGTCGTCACACATGGTAAGATTTCATTCTTTCTTATGGCTGAGTAATATTCCATTGTATTTATGTACCACTTCTTCTTTGTCTAATCGTCTACTGATTTAAAGTATAGTATCCTATACTTTAGATCAGCTCCCCCCAACTTTTTTGGCACCAGGGACTGGTGCTCCTATGAGAATCTAATGCCTGATGACTTGAGGTGGAGCTGAGGTGGTGATGCTAGCTCTGGGGAGCGGCTGCAAATACAGATGAAGCTTTGCTGGCTCTCCCACTACTCACCTCCTACTGTGTGGCCCAATTCCTAACTGCCCTGGACTGGTACCTGTCCATGGCATGGGAGTTGGGGACCCCTGCTTTAGGTGGCAGAGCAGAGGATGACAAAATCCTGGGGTCTAAAAATACTGATTAGCCAATCATGGAGCCCACATCACCTTTTTCTAATACATGGGATAATAAATTTCTCTATGATTCCTGTTACTTTAGTCAAAAGATCTTAATTGATACACTGACCTTCAGGACATAAGAATTCTGAACACAAGGAACACAACCCACATCCATGCTAAGTAGTCCCTAGTGACCAGAGGCATGCGTTTATGAGACCACTGGGCAAAGTTAGAGGGCACTCTATGCATAGAAATGTTATCCTATAATCTCCAGGCTGTACCTCACGGATAAATGAATCTGTGCTAACACATTGATGTTGGATGAAGACTAACATGTTGTCATTTATCCAGCTTTTGTGGACACAGTGCCTGAACACAGAGGAATGACTTATACAGTGACTCTTTAGGTTAGTAGGGTAGGACTTTGTGCACGGGCCTCTGCATGTCACATGGTGTGGATCAAGAACAACTACAGCCTATTGGTTAACTCTGCTCACACCCATTCATTTCTGTATTATTTGTACTTTTACACTGCAATAGAAGATTTGTATGCAACAGAAACTGTATGGCCCACAAAGCCTACAGAATTTGCTATCTGGCCCTTTCAGAAAAAGGTTGCTGATCTTTGGGGTACAGCACTGTCTCCTTGGCCTATAAGTAATGACAATCTGGGCAAACCTACAACATAGCCAAGCCAGGCTGTCATATTGGTGACTACACTTGTAGCCAATGATCTGTTTCCGGTGTGTTTTCCAGCAGAATACACCGATCCTGTTGTTTTTTGCATGCAAGTATTGATATTACTGGCTGACCGGAAATTTCCTTTAGAAAGAATTCTGTTTCCACTAATTCCTGTCATAACGTCAGATATGTGTTCCTCCAGAAAACCACTCCCCATTAGAGTGCACTGAAAACGTCTGAGGATGTAGTTAAGTGATGGTTACCTGTAAGTTTCCTTCCAGGGCTCTGAGTGCACTTCTCATGGGACGTCACCTGTGTTACAGGCACTGATGATACTTCCAGTTAAATTTCTCTCCGTCAGGAACACTAGGATTTAAATGAAAGCTACCAGAGCCTTTCCCAAGAACAGGGTTTTAAAAGGAAGGGGGAAGAGAGTGTTTTTTCACCAGGGACCTATGGAGTAGAGGAAATCCCCAGAAAGTGGCCAAAAGAGTGTGCCACAGACGAGCTCTGAGATCGTGCCAGTGCTCAGTGGACCAGCCCCGGGTGACCACGCTTAACCGATTTCATTTTTCCATGTCAAATGAATTGAAGGACAAAGCACTTAATACAGCGTTAGCTTTCATACGGGTGGCGATCCTCTGCCCCTTCTTGCCTGCTCCCCTGGAAGGAGGCAAAGAATTCATTCTCAAGTTGGTACAATAATGAGCCATCAATGGGGTGTGTGATGGGGGCTGCAGCAGTAGGGAGGGTCCTGTCAGGGAAAAGAAAGATAAGCTGTCACATCCATGCCTTTTTAGGCATTTCTCCCTCCAACTGTTCTCCACCAGCCCACAGATTGATTTATCTAAAATGCAGATCTGATCATATCATTCCCCTATTTAAAATCTTGCAGTGGTTCCATGAATAAAATCCCAACTCCCTGTGCTTTGGCTCCTACCCACCCATCCTGCCTCCTGTCTCCAGCCACACTGAGCTGACTGTGCCGCATCGCCCACTGACAGCCTTTGCCCACATTGCTCCCTCTGCCCAGCACACCTCATCTCACTCCTTTACCTGGCTGATTGTCGTTACCTGCCACAATTCAGGTCAAACCTGCCTCCTCTGGACATCTTCCTTGCCATTCCACCCACACCCACCTCCCTACCCCTGCCACCCCCAATTTGGGTTAGAGGTATACCTGTCCTACTAGAGGGTATTGTCTGTCTGCCTTCTTCACTGCACTGCAACCTCCTTTAAGGGCACAGACTGTGAATTGCTGATTCTCATTTCCTCGGCATGTCACTTGATACCCTAGCACATAGTTGACACTCCCGCCACGTCTACCAAATGCCTGGAGCTCTCATTGAGAAGCGCAGGTGGTGGTGAAATGATGCATGCGTTGCTGTGGCCATGGCATCAGCACTGGGCATCACCCCTGGTGTCTTAAACGTGGTCATAGTGGAACACTCATCCCCTTCTTCTTTTCAGGTAACCAAGGAACACTAAACATTTTGAGCAGATATATTTATAAGGCATTCTTTTGAAATTCTAGCATTATGCAGACCACCAACGGAACATGTCAAGGGGCCTGCACTGGACTGGAAGTGAAAACATACTCCCAGCTAAATTCAACAGTGCTCCTCCTCAAAGGGCAGAACCTGAGCCCTGTGTTTCTACCTTAGGGCTCAGCCTTCAAGGTGAGCAAAGATTCCAGGTCCATTTTGGCCACTGTGCCATATAAATGTGTTCTGCATGACCTTATTATAAACAGTGTTGCTGTTTCTGGCTACCCGCAGTGGAAATGGATCTTTCTGCACTGCGACACATTGGATGCGTACACCATTATATAATAATAATAATAATAATAATAATAATAATAATAATAAAACAATGTCTCTCCCTTTTGAAACAAACTGGATACATTACAGCAGATTCAGTGTAGACACACCTGGGGGGCAAAGCTAAGACAGAGGAGGATGTTTCTCAGGCTGCAGACATGAAGCCCAAAAGGCAAGTTCATATCCATGTTCAAGATTATTTAATAAGTTATTTAGAATACAACTTGTACGTCATGAGGGAACTGGACAGAGGGGTTTAAATTATAATTCTATAATAACAACTTATTGGAGACAAGACTGATGAAGTAGAGTCCAGTCTCTGCAGCTGACCGTGCCATGGTAAACCCTGGCTGCCTGGATTCCGAGGTTATCAATGGGCGTTCCCACTGATTGCAAGACTCCCCACCCCCACCCCACCGCATCACACACAAAGTGTCCCCAAACCAGGAATCAGCCTCTTGAAACCTGCCTTATTAACACAAATATAAAGAAGCGCAAGAACAGCATGTACTTATCACAAACTCCTTGAACACACAGGCGGAATGTCACTTACATAATCTGGCAGGTTGCAGTTGTGCTATCTGATACGAAACGCGGCTTTCTTGGGAACCTCTAAGGTCTTTGTTAAAAAGGCATCTTTCCATTTTATATTGGAGGCGACGATGCTCACAGCATGAGCAATGCCCATCAGTTATCGGTAATTTAGTAGATGGTGCCAGTGTTGACATTTGTTCTTGGCTTAATTGTGTGCAAGTGTGTGTTTGAAACAATGACGCAGCTGTCCCCATTCCTGGCAATTAGGATGTAAAAATGGTGCTCGCTGACTCTGGCATCATGATCAGTTATCCATGTGTTTACTCTTTTGTTTGCAAGGCTTTCTGAGTGTTTGCTGCAATTCTGCAACCGGAATACACATTCGGCTTAAAATGGAACCCGGATCCATATTAATAGCAACAACAGGGACTGCAGACCTCCATGTTTCAAGATCTTCTGTGTCTGACTCCAGCACAGATGCTCGTGTTTGTGTGTGTGTAAAAGATGCTTCTTTGACTTGCTGCGAAGACAGTCAGATTTAAAATACTATCAAGATTAGAAGAGCAGTGTCAGCAAAGGTGCCCTGGACAGCGCTGATCATCTGCCTAGTAGCAAGTAATCCGGGTCCTTCCCACACAGAAACTGCCACGAAGTTCTAACTGCAGCTAATGTCAGCATCGGTCTGCGTCGCTAATTCGTGCAGGTGACCTGGCCATTGAGGAGAGTCAGTACCAGGGTTTAAAGCTGTTGTTTTCCCTTGACTCTTTTGGCTCTTGGGCGTGTGGGCTTTTTGCTATTAGATTAGCCAGTTACTGTTAGTGTCAGCGAGGGTGGAGACCAGTTCCTTATTAGGTCATGGCAAGTCTGCATAAAATACCTATGAAAAAAAATAATTTGGGGGGAAACTGGCAGTAGTCATTAAAACTGAACATGGGCACACTCTGTGGCCCAGCAATTTCACACCTAATTACTGACACCCAATACATACCAGATATGCATGCCTGTATTCACCAAAGGACATGAAAGGTTCATAGCAGCAACTACCCAGGTCACCATCAACAGTTGAATGGGTAAATAAGTTACATGCAACGGTAGCATACTCTATAGCAGAAAGATTAAGCAAACTCCAACTCTATCTATAAACTATCTAAACTATAACACACAAGCATTAGTTTTCTATCACTATGAAACAAATTACCACAAATTTAGGGCTGAAAACAACACGCACTTACAGGCTCGCAGTTGTGTAGGTCTTAAATCTGGGCATGGTGTAGCTGGGTTCTCAGCTGAGGGCCTCACAGGCTGAAGTTAAGGGGTAGGTGGCTGGTGATCAGGATCCTCTTCCAAGTGCATTCAGGTTGTTGGCAGAATTCAGGGTCTTTTGTGTGATTCGGTTTGGCTGTCATTTCCTTGCTGGTTGTCAGCCAGGGGCTAATCTCAGTTCCTAGAGGCTGTCTGCATTTCTTGCCATGGGGACCCCTCTGTCTTCGAAGCCAGCAATGAAGAACTTCCCTCATGTCAGTCTCTCTCATACTTCAAATCTCTTCCCAGTCCCTTTTAAGGACTCATGTGATCAGGTCCATTAAGAATAATCTCCCTATCTTAAAGCCAACTGATTTGGGCCTTAATTACATCTGCAAAATCCCTTTGCAGCAGCACCTGGATTAATGTTTGATTGAATAACTGGGAAAAGGTGTGTGTACAAAAGACGATGATGGAACCTCTGGGGTCATCTTAGAACTCTGCCTGCCATGCCCAACGACGTGGATGAATCTCACAGTCAACGGTGAGGAAAGAAGTTAGACATAAAAGAATATATAATGTATGATTCCGTTTGTATAAAATACAAGAACAGGAAGCACTGGTCTTTGGTGTTAGAATTCAAATAGTGGTTACTCTTGAGAATGTAGGAGCTGGAAAGGCACAGAATGGGATTCTGGGGGCTGATAATGTTTTTGTTTCTTGATCTGCGTGTTGGTTACATGGGCGTGTTCAGCTTGGGAAAACTCAATAAGCTATACATTTTTAAAGAATAATTTGGATTTATTACTTTAAAATAGATTTTTTTAAAAAAAGGAAGTATGTACCCAAAGACAACTATCAGAGTGGGTACCTGGTGTGGAGAAAAAGCAGGAAAAGAAAAGCAACAAGGGCACTTTGCCTGGAGTAACGATGATGGTACCTCACGAACTCTGCAGGTGAGGGCCCATGTGGCGACACGCTGGAACTCTGTCAACCTGGACCTGTGTGGGGGACCTACCACGTAATTTGTGTGGCCCAGCGCAAAGTGAAATACAGGGCCTCCTTGTTCAAAAATTATGAACTGGAAGACAGCGAGAGTGGAACATAAGCCGAGGGGGGGGCGGGGTGGGGAGTAGGCACTGGTCACACTCCCATGAAAGCCAGCCCTACCTATATGCGTGAGAGAAAGAGCCACAAGACTCCAATGACTTCTCCAAAGACTTCTCCTTAGGTGAGTTACTTTGGGCAAGTAGAGCTTTGATTCTTTCCACTGTAAAATGGGTTAGCCAGAGGCTAGGAGGTGCTAATTCATTAATGTATGCAAGAGCAAGTACTTTTTGATGTATAAGATACCAAAGAAATATCAGGTTTATTATAATAATGGACCATCTAAATATTTCTGTGTTATTTCTTTAATTGGTTAAAAAGCCTATCTGTGACCTCGGGAGTAATATTTATTTGACACATAAACTCTTTATACGAGGTACAGGTTCTATTTCCACCAATAACTTGTGAGTTCACACGAATTCCAAGTTATTGGTGGAACCCTAATCATGAGATTTCAATGTGCATTTTTTGGTCTTTCCAGTTCAAAGAGGAAACTATTAAATGTCAAGGCCAGGGTATTGGATTCTGGGCACTTCCCCATCAATTTTTTTTTTCTTTTGGCTATAAGAGTTGCCTCCAAGTTCTGACTCTAGAACCTCCCTCAGTGGCTGGAGGGCCCTGGGCAAGGGCATCCTAGAATCATCCAGCGAGAGTTCAGTAGTGAATGCCACGGGCACGTGACTCCCCAGGCTCCAGGAGACTGCGGTGGCAGGATAACAGGACTGTCGCTTGGTGTGGCTTGGTGTGCGGGGCGGGGTGCGGGGAGGTGGGGGGAAGGGGAGCGCGTTCGGGTGTCAGGATTTCTGAAGGGGCACGAGTTCGGCATTGCACTTCTGTATTTATTTTCCCTGGTGTGCACTCTTGAAGCACAAACCTTTCTAGACTTAGTGACTTACTAAACCTTTCGGGGACTGTGGTACCCGAAGGCAGCCAGCTGCCTGACCTAAGATTTACAAGTGGTTCCAAGGATGAGACAAGGTCCCAGTGTCTCGGTGACAACAAGGTCTTTGACATACAACCGGGAGCTGCAGCTGGGGAGGGAGTGGAGGCCTATGGCAAGGGCCGAGAGCCCCTGAATTTCCTCCCCGCAAGAGTCGGGCGCCGGGGGCCATCAGCATGCAGGAGCGGCGCTCGCGCCGTCCTTGAAGGGCTGCCCGACTGACCTTGCCCAGCATTCATTCTCCGGAGAAATCTCTCGGAGAGCGCGCGGACGCTGCCACCGCGGTGACTCAGTGCCCTGCGCACCACATGCAAATGTTCCCTTCCAGCAAGCACTGCTCCGCCGCAGCGGCTTCCCTTTCCTGCCCCCTTTTAAAATTCCACGATTCAAACTCGGCGTTCTGCGCTCCACCCTCCCCCTCTCCACCACCCGCCTGTCATTAGCCAGACTGTCCCGGTGTTTCGTCTCCCACCTCCCAGATGCAGAACTGAAGGCCAACCTTCGCGCTCCCTCGCGGCGGGCCGGGGGGATCGGACGCGGTCCGTTGGGGCAAGGGCACTGCGCTGGGCAACCGCGATCCCGAGCGCCACCGGAGGGGGCGGTGCGCCGCGCTCTTGGGCGCACCGGCGGAAGACGGCCCGGGCCCTGCTCCCCATTGGCCGCCACCTCGGCGGGAGGGGCTGCCCCGGGTTTGGGGCACCTGGCCGTTGCCCCTCCGCAGGGAAATCGTCGGATGCCGGGCGCCGGCGCCCGGAGGTAAAGCCATCGGGAGGAAAGACCCGGAGCCGCAGCCGAGCTCCCTGCCGCCAGCCCTGCCCTGCGCTTCGCCCCGGCGCAGGCGACGCTCGGATGCCCCCCTGCGCTGGCCGCGCCATCGGAAACTTTGCCCCGAGAAGTCCCGGTCCGTCTGATCACGCCGAGAGGCACCTGGTAGATCGTGCGCCCCCCGGGGCCCCGGAGCCCCGCGCGTGATTGCGGGGACCCCCCGGCGCCCGGCGCCTGCCGCGCCCCGCCGCGCACGAGCGGCCGCCAGGATGCGCTACGCGGATCCCTCGGCGAACCGGGATTTGTTGGGGAACCGAACTTTGCTTTTCATCTTCATCTGCGCCTTCGCTTTGGTGACCTTGCTGCAACAGATCTTGTATGGCAGGAACTACATCAAGAGGTGAGAAAGTACGAGTGCGGGCAGGGGTGCGCGGAGCGCGCGAGCGAGCCCCAGGTGGCGTCCGCAGCGTCCCCCCTGCCCGGGCGTCCTGGGTTCAGTGGCCGTGGGGTCTGCACTTAGCCACAAGCACCGCAGCGTTAGGTTTGGGTTTCAGCGGCGCTCCAAAGCGCATCTCCCCTCCCAGCAAGAAGAGAGTCTGCCCAGCACAGGCTGGAGGGGCCGACGACTTTGTTCTGCAGTGAAAAATGAGGGACAGGCTAGAATTCCCAGTGGCCAAGCTGACAGTAAATCCACTTGAATGCCCCAAGTGAGAGAGGGGGTTATATCGGTGTCCCCCAAACCTAGAGCACCGTGGCCATTCGTCAACCAAATGGCCATGGAGCTCTAGATTTGATTAGATTACTTCGCCAGTCCTGAGCTTTTGTGGGGGTCCTTGGGAGTAAAAGCATATGTTTTTTCCCCCCGGAGCCTCAGATTAAGTGGGGGTGACAGTGGGCCAGGACGATGTGACAGGGATAATGAACTTATAAATCAGTAAACTCTGGATCTGTGAAACTCACAACCTGATGCCTTCTAAAGGTTCTTTCTTACCCTTACATAGAAGGCCAGAGCTACAGCAGAAGTTAACCCTCCCCTGGTGGGGCTCTGTTCCCACTCACCCCACCCCATCCACTGGCCAGCTCCATTAAGAGAAAGAGCAATAGGAGGTGTCACTTGGAAACTCAGGCCCCGGCTCAGTCCCTGTGTGTGCGGAAGATACCCTGAATACCAGCGTTGTTTTCTGCCCTCTCAGCTGGCTGAGGGGGGAAGCGTTGGTTACTCTGCCTGGTCAGGGCCTGGGCAGAGCGCTGTCTAGGATAGATACGCCATATCCCAGCCTCTTTTGGAAAGAACCCCCTTCTCCTTTCTGCTGTAGGTTTTTTCTTTGCTGCCAGTGTCTCCCTACTCTCTCTGCCTTTCCCTCCAGGCTGATAAAGACCAAAATGCCTCTCTAGCTGTATAAACATACCGTCTCTTCTCTTTTCATGTTTTGGGTTCCACATCGGTCATTTGTGCCCCCCAGTCTGGGCGGCACGTGGGGGTGGGAGAGTGAGGGTTGCTGCTGAGTCTGGCACCATAGTAGGAAAACCAGTTAGGCCATTTCCCCCTCCATGTCCCAGAGCCAGGAGTATGAGGCCCCTTGTCCAGGACATTTGCTTCCACACAGCCTCTGCTCCCGACCATCCCAAAGAGTGTTCTTCGCTGGTCAAAGGCAGCTGATGAGCTCTGCTTGGTGCTGGTGGCTTTAAAGGACATTTTCAGTCTCCTGGCTTGTTGGAGCCCGTTGGACCTGCCTCTTTTGGTTACTGCTGCCATTCTCTCCTCCTCCCCGGACCCCAGGTGTCCTTATGCAAAGACAGCTGGGTCCCAAACAGCCTGCTGCAGCCATGCTGGCCTCTGCCTGCTGTACTTGTTCCTCAGCACAGTGGCTCTGGGGTTCTGCCCTCTGCTGGCACCTACCGAGAGCTGCAGGGGCTGCCGGGACCCCTGCTGTCTTGTGGACAGTGAGAGAATATCAGTGCCCATGGTAAATGCCTTGCTCTGGCAAGCCCTCCCTGGTCCTAGGTGGATGGGCTAGCTGCCTGGAGTTCGGCAGCAAGAATACCAGTTGCTTCTCATCCTTCCTCACACAGAGACTTTGGGCCTCTAAGTCTCAGATGCCACCCCGAAGGCCTCACCCCAGGGACTTGGTCAATCCAGTCAAGCCAGCAAAACTTGTACATACCCCATCCTGGAAGGGTGCAGTGTAGTCTGTAAAGAAGACAATGCGGTCCTGGTATTCAGGGGGCTCGAAGTCTGTTTGGGGGAAACAAAACGGCCGCAAACGAGATAGTTACAAAGTAAGCGTTAAAATGTCTGAGGTGGGAGGCACCGCTGGGCTGAAGCATTAGGGAAGACTTCCCGGAGGAGGTAGAACCTGAGTGGGCTCTTGAAGGAAGGATAAAATTTGGCTAGGTGGAGGGGAAGTGCACATCCAGAACTGAAGAAGGCAGCAGCAAAGGTGCACAGATGTGGCATCACCTCTCCTCACCTCTCCCATGTCTGACCCTACCCACACCAGGGCACTTGCCTGACGATTGGTTATTTCTTCATGGAGGCCACCCGAACCCTGAACCAGGTTCCTTTTCCAACTTCTTAGGTTAGACCCTCATTTCTTTAATTTCCAGTCTTTGTTATTTTCTGATGTAAACTTTTAAGGTTATAAAATTTCCTCTAAATACTTCTCTATTTATACCCTTTAAGATTTGGGATGATGATAATGACGACGATGAAGATAACAACTCAGAACTGTATTGTATTTACTGTGCTCCAGGTCCTAGTCCAAGTGCTTTGTATATTACCATACTGAATTCTAACAAGAAGTAATAGGTACTATTACTGTTCTCCTTTTACAGATGAGGAAACTGAGGCATAGCGAGGTTAAATAATTTGTTCAAGGTCATACAGCTAGTAACTACCAGAAGCATTTTCATTATTTTGAATTGCAAATATTTTCTAATTTCTATCATAATTTATTTTTTCACTCGTAAATTTAGAAATATTTTAAAATTTCCAAATACTTTCTTTCTTTAGTTATTGTTTTACATTTTTAACTCAACTGCACTGTGGTAGTAGAATATGGAATTTATGGTGCCGCTTCCTTGAAATTTGTAGAGATTTACTTTGTAGTCTAGTATGCGGTTGATTTTCCTAAGTATTATGGGTGTGCTTGAAAAAAATGTGATTCTCTCATTATTAGGTGCACTATTCTAACACATCTGTTCAATCAAATCATTTTGTATTTTTCAATCTTCTGTACCCTTATTGATTTTTTTTCCTATTCTGCTCGATCATTCAATTTCTAAAAGATGTTTGATGAAATCTTCCTCCATGATAGTGAACTTATCAACTTCTCCTTATCAACTTTTACCTTATGTGTATTGAAGTGATGTTATAAGATGCATATGAGTTTAGACATGTCTTCTTCCTAGTGAGCTAAATCTTTTATTATGGTGTAGTGACTTTCATTATTTCTAGTATACTTTGAGCCTTAAAGTCTATTTTGTCTAATATAATATAGCTAGGCAGCTTCTGTTTGGTTAGTATTTGCTCGTTATAATAATATAATAGCTATTACTAGGGAGGCATGAATTATAGGGATTGGCAGATGCCCCTAGGGCAGCTGCTGGCTTTAAAACTCATTTACTACTTCTTTCTTTGCCAGATTATTCATCCAATTAAGAGGGCATTTTATACATATTTTAATGACTATTTTAGTGGTGTGTGTGTGTGTGTGTGTGTGTGATGTTGCAGAGTAGGTTCCCTGGAAAGCAGATTCTGAGCCAGAGATTGGAGTATAGCATGTTTATTAAGATGTGTTCTTGGGATCAACACCTGAAGAAGGGGGAAAAAGTAAGACTGAGCAGAGGGAGAAACTGAGCTGCAGTGCAGTCCTAGAGAAGGCCTTAGCCAGCCTCATGGGGAACCCTGGAGAGTTGTCTCAGAGGTGAGGAGGCCAGGCCTTTACATGTCTACGTTGAATTTTCAGTCATGTGGGCTGCTTCTGGAAGAGGGCGTAATATTGGCCAAGCTGACTTTCCTCATACGAGGCAATTCCTAGAGGACACTGGGAGCTGGGGGCTGCCAGCTCACAGGCACCCCCAGAAGTGAGGAAGAAAACCTTCGTATTTGAAGGAGCACATGCCGCAGAGAATTTCAGTCTGCCATTTTGCCAGAAAGGGAAGTCTTTGAAGGCCTCCATCTCCTACTCCCTCCCCAAACGGAAGTCTCACCTCCTAAGTAAGGAGGTCTGTGCCTGAAGGCCCAGTCTTAAGGAGAGCATGGCTCCTGTCAGTCAGGGGTCTTTTACATACGTCACATGTGTTCCGACGCTGTGCCTTTACCCACTGTGTCCCCATTGCTGTGCCTCCCCAGCTGTCTCTCTGCCAGTGCAAATCCTGCTTCTCCTTCCGTTTTCAGCCCACAGTGTTCTCCCCCTGCTCTGAATTCATAGCGCCTGTGCTGTTTGTCTCCCATCCAAGTACTAACCAGGCCCGACCCTGCTTAGCATCCGAGATCAGACAAGATTAGACAACCTGTGCTATTTGTACTCAGCACAATCTGTCCAGTGCTGTCCTGTTGCTTTGTGTGTGACCGCACAGCAGATAGGCGCTGAGGCTGGGCCTATTTTGTTCTGCCTTGTATAGAGAGGACTTTCCAATATGCTGTATTCCCCCCAGCCTTCCTCTCTCCTGTACCTCCAGGGTGCAGATCTGGGCTGCCTGCATGTGGCTGGTGCAGGCTTGAGACTTGAGGATAAGAAACTGGGTCAAGGAAAAGTACAGCCTGACTTTGTGCTGTATCCGAATTGTATGTTCGAAGTATTCTCCTCGCCGAATGAACTCTGCCCCCACCCAAGGACAAAGCCTTCTGATCAAGTGCCCTGAGAAACAGGCACAGACCCAGGAGATGGGGACCATGGGAT
>NW_011888784.1:5743664-5748460 GCF_000151845.1 Pteropus vampyrus
GACCAAATATGTATCAAAGGGTAGCTGGAAGGGGCCTGACATTATGTGATGGCCTGGGGTGCCCACTCAGGTGGATCTGGCCCCAGGGGAGATTGGGCAGGCAGTAAAGGTCTGGAACTCAGGCCAGGGAGCAGGGTTGTTTAGAGATTGGCCTGGCGGGGGTGGGGGCTGGGTGAGGTGGAGATGGAGGGTGGGATAGGCTTCTCTTCCGTGCAGAGGCTGGGGACATCCAGGTGGTCAGAGCTGTGTTAGGAGCTTGTCTGGTTTCTCTCTCTGGACTCCTCCCAGGGCTGGGTGCCCCGAGTGCACCCCACTGCCCCTGGCTTGGCAATGCCAGCACCTGAACTCCCCCGGGTCCTGCCCCAGCTGCTTCTTAGTCATAGGCCTTTGTAGAATCATGGACAGCCTTAAATTTCAGGAGGTTCCAGCTGCTCACTGCACCCTAGGTCCCAGGCCTGGGGGTTCTCTAAGAGGCCAGCTCTCTGCCACCCGTGGATCCCCCACCCACTCCAGTGCCTGCCATTTGCTCTACCAGTGTCCTTCTCTCTCCTCTGGGAGTGAGCGGCCAGCTTGGGGAATGCCCCCCATTCCTCTCTTCCCTCAGGATGTTCCACCTGCAGCATCTTTTCTGTTGCCCCAATGAAAGACCCCCACAGGCAAACCTTGGGGAAAGAACCCACTTTCTTTTTCCTCTGAGGTTTTTCTGGGGGGCGTGTTACCTTCTGGCGCTTCACAGATAAAGAATGTGAGTCACTAGTGAGTCAGGAGTGAGGATAGGAAGCGAGAACGTGGGACCTGATTATTATGCCCATTCATCCAGCTGAAAAGGCTTCTCAGCTGGCAGGCATTTCCGCTTTGATCTGAGTGGAAAGGTCCCAGCACCTTCTCTGAGAGGCCTCTCCTGACCACCCACCCAGCTCCTTATGTGGACCTGGGGAGGGAAGAGGACTGTGGGAGGAGGTGGAGGACAATCTGGAAAGGTCTTGCCCTCACGGACTCTGGGGGTGCACCTCACAGACTCCTAGGGTGCCCCAGCTGAGGACTTTGCTCCTCAGAAGCTGACAGGGCGCCCAGCTCCCTCTTGGATGGCTTTGAGGGACCATAGAAAGGCAACACTGCTTCTCTGAACTGATGCCACATTTCCTGCCACCTGCCGCTGGCTCACTCAGCCCTGTCTGCACAGACCATCCTGCTAGCCCCAGAATGAGCCATCATACTCATGCCAGGGCCACTGCAGGCACAAGTTCTCTTCTGGAGCATTCTTCCTTAAAATCCACCTGCTCCCTCATCACCCACTTCCTGTCCGGCTTGGATGTCACCTTCTCAGGGAGAAGACCACCCTGTGTGGAATAGCACCCCTCACCCACTCCAAGCTCCTTACCCTTCTTGCCTACCTTTCTCTTTTCCACAGCATTTTTCATCATCTAATCCCTTACATATTGTGTCGCTGATACATTTATTGTTGATATATCTGTCTCCCTCTAGGAGAAATTAAGTGTCGTTGGGACAGAACCTTTGTTAGTTGTTCATTATTGAATCCCAGCACCCAGCCTGGCATGGCTGTTTGATAAAAATAGAATAATATAATATTTGATATGTATGTATATAATAAAAATAGCATGAATCGATAAAAAAGGGGTATCCTCGGTCAGCTGTGTGGTACCCTCCAAGTGATTTACTGATTAATAAAAGAAGAATGTTTGTACATTTTATTTCACAAGTTTGGTGTGAAAGAAGTAGCTCATTGCCTCATTGTCTCTTGATTGAGAGAAAGACTAAACCTTATCCATCAGTTGGTGGAAAATTTAAGTCTATCATTATGGAGGCACCTCCCCTCCACCCCCACCTCCTAGGGTCGTGTGAAGGTCGCGGAGGCTTCTGTGGAGAAGATTGGGTGGGTCTCCCCGGACCAATCGGGCCTCAGCCAGTCAGCTCACTGCTCTCTCGGAGACTTCTAGAGCCCTAGGTCCAGCCTCCTGAGGTGCCCTAAGTGGGGGTCTTTCTGAACCCCTGCTGTCCATTTAGAGGGAGACATGGCGAGGGAACCTCAAACTACCAAAGCAGAGTGGGCTTCGCAGACCTGAGAAATTTTCCATTCAGCTGTGGTCTCACCTCTTCCTCCACCCACCCCTCCCCAGGTCCGAAGGCCCCCTCCTCCTTCCAAGATGGCGTAGCACAATTTCTTTCAGCCCCCACAACACACATGGTCCTAAAGTAAGAGGGAAAAACAGCCAAGCTACCTTCTCAGGAATGGGGGAGAGGAAATACAAATGAATAATGCAGTCAATTATCCTCCTGGGAAAGTTAGGAGCTGATGTTTTGTGAATGACTTTTTTCTTTCATTATTTTTTTCAAATGGGGCCGACTCAAGGTTATGCTTGTAATAATAGCGCAGTCATTTGCATTCCTATTATATGCTTGGTCGAGTGGGAGGGAAAGGGGTGGTTACAAGCAGGGTTCCTGAATGCGCTCACCTGGGCTCCCTCTGCGGGTGCCTTTTGTGATGGTGAGCATGTCTCTGGTGCACCAGGCAGAAGGCCGAGGGTGGCTGACTCGGCCCCCAAGCTGACCTCTAGATGTGCTGTGTGCAGCTGACTCCTGGGACGGGAGCCAGAACTCTGCTGACAAAAGGGCTGAACTGAGAGTCAGGACTCCTGGGTTCCAGGCCTCGAGTTGCTACCAGCCGGCTGAGGGGTCGCTTCCCACAATCTACCTCAGTTTCTTCAGCTGTGACGGATGAGGCCCATTCTGTCTCCCTCTCAGGACCAGGGTCAGGATGGAGCAAGATGATATAAGTAGGGGGCTGCCAGTTGGCGGGGGGGGGGTCTCCGGGCTGCACGCAGCCTGCAGCATGGAGTAATTGGTCTTCGTGGTGTTTCAGGTTTAAATTAACAGCCGGCATTTAAACTCTGGGAAATTAAAAGTCTGGATATCCAACATCTCTTGGAAAAATGAACAAAGTGGCATTTTGTTGTAGGCGCCTATCTTCCCATATGGCAGCAGTGGGTTGGAGCTCAGGGCACCCACCCCGGCAGGCAGAACATACACCTTAGTTTCTGCTGCCTCCGCTCCACTCATTCTCTGTCCGGACCCCAGAGGCCTGACATCGCTCCCCATATTGGGTTTTTATTGGATGTTTTAGACGGGGTCTGGAACAGTCTAAATGGGCCCAGGAGCGTGGAGATGATGAGTTGTTCAGGGAAAGTGAGTTGTGTGTGGTAAATATGATGCAGAACAGGGCAAATTCCCCGAGCGGGCCTGCACCCAGAGAGAGCGGTCTGGACTGAGCGCAGGAGAGAATTCAAATGCACGCTAGAATTAGAGTCGAAAGGAAAGTAGATTAGGGAAAGGATACCATTCTGTAGAGTGTGGTCTCCTTTCAGCCTGAGAGAGACTCAGAGAACAGAGAGAGAGAGACAGAGACAGTAGGAAGGACAGAGAAAAAGACGCTGTCAGGGATCCCAAGTGTTAGAGGAATTCAGTTTATATATCACTCTTAGTTGCTATGAATTACTGTTTAAAGACTTCGTTTGCCCATTTTCCTTTGATGGTATGGGTATGCCGTGTGAAAGGATAGAGTATGTAGCATGGAAGACCGGCTGGCCATTCCCAGACTTTGATCTATAGGTTCCCCTTGGTTTTAGCCATAGGGAACGAATGATTTTGTTTTGTGTGGGGCACGACTTAAAGACTCTGTTTTCCTGTTTTCCCTGCACAGTGTGTGTGCTAGCAATCCCAGCAGAAATCAGCCTTTGTTCTGCCGATTTCCTCTTGTGCTGTGGCTGCAGGGCTGATCAGCATTTTGCAGTCTCTGAATATAGCTTGATTTAACTTTTAGTTCTCTTGCCTCCTTCCTACATTAAACAGATTTGCTTCTTACAGACAGTCAAGATTCCACTCTCTCTGGTCTAAGGCAATTACCCACCTGCTTTTCATCTCCCCAAATGCTGTCTCTTGCCGCCTTCTATCTCCGTCTCCCAGCTCATGTCCTTATTTATTCCTTTGCTGTCATTTCAGCCTGGTTTGGGGAGGGATCGGAGATAACCATGTGTGTCGAGTCCATCATCTTAAACTAGGAGGAGTGCCCTTCTGCGTTGGAAAACAAGGTTTCATTAAAAGCTTTGCGGTATGTCTGGCCTCTGAGGACGGCACAGTGCTGGCGAGTGAGAGCTCTTCTGGAATAAGTTGCTAGAGGCGGGAACTGAGGGACATACCACATGGGAGGTAGGAGGACGCTGTGACCTTCATCCAGCTAAACCTCAGTTTCCCCATGTACAGTGTGTAACCTCAGCTCTGCTGGTAACGGCGAAATGAGGGGATGGGTGTCAACAAGCAGAGAACACTGCAAAGCTTTATTGTCGTCCTCCTCATGGTTGGACATCACCCTTGTCCCCACTAAGTTTGTGATCAAGGCCATGTGTCACTCAGAACAATGACAGAATGTGGCTCTCTGGTAGACAGGCTTAACCCAGCACATGAGCATGAGTACCGACTGCCTCGTTCTCTTGCCAGAGGCCTCCAGTTCGGTTGGCAGAGTGGCGACCAGCTGGCCAATTGGACGGGGCTCTTTAATGTCACCGACGATCCAGCAGTGCAGAGCGGCAGTGACTCCAGCTCCAGGTACAGACCCCCGCGAATAACCAGGGAGGGGGAAGCCCATCCTCGTCATCGGATGATCTTATGAGCTCTGCCCCATGGCCCACCCGCCAGAGCTGCCTCAGGGAAGAAGCTGGCTAGGCATAGGGACTCAAACCTCACTGCATTTTGAGATCCTGACTTGGCTCCTTTGACATGAG
>NW_011888784.1:5748510-5750652 GCF_000151845.1 Pteropus vampyrus
ATCAAGGCCATGTGTCACTCAGAACAATGACAGAATGTGGCTCTCTGGTAGACAGGCTTAACCCAGCACATGAGCATGAGTACCGACTGCCTCGTTCTCTTGCCAGAGGCCTCCAGTTCGGTTGGCAGAGTGGCGACCAGCTGGCCAATTGGACGGGGCTCTTTAATGTCACCGACGATCCAGCAGTGCAGAGCAGCAGTGACTCCAGCTCCAGGTACAGACCCCCGCGAATAACCAGGGAGGGGGAAGCCCATCCTCGTCATCGGATGATCTTATGAGCTCTGCCCCATGGCCCACCCGCCAGAGCTGCCTCAGGGAAGAAGCTGGCTAGGCATAGGGACTCAAACCTCACTGCATTTTGAGATCCTGACTTGGCTCCTTTGACATGAGAGATAGAGACTAGGACCAGCCACAACAAAGTAGGGACTCACTGGCCCCTCTCTGTTCGGGGGATGGCTGGGGAATAGCCTGGGTCTCAAGCCTCCATTTGAGGTGGGGGTGTATGGTGTATCCCTACTGCAAAGATTTTGGATACCAGCCTGCAAGTGTGTGCGGATGTGTGTGGGGGTGGCATCAGGGTGGTGTCTGCGGTGGGCTCCCTCCTCCTCTGAAATCCAACTATGCAAGCAGGCCTTCTTCTGCCCCCTGGTGAGGCTGACCGTGGCTGGGGAAGAAGCATTTCCGCCAGGACGGTACTGAGATTCAATATTCATACCATCACGTGGTCATTTCTTATTGATCTATTGTAGTGTTTTCAGCTAAAATCAGTGATTAAGGGAGCTCTGTATATTCAGGAGTAGGGGTTCAGTAACTATTTGTTGAATGAATGAAAATGGACTGTTCTCAGGTAGGATGCATTCATTGCAAGGAGGGCATTGTGGGGAATATTTTGGACAAGGAAGGATGTTCTCTCTGCTTGGAGAGAGTGACCAGAACCTGCCCCTCTAAGGGTTTCCTAGGGCTGATTAAGTGTTGGGTGTCTAAATTTTGCATTTCTAAGTATGGGCTAACTCTCAGAACTGTTTCCCTGGGAAAGAGGCCTAAGTTTGCATAGCTGTTAATTTTAACACCAAAACATTAAATTGGCCCTATAGAAGAGAAGTAGTTTGTTTTTCAGGGACCCCCAATATGTATGATTTCGTTCGATGCTTTAGAAAAGATATGGTTCCAAAGTCAAAAATCAGTTGGAGAGGTGTCCACAGACGGGCCTTAGGGTGTATGGGTGGCTGCAGGCAGTGGACTGGGATCAGGGTCTCATTCTGGCTTTTTAGGAGCTCAGTGCTTTCCACAAATGTGTGCTGGGAGCACTGGCCAGCTGCTGGGCCCCTGGGATGTCGCCCAGGGAGAGTGAGGGGTCCAGAGTTGTCCATCGAGTTTCCAATGCCAGCCCTCTGCTGTGTGACCCACCCACCTGGACGGGGTTGTGGGGCGGGGGGCTCGGGTTGGAGGTGGGTGGTCTAGATCAGTCAGCAAGTGTCTGCCTCCCTGGGAAGGACTCTGTGAAGAGATCAAGAGGTTTGGGCTAGAAAATGCTAATTGACTGCATCAGATGGGACAGGCCCCTGGGAGGCCAGTTCTGGGCACGTCCCTGAGCAGTGGCTGAGACCACCGCAAGAGTTCTAACTTCCCTGACCGCCAGCAGCTTTTCTCCTTCCTCCCTCTTTCCACGATTTTGTCTCTAATTTCTCGGCTTGTTTCACCCACCTATTCTCTCCTCTTCCTTTCCTCTTGCCACCCTTTCCTGATACACTTTTCTTTCTCCATCCCTATGTCCTTCCTCTCTCCTCCACTTCCTTTCTTTCCTTCTCTCTGTCTCATCTCCCTCCCCTTTATTTTCTCCTCAGACCAGCCTCCTCTTCCCCGCCAGCCGGGGTCCCTCAGGGTCAGGGACGCCACTGGCAGTACTGGTTTGGTTTTGGAATTAAGGCTCCCTTTACTCAACAGTCGTCCTCACCAGCTGACTTGATTTCCCTCCGGAGAGCCACCGTTTAACCAGGCACCTCCTTAGAAATGCGATGACCATACAGCCCGAGTTTTTCTGGGACAGTTCCAATTTCAGATCCCAATTTTTGGTTGACCCCAACAGTACCCACAAAAATTGAGAAATGGCAATACGTGGGAGGTAACAGTTAATGTAATTAG
>NW_011888784.1:5750702-5753319 GCF_000151845.1 Pteropus vampyrus
CTTTCCACAAATGTGTGCTGGGAGCACTGGCCAGCTGCTGGGCCCCTGGGATGTCGCCCAGGGAGAGTGAGGGGTCCAGAGTTGTCCATCGAGTTTCCAATGCCAGCCCTCTGCTGTGTGACCCACCCACCTGGACGGGGTTGTGGGGCGGGGGGCTCGGGTTGGAGGTGGGTGGTCTAGATCAGTCAGCAAGTGTCTGCCTCCCTGGGAAGGACTCTGTGAAGAGATCAAGAGGTTTGGGCTAGAAAATGCTAATTGACTGCATCAGATGGGACAGGCCCCTGGGAGGCCAGTTCTGGGCACGTCCCTGAGCAGTGGCTGAGACCACCGCAAGAGTTCTAACTTCCCTGACCGCCAGCAGCTTTTCTCCTTCCTCCCTCTTTCCACGATTTTGTCTCTAATTTCTCGGCTTGTTTCACCCACCTATTCTCTCCTCTTCCTTTCCTCTTGCCACCCTTTCCTGATACACTTTTCTTTCTCCATCCCTATGTCCTTCCTCTCTCCTCCACTTCCTTTCTTTCCTTCTCTCTGTCTCATCTCCCTCCCCTTTATTTTCTCCTCAGACCAGCCTCCTCTTCCCCGCCAGCCGGGGTCCCTCAGGGTCAGGGACGCCACTGGCAGTACTGGTTTGGTTTTGGAATTAAGGCTCCCTTTACTCAACAGTCGTCCTCACCAGCTGACTTGATTTCCCTCCGGAGAGCCACCGTTTAACCAGGCACCTCCTTAGAAATGCGATGACCATACAGCCCGAGTTTTTCTGGGACAGTTCCAATTTCAGATCCCAATTTTTGGTTGACCCCAACAGTACCCACAAAAATTGAGAAATGGCAATACGTGGGAGGTAACAGTTAATGTAATTAGAACTGACCCATATGCCTGCGATTTTTTACCTTGGCGTAGGAGCAGCTTCTACTCTCTTCAAAATGGGCAGGACAGCTTCTGGCAGCAGATTTGCAGGGCCCGGGGGAGGGCATAACTAGGACGCCATGGAGGATGCTCTGTAGGGTGAAGGATATCATCCCGATGCACACTCTCTGTGCCTGGAGTATGTAATGAGCATGCCGGCATTACTCACCGATTGAATAATTCAGCATGTGCCACATTTTGCTATGTATAGTTGGGTGGTATGTGAAGTATGATACAACCTGCTATCATTCATTATTAACGGAGTTGGAAGGGAAGTCAGGAGGTACCATCTATATAACCAGAGGATAAAGAGGGACAGAAAAGCAAATGACTCATAAATCGTATACTCGACCAGGAGCTATAAGAAGAAGGAGGAGGTCCAAATGATCCATCTGGAAAATTCCAAAGAGGATCCCAAAGAAAATCCAGGCCAGATAGTGCTCGTGAAGGCTGTGGTCAGGACTTCTCATTGGACATGAACTGGGCGAAGTCTGGGCCAAATTGGAAAGTGCGTGAGTTATAAAAAATAATTGACATAGAATTTTGAGTCTAGGTCTAAAAGTGTTGTCCAATAAGCGTCCTTAGGGGAACTGTTTTAATAAGCAGGTCGGAATAATTTTTAATCAGCAAATACTTCTATTTAAGTGGGTCCTTTGAAGAAGCAGGAAGGTCTTTGAAGACAGTTCAAATTATGTGTTTATGTTTCTGTCTCCCCACTGGACAGCAATTGTGCTTCTCTATCTTTGAATTCTCAGCACCCCAGTATGGTACCTGCCATGCAGTAGGTGCTACTTGAATGAAAGAGGAACTAAGCAGCGACACAGTAAAGACTATTGGTAAGAAAGCAAACATCAGTGTTAGTGTCCCTGAATTCTCCCTTAGGGATTTATTCCTTTGGATTAAACCTTGTCTTCTCCAGGCACTGTCTTTGAAAATTAATCCCCAGAAAGGGGGATTAACAAACCTTGGAATCACAAACCTATTCTCCGTTTGGAATGATCAGAGAATTTTCTCTTGAGAAGGGCTGGTAGAAGAGTGGTCCGAGAGTTCTGGGTGGGGCTGTGAGAAAATGGAGCTGAAGGTGGGGGAGGGGTTGTAGGAGAAGACGAGAGAAAGCAGTGAGGGCAGATCATGTACTTCTGCCAAAACTGACCGAGAGACCCTCCGGGACACGCCCCCACCGAGCACTGCAGTTCTGGGAAGGGAGATGGGGTTGGGGGAGGAGGAAGGAGGGAGATCATTGTCTTGCCTGGCCAGCTCAGTGCTTTGACTCCCTGGCCCGGCCAACTGCCTGCCTGCCCAGTGACCACTCGGAAGGCAGGAGGAGGCAGCAGTGACCTTGGTGTTCTTGATCCTACAGGGTGGGCAGTGTTGCATCCACTACCTCAGAATGTCCCAGGGAAAGGACCCCTAGTCACAGGGGCTGAGGGCAGGGTCCCAGGCAGTGACTCTCAGCCACAGCACAAAGGGCTTCACTCAGCTTCTGCCAACTGCACCCTGCTCCACATCCTAGTCCCTGTCTTCCTGCTAGTATCCACTACCTATCCCACCTCCTCCCTGAAGCCTTCCCTGGTAGCCCCCTTAACTCTACATTCTATAAGATGTGTCTGCACAGAGGGCTGTTTCTATCATCACACACACAGGACTCTCTGGCCAGAACACGTAAACCCTTCCGTGTTTGCTCAGGCATTCCCCAAATCCCAAGGAGCCT
>NW_011888784.1:5753369-5759144 GCF_000151845.1 Pteropus vampyrus
GTTAGTGTCCCTGAATTCTCCCTTAGGGATTTATTCCTTTGGATTAAACCTTGTCTTCTCCAGGCACTGTCTTTGAAAATTAATCCCCAGAAAGGGGGATTAACAAACCTTGGAATCACAAACCTATTCTCCGTTTGGAATGATCAGAGAATTTTCTCTTGAGAAGGGCTGGTAGAAGAGTGGTCCGAGAGTTCTGGGTGGGGCTGTGAGAAAATGGAGCTGAAGGTGGGGGAGGGGTTGTAGGAGAAGAAGAGAGAAAGCAGTGAGGGCAGATCATGTACTTCTGCCAAAACTGACCGAGAGACCCTCCGGGACACGCCCCCACCGAGCACTGCAGTTCTGGGAAGGGAGATGGGGTTGGGGGAGGAGGAAAGAGGGAGATCATTGTCTTCCCTGGCCAGCTCAGTGCTTTGACCCCCTGGCCCGGCCAACTGCCTGCCTGCCCAGTGACCACTCGGAAGGCAGGAGGAGGCAGCAGTGACCTTGGTGTTCTTGATCCTACAGGGTGGGCAGTGTTGCATCCACTACCTCAGAATGTCCCAGGGAAAGGACCCCTAGTCACAGGGGCTGAGGGCAGGGTCCCAGGCAGTGACTCTCAGCCACAGCACAAAGGGCTTCACTCAGCTTCTGCCAACTGCACCCTGCTCCACATCCTAGTCCCTGTCTTCCTGCCAGTATCCACTACCTATCCCACCTCCTCCCTGAAGCCTTCCCTGGTAGCCCCCTTAACTCTACATTCTATAAGATGTGTCTGCACAGAGGGCTGTTTCTATCATCACACACACAGGGCTCTCTGGCCAGAACACGTAAACCCTTCCGTGTTTGCTCAGGCATTCCCCAAATCCCAAGGAGCCTCCTGCCCTGGAGAAGTGGGCCAGACCCCTGTGCATGCAGAGCCCTCAGGACCCTCTAAATTCCAGTCCACAGGAAGCCGGCCTCATCAACCTCTTTTCCCAGACTCTGCATGGCCTTGTCCCTCCTGGTCTGGGATGGCGAGAGGAGGTATGCAAAGACAACTCAAGAGACACTTCTCTCTGATGTCTAGAGCAGAGCTGGCCAAGCTGCTGCCTGTTCCTGGGACAGCATTCTCCCTGTACAGCTGGACTACAGGTTGGGGTACAGGGGCTTCCTAGTGGAAAGGTAGCGCCAGCCACAGGCGAAAAGAGCAAGCCCCAAGCTGAGTGCCAAGGGCCTGAGCCAGAGCTCTTCTCTCTGGATTGAGATCTGAGTGTGTCTCTAGTGTGCACTGCACAATATGGGGTTTGGAACTGTCATATTTCAGAGCTGGAAGGAATTTGATGGAATTCAATGCAGCACTTTATTATGCCGTATTGAATTGTTCCCTAATTGTTTCAAGACTGTATAATTAGGTAATAAATTGTGTGGTCCAGATGACGAGTGCTCCAAGAGCTCCATGTAGAAGTCAGAGATGCTTCCGTGGAGGGGTGAGTCTTGAGTTGGACCTCGAAGGGCGACGCCTGTGGCAAAGCCCTGTTGAGGTCTGATTGTGTGCCAGGCATCCTACCGCGTTTAATTCTCACCCTCATACCTTTGAAGTGGCTACTGTCATCGTCCGCAGTTACAGATGGGAAAACTGAGAGTCACTAATTCCAGGTGGTGTATGGTAGAGCTGGGACCCACTCCACAGAGTGTGACTCTGGGTCCCAGCACTAATGGGTCACGCTGGACAGATCCCCCAGGGTTGGACTGGGTCTCTTCAGCTCCTGGCTGTTAGACTGTAATGAAATGACTGTACTGGTGAGTAGGAATTATGTGCATACTCCCTCCCTATCATGAGTAGTGCCATCAGCTCTATAGGCAAGATGACCTGTAGGGTCTCTTACCTCCCTTGTGTTTTTTTTATCTTCCTTGTGTTACCCCTATTCCCCAGCCCCTGTGCTTGGTGTTTTCCTATTACCCCCGGAAAATTCTTCCTTTCCACCTTCTCCTGGGGTTCTGCATTTCAAGCAGGAGCCCTTGGTGGCAAGGTTACCCCAAGGGAAAGAACTTCCCATGGTATGGTGACATCTGTTGGGGGCCAGGCAGCAGTGGGTCTGTACATTGTACGTGTAGGCTGGCTTAGCATAAGCCTATCTGGCCAATTTTCACATCTGCAGAAAAGGACAAAAATAAATACATAAATAAAGGGACAGAGCTCTTAGGCTCCAGCCAGCTGGGAAGAATTTGGAGGATCAGGAGCAGTAGGACGTTGTGCGTATGAAGGCTGGCCAGGGCGCGTTTAGACACATGGAGGCTTCTGGCTGCTGAGATGAATTTTACAAGGGGAGCTTTTCAGGGCTCCCTGGTTCGGCCCAGAAAATAAGGCCACCGCACATGTGCCGTTCCAGGGAATGTGCTAGACACATGATCTGGGGCCCTGCAGAACTGCTGTTCGGGGAATGGAGGAGTGGTGGCATTAAGCTTTGTCCCTGACCCCCCAACCCCGCCCCACGCCAGGAAGGACACTCCAGTGAGGCTCACACCAGGAGCAGATTAATTACCAGACTATCGAGGGTTGCAGTTAGGACATCAGGCTCTTTAGCTTTCTGTTCTGATCTCTCAGGACAGCTCGGGCGATTCCTGTGGACACACGAGGAATCCCTGGCCCAGAGAAGGCCGTGGTCCAGGAAGGGGTTCAGGCCAGGTCTCTCCTCCTGGCAGCAGCATCCTGCGGGTAACAGCCAAGCCCTTCTTGCCTCTCTCTCTACCTATTTGGGAAGATGCTCCAGTCCTTCGAGTTGTCAGGCTGCAATTTGCAGACTCTGATTTCTGTGCGTTTGCTCTGGCGGGTAGTGCGCGGTCTCGAGACAACAGCTGTTCTGGCTCTAGAAATAGCACTGAGCTCACTGTGCGGCGGTGGGAGGGGGAGGGGCTGCTCACAGAGAAAACCCCAACGACCTGACCGTGGCTTGTCAGAGTCAGAACATGGGTTCTGGGCTCTTGGAAGCCTGAGGTTCCCTTTCTAGTGTCACCACTAGACACTAGCTGAATGACTGTGGCCAAGTTACCTCTTACAGTCTGAGTCTCAGGGATAAAATGGGGAAATAACGCCTGCCTCACAGGGCTGTCGGGAGGATTAAATGAGTGACAGTTAAAGAGTCTAGTATCAGGCTGCCAGAAACAGTTGTGCAGGGTGGGCACTGCACAAAGATACCCAGCCAAGGGGTCAGGTGTGTCTCAAATCCAGCTCACTCTCACTTGACAAGCCATGTGCCTGGCATGTGGCTTAATTCATTCGGAGAAAAAGGTGCTTTTTCATAATTTGTATAGAGGTACCATACCCACACTGGTTTCCTACCCAGTATGGAATAGATAAACTACTCTGTGGTTCTCTGAGACTCTGGGTTCAGACTGCTGAGCTGGGGAAGCTGCCCTGTTCCCGAGCCTGGTGGAGGCCTAACAGGCCTAACAGGTGAGCCCTCGCATGATACAGTGACCTCTCTGGGCTCCCGTTTTCTTGAACACTGTTAGCACCTGGGGAGGAAGGGGAGTATTCGATAGAAAGTTGAATGCATGGGCCTTATCCTGTACCAGCCAGTAGCTGCTGGGGCTTAAAGTACTGTGGCCCTCAAGGAAGACCCTCATGGTCCCAAAGAAGCTCTGGAGAAGGATCAGGCCAACAGGGGAGACCTGTGTGGAGCAGGCTTATGGGGTAAGGCTGGCAGGAATGACAAAGCCAGACTCTGCACACTGGACCCGGGGCCTGCTGAAATGAGGCCTCCTTAGCCTGCAGAGCTGGAGCCCAAGTCTGAGTAGGAGGAGGGGGAATAATGGTCACCTTGGCATTTGTCTTCCCTTAGTGGAGGCCACCACCTGATGATCAGGTGGCCAGGGCTTCCCAGACCTGCCCACCAGTGTTTCTAAGGGCACCAAGACATGGGCAAGACAGATGCAGCCTGGCACCAGCATCAGACTTGGCTGCCAGAAGCCAAGTGGCATCTGAGATGAGCTGGACTCCTATCTGACCGTCTGGGACTATTTATACCAGTGAGGTGTCGAGTATGATGCCAGGGTCCTCTTCCCTTTGAGCTGGGTAGAGATCGTCTTTCCAGAATTGTAAGAAGAGATCGTGACTAATTCACCTTGAGAGGCTAATGGAGTTAAGAAGGTTGGAGAAACTGCTTCTGTCAACCTTCTAGCAGGCTAAGGGCAAGCTAGAGCTATTTCAAGGGAAATCTAGGAAAGGGCCTTTATTAGTGACTTCCAATAATAAAAGAGTCATAACTCCATTAGAGAAAACTTGTAAAAAATACAGAGAAGTATTTTTAAAACCACTCACAATCCCATTACTCAGAGAAACCCACCATTAATATTTTGTTGCATTCTCTCTCTCTTCCTATGCATTCACAGGTGTATAGATAATTCTTTTGGGGGATCACAGCTTTGTAAATTGCATTTTCCATTAATATTATTATGTTAGCCTCTTCCTATGTCATTGTACAAAAAAATGCAAGCATCATTTTTGATGTTTGCATAATGGTCTATATTCTTGGGCATCCATCCTGTCAGAAGCAGTATCTAGGGGTGACCTAGTGTGACAGTGCTTCTCACAATTTTATTTCCTCAAGTCAATCATCTTTAGAGATTGTGATGTAGCAGTACAACCTTCCAAAAGTAAAGCCCAAGTAGGATGGAGAAGGAAGCAAGGGCTACTAGCTCCATGTTCCAGATGGGAAAACTAAGGCTTAGACCCGGGCATGGAGCAGTTTTGATGACTTTTACTTGGGTACCAACTGGAGTGTTTTCAGGGCACCTGGGATGGTAGCCCTGAGTGTGAGAGGAGTTGATAGGGCTGGAGTATGAGCTCCGTATTGATAGGTTTGCATTTGAAAGATGTACTCACAGGCCTACAAGTGAGTGAGTCCTTAGTATCTCTAGGTACCTCTAGGCTAGCCTGAGAGGGGCAGTCTCTCTGGGGTCAGCAAGGCCCCAGATGTCAAAGCATCAGAAACACATAGTTAATCCATGGAGTCTGCAACAGAGATGCGTGATCTGGGACATCCCCACATCGACCAGAACTCAGCATGAGCTTTGTCCGAGCACTAGCAGGGGAGACGTTTACTAAGAGCAGCAGCAGGAGGATCCAGACAATGGAGAAACTTCCTGAGTTATTCATCTCTGACTCAGCTCTGCCATCAAGCAGCTGAGGGACTGTACGCAAGCCTCTGACTTCCTGGGCATCTACTATCAGCTCTTGTCCTTTAATGGCAAGAGAAAGGGCATGAAAGGGAATGAATATTTCTTAGGTATTCCTGTATGTCAGGCACTGTGCTAGTCCTTTCCCTGAAACTCTTATCAATATCTTATTTTAACCCTGTTACACATCTGTTGCACTTTTAATACCGATTTCACAGATGAGGAAAGTAAGGCTCAGAAAAGTGACGGGCCTGGGGTGGCCAGTGAGGGGCAGAGAAGGGAGGTGAACTCTGTTCGGAAAGCTTCTCCACCTGACAGCCGCTAAGCACATGGCACAAGACCATTTGGGATCATCCTACTGCCTAGTTCCATGTATGAGTGACGTTGGGGATTCAGGAGAAAGGGAAACTGGGTGGAGGCTGGTGGAGGTGAAGCAGCGGGGGCCTTGTGGAGGCCATGGAGGAGCTGGCTGATTGAAGGGAGGTGCTATTAGGTTTTAACTTCCTCCTGTTTGTGAATCTTTAGTTCATACTATTGTTCTGGCTTGGTTAGTGAGTGGCAAACACTGAGGGAACCTTGGTACCGCATTTTAGTGCTGGGTGGGCTTTATCACCTGGTTCAAACAGATTATTTTAGGGA
>NW_011888784.1:5760589-5765300 GCF_000151845.1 Pteropus vampyrus
GGGAACATATGTGAAGTGACAGCTGCCCCACACGGGGAAGGTGTCCGGGAAATCCTCGAGGAAGGACTTTATTTTAAATTCCTGCTCATGGCTCACAGGGCCCAGGAGGAGCCCTGGGGCGCCACTCCCACTTCTGATTCTCCACGGCCACCTATTGCGAGGCCACTGTCCCCCGACGTCTATTATGGCTTGACCCTGTAGGCTTCTCGATGCTGTGGTGTTGAAGCTGTGATGGAGTCCAACTCCCCCAGCTTAGCCTGTCCCGGTCTCTTCTGAACAACCACCAGAAGGAGAGGCCGTGAGGCGAGGGCATACCTGGCCTCTGCCGTGAGTGGCCCCACCAGCCTCGGTGGCCGAGCCCAAGCCCAGCAGTGAGCTCCTGTGTCTTACCTCTGAGGGACCCTCCCCCGGCCCACAGTCAAGCGGTTGCTCTTCCTTCCCTGGGCTGGTACGAACTGTCTGGTGCGAAGAGGGGGCGTCTTAAATGTCTCCTTGCCCAGTGGCAGTGGGAGGCTGGAGGGCCCTTTTCAGGGGACACCCGCTGTCCTTGGAGGTGAGTGGACAAGAGCCGCCCTGAGTCAGTGTGCAGGTTCATGTTCTAGCTCTGCCGCCTACCATAGGCATGACTCTGGGCAAATGAGTTAACTCCCAGAGCTTGTTCTGGTGCATAGTGATGATGATCCCTTTCCTCCCAGGCTAGTTACAAAGCTTAAAAGTGAATGCCTCCATGTGGAGTGCTGGGCACTGCACTTGGCCCGTGGCAAGGGCTTGGCATGCATTGGCTGAAATTGGTGCTGTTACTCTGCCTGAAGGTACAGAAGGAACCCTGAGGTGGCTCTGACATACCTGGAACCAGCTGATGTTTGAGCACTCTCTGCAATGAGACCGAGACCAAGCCTAGCCAGGGCCTCCAGTGACAATGGGGCCTGGAGCGCCATCTGTTTAGCCTCAGTTTCCCCAGGTGCCATATGGGGAGAAAGAAATGTCAGTCTCACCTAGTCACAGCGTGAGCATGAGGATCAAGTGGGCTAATGGAAGTGGAAATGCTTGTACAGTGGGAAAAGCAGTAGATCTCAGCTACACTTGTAGCTGTCATTGGGTGACACTTCCCCAAGAGGAGGACAAAGGGGCGGGAAAGGGCAGGACCAGCTGAAGCAGCAGGCTCGCCGCCTGACCCTCAGTGCTGACACCTTCAATGGCTGGTCACAAGAAGAGCCAGAGCAAAAACATGCACAGATTATCCTTTTCCTCTCCTTTGCGTCAACTTGAAACCAAATCTGCTTCTGAATGTCATGACTTGCTGAAATGGGGTCCTGCTCCCATACATGCTATACTCCCAGGGTATCGGGGGTACTGTGTGTAGTCACCTACCCAATGAGCAGACTGGAGGCCCCAGTGGTCCTGGAGCCCCCCACCATGTATCTGCTGGGTGGAGCTGATTCGCTCTGTTTATTTGACCAGGACAGTTCCCCACTCCCCCACAGAAGAGCCCTGGCAGGCCCCTGAAAGTCAGGCTGGCTTCTCTGCATAGTAACCTCTGTTCCTGTTGGTTCCCAGGTATTTTGAATTTTACGAGGGCCCTTTAGAATACAACTCCACAAGATGCCTGGAGCTGAGGCACGAAATCTTGGAAGTGAAGGTCCTGTCCATGTGAGTGTGGCCAGGGTGGGTGGTGGGTGCATGGTGCACGTGGGGGACAGGGCAGGGGGCGGGGAGGATTTGGGCAGAAGGAACCCAGAACCATGGTGGATCCCAACAGAGCAAGAATTAAGTCTACTTCCCTGGGCCCTGGCATTTGGAGAGCCCTGCACGGCTGTACACAAGGATGATTGTGTGTGTTTTATGAAAAAGAATCCAAATTTCCAAGGTCACCTCTGGTGACTCAGGCCTTTCAGTCTCCGGCTCAATTACGAGCCTCCGAGATTATCATCACTGGGCTCCTCACGAATAGAAACTGAAGAGGGTACGAGAGCGTCTTACCTGAAATTCAGCCCTTTGTGCCCAGAGTTAAGCATCACCCTCTTGCTATTGCCTTTTAAAAATGTTATATTCATTAATGTTTTTAATTTTTTTATTATTTAAATGATACACTGTTCAAGAAGTACACAGTGATAAGTCCCCTGCACACGGTCCGCCATTTCTCCTCCTCAGAGGCATCCCATGTACCTGTAGACGCCTTCTAGAAAGTCAATGCACCTACGTCTGCATTTTCTAAACTTTTTCTTTTATTTTCTTTATGTATATATATGACGAAAGAACCGTGCTCTCCTCTTTCCACTCGACACTTTGTCACCTATGGCTCTTTTGCCACCCATGGGAGGGAAAGCACACCACATGCTGAACATTTCAGTGCGTGCGTGTGCCTGCCCCAGCTTGCCCTCCCTCCTAGGACTGCCGCGAAACTCAGTAAGCCCAGTGAGAGGGATTTGTATTGTGTTCATCATTGCGGGTCGTACGTTTATTTGAAAATCGTCATATCTGGATGTGGAAGAAATGCAGTTCATTTAGGCAGGCAGCGTTGGGTGCTCATGAGGACTGCACCCTGACATGATCCCCAGGGCCACTGCCCGTGGCGGGAGCCATCGCTCCTTGAGCCATTTGACATGATTTCCAAGTCGTGTGGGTCATAGGGCATGGGCCTTGGGGTCAGGCGGATCTGGGATCCAAAACTGCATTGGGTCTTACCGACTCTGCATCTTTAAACAAATGACTTAACCTCTCTGAGCCTTTCCTTACCAACAAAACGGGGATGCTTGTACCAACCTTTTAGGGGTTGCCATAAAGACGAGGTGAAAGTAGGTAGCCCAGCAGTCCACATACATCCTAACACAAGTAATAAGTGCCCAATAAATGTTCGTGTGCTTTCTCCCTTTCCTTCCCTCCCCTTTCTTTCTCTTCTGGAACCACCGCCACCAGCAGCAGCAACAGCTTTTTCTGGGCTGTCATTCAGACTCCTTAAGCTTAGTAGCTGCAGGAAAGTTCCAAGATAAGACCAAACATCCAGCTGGGATTAGGCACTGATGTTTAAGGTTCCTGTACTAACCAAAGGGCCTGCTACCCTCTCCATAGATAAACACAGCTCACCCTCCTGTCAATCTTACCTGGCCCCAGGCTGAGGACCCCTGGAGCCTACCCTCATGGAGCTCACAGCCTCAGGGAGGGGGAAGCGGACATTAAAAATTGGTTACCCTAGGAGACAAGGGGATGACAAGGGACTTGACCTGGGCGGGGACAGGGAAGCGTCGTCAGGCAAGGCTTCTCTGAGGAAGCAATGCTGGTGCTCTGGTCTGCAGAGCAATAGCAGTTAACTCGATCAAGAGGATTCCAGACAAGGGAACAGTTTGTGCAAAGGCCCTGTGCCAGGAAGGAACCTACTGTATGACAGGCTCTGAAGGGTCAGGGCAGCTTCATGCCAGTGTGAGAAGGGACATGGAAGCCATGCTGCTGGAGGGGCAGACAGGGGTCTGACCTTGTGGGGCCTTGCAGTACAGACCCGGATTTAGATTTTATCTTAATCCAAGGGCAGCGGGAGACCATGGGAAGGGTTTTAAGCAGGCGGTGGTGGGACTACGATGTGACTGGTGTTTGTTACATTTCACTGAGGAGCTGGGATTTAGTGGCAAAGATGGCTGCCTGGACCTCGGTCAGGAGCCAAATTTATAAGCTCACAAGCAGAGCCCTTTATCTTTTCTAAGAATTCAAAGATCTCAGGCCCTGAAACATTGCATTGTGGAAAGCCAGAGAAATCTTGTTGAGAACATACCTTAGAGTTTTCCAAGGGTAAATAATTAATTTTTTAAAATTATAAAATGCTGGAAGTCTCTTCATGGTTACCTCAAGGTCTGCACAGAAAGAAAGACCTGACAGACCTATAAATTGGATCTCCTTCTGTCGCTTCCCATCCCTCTACCCATATATTTTTTATATGTTAGTATCAGTCCCTGTATTAGTTTGCTTGGCTGGCATAACAAAGTACCACAGACTGAGTGGCTTGAACACCAGAACTTTATTTTCTCACAGTTTGGGAGGCTAGAAGTCAGAGATCGAGGTGTTGGCAGATGGTTTGTTTCTTCTGAGTCTCTCTCTTTGGCTTTCAGATGGCTGCCTTCCACCTCTGTCTTTTCACGGTGTCCCCTCTGTGTGACTGTGCCCTAAATTCCTCTTCTTATAAGGACATCAGTCACGGTGGATTAGTGCTCACCTAATTAGTGACACCCTAGTGTTATCATTTTAACTTAATTACCTCTTTAAAGACCATATCTCCAAATACAGTCATATCCTGAGATATGGGGGGTTAGGGCTTCAACATATGCATTTTGGGGGAGTCACAATTCAGCTCATAATAGTCCCTATCACATTGTCCATTTAGAGACCAAATTAAAAATGACCCGGGCCCTTGGTTTCAAGCCTAAATCATGAACGTCGTGGGGTGTATTGGGGAACCTCATATTTCCTCATGATCTGTGCCCATCCTTTTTCCCTTGTCATGGACTCATGTTGGTGGCATTTGGTTCTCTGTTCATTTGGCTCTAGTTCTCAACTCTGCCCTTGGGACACTTGCTTGGTCTCCTGAACTGAGCAGCCATCACAGCTGGTGCCCTCTGGGCCTTGCACCACCCTGTCTCTTTCGTGACAGTTGCCCTCTCTGCGGTCCCCAGGCCCCGGGTGTCTGGGCACTGGTGGTAGGTCCTGGAGGTCTGAGAGGAGAAGG
>NW_011888784.1:5765350-5769133 GCF_000151845.1 Pteropus vampyrus
CTCTGTCTTTTCACGGTGTCCCCTCTGTGTGACTGTGCCCTAAATTCCTCTTCTTATAAGGACATCAGTCACGGTGGATTAGTGCTCACCTAATTAGTGACACCCTAGTGTTATCATTTTAACTTAATTACCTCTTTAAAGACCATATCTCCAAATACAGTCATATCCTGAGATATGGGGGGTTAGGGCTTCAACATATGCATTTTGGGGGAGTCACAATTCAGCTCATAATAGTCCCTATCACATTGTCCATTTAGAGACCAAATTAAAAATGACCCAGGCCCTTGGTTTCAAGCCTAAATCATGAACGTCGTGGGGTGTATTGGGGAACCTCATATTTCCTCATGATCTGTGCCCATCCTTTTTCCCTTGTCATGGACTCATGTTGGTGGCATTTGGTTCTCTGTTCATTTGGCTCTAGTTCTCAACTCTGCCCTTGGGACACTTGCTTGGTCTCCTGAACTGAGCAGCCATCACAGCTGGTGCCCTCTGGGCCTTGCACCACCCTGTCTCTTTCGTGACAGTTGCCCTCTCTGCGGTCCCCAGGCCCCGGGTGTCTGGGCACTGGTGGTAGGTCCTGGAGGTCTGAGAGGAGAAGGATGGTCAAGGGGCATCAGCGTGTGAGTTTGATGGGACATTGGGGCTCAGCGAGCCCAGTTCCTCCTTTTCTGAGTTTCCAAGCTGAAGGTCAGTGTGCCCTTCAGGGCTAAAAGCAGAGAGCCCAGAGGTGGCCTGTGATCTGAGTGGTTCTGACACCACCTGGGCACCTGCGGGCTTCACTGTGCTCCAGCCCAGAGCTATGAGCAGCACTCGTGGTGGAGACACTGAGGCATTGGGGAAAGGTTAAATTCCCAGCTATGAATGGAGGGGGCTGGATGGATGCATTCCAAGGCCCTTCAGGCACACAAATGTCAGCTGGCGTTCTGTCTGAGGAGACAGGGATGTGTGCGATTCATCTGGGAACGAGTCTGATCCAAAGTTGCCCAAATCAATGGTAAAACTCAGTGAGCCGGAAAATTCCCACATGGACAAGGTTTTGTTCCCTGACAATGTCAGATGCATGAGAAATTGCTCTATGATGATTTGTTATAAAAACACATTGTCACTAATACTCGTAAAAATTATTTATGTTTGAAGTTAGTCATTCTAGAGCCTCTTTATTTTTAAACCAGCTGCTTGCTGCCTGTACTCATACCCAGATGGTCTCACCTCACCCTGCTGGCCTCTCCTGCTGCCCCTTCTACATCTTTCTGGGTGTGCGGAAACCCCACTGAGCCTGGTGCTGAGACAGGAGAGAGGCTGGGGGCCAGGGCCAGGCAGGGCTCCCCAGGGTGGGCCTGTTGTGCTCAGGCATCTCTGAGTCCTGGAGTCTGACCCTGCATGGGCTCAGGACACATTTGTTAAATAAAGGACTGGATAGAGGAAGTGGATGAGTCCTGGGTGGAAACAAGGGAGGCCATGGAAGAAAAGAGGAGAAAGAAGAAAGATAATGAGATGACCATTATCATCGCATTATCATCACCGTCTCTAGCATATGCCTAGAAAAATCAAGTAGAATATAGAAGCTTATAATGATAAAAAGCCCCACACCCTTTCCCCCAGTCCTGCTCCTTCTAATTCTTGGCTGTTTCTTCTGGTAATTACCTCCATACACCTAAGTATTATGTGCCTGCTGCTTCCTGACTTACCCTATTTGCACAGTGTGCACTGATGTCCTGCTTCGCTGGGTGAGGATTCGGATCCCTTACCCCACACCCAACCACCTCCTCACCTTTCCTGGCCGAAGGGTATTGCTGTTCTAATCCTTCTGTTTATAGATTGCTTAAGTAACCTATTTCTTATTCTACCAAATATTGACTATTAAAATTACCCCTACTTTTCGGTTCCAGCCTCTGGCTTCAATCATCCATGAATTTATCTTTAAAATGTCAAAGCTGGTAACAGGTATATCCTATGTGTAGCCATAGCAAGCCTTTTTTCAGGTTTTCTTTATAGGTTGACTCTAAAATTTGAAGATCAGACAATAGTGATTCCACCTCCCTTTCTTGTACATTTCCACCCCCTCTCCTTTTTTTTCTGGAGCTTCTACTCGTCTTTTCTCCCTTGAACTCTTTGTTTCTGTTATGCCCTATTTATGTTTTTCCTGCCTCTCCATCAACCAGGCACTCCCTCAGGGTTTCCCTTCAACCTCTTGTTCCCACCTGGACAGGCTGCCCTCCTGTAGGTCACATGCCATTGCCCTGGGACTTCCTCCTCTGCCTATTTAGGTCGGGTTCACCTTGGCTTAGAACCCATAGCTGCTTCTTTCTTGGTTTATTCATTTTGCTTCCACCCATCTTCCTTCTCCCTAAAAATGATGGGTGGGAGGTAAAGTTTTGAGTCATTCTGTGTCTACGTGACTTTAATTCTTCCCTTGTATTTGATTGTTGGTTTGGTGGGGTCAGTATGTTAAGCAGAAGTCTTTTCCCCCTGAATGCTGAAGACCTTCTCCTTCACCTTCTAGTGTCCAAGGCCATATGGGCCTGACACTGGTTGTTCCTTTGGAGGTCACCTGCCTTCTTCTTCCTTGAGTCTTTTCAGATCATGACAGTTCTGAAATGTCCCAGTCGTGTGTCTCAGGATGCACATCCAATGGGACGTCTTCATCTGGGTTCATGTCTAAACTCTTGAACTTTCTCTTAAATATCTTTCCTCCTCTCCATTTTTCTCTGCTTCCTTTTCTGTTACCTCTGAGTCGTATATTGGATTTTATCGATAGCTCCTCTAGCACTCATATATTTTAATCTCATCTTTTGCAATTTTTTTTTTTTGCCGTTTGCTTCTACTTTCTGAGAAAATTCCTTGACTTTATGTTCTAGCTCCTCTAATGCACTTTTTTCTCAAGAGCTCTTTCTTTGTTCTCAGAGCAGTCTGTTATTATTTTAAGGATGTCACAACTTCTTGAATATCTCTGGAGACATTAGAAGAATATTTTTAAGTTCTATTTTTTCCTCTAGTAGTCTTCTCTTTGGTCATTTTTTTAAACCAGTATTTTAAATTTATTTATTTATTTTGTGTGTAGGCACACAGAGTGATCAATATGAAATAGTTTAATTGGATATACAGGCTTATATTTTGGAGAAATTTATGACAAAAAGTAGTATAGGATAAATAATGAAAACAAAAACAGAAAAATAATACCCATAATCATACCATACCAAAAAATCAAATATTTTCTTTTTCTAAATTTATTTTTCAATTCAGTTGGCATACAATTTTAGTTTTAGGTGTACAATATAGCGATTAGACATTTAGATACATCACTCAGTGATCACCCCGATAAGTCTAGCACCCATCTGACACCTTACATAGTTATTATAATGCTATTGATTATATTCACTGTGCTGTACTTTACATTCCTGTGACTTTTTAATTTATTAATTGGCAATTTGTACTTCTTAATCCCTTTTACTTTTTTCACTCATCCCCTAACCCTCCTCCCATCTGGCAACCACTGATTTGTTCTCTATATCTATGAGTTTGTTTCTATTTTGTTTGTTTGATTATTTTGATTTTTAGATTCCACATAAGTGAAATCATACGGTATTTGTCTTTCTCTATCTGCCTTATTTCACTAGCGTAACATCTTCTAGGTCCATCCATGTGGTCACAAAAGGTAAGATTTTATTCTTTTTTATGGCTGAGTAATATTCCATTGCATATTGTACTACATCTTCTATATCCATTTGTTTATTAATAGACACTTAGGTTACTTCCATATCTTGGCTATTATAAATAATGCTA
>NW_011888784.1:5769183-5771120 GCF_000151845.1 Pteropus vampyrus
ATCTGGCAACCACTGATTTGTTCTCTATATCTATGAGTTTGTTTCTATTTTGTTTGTTTGATTATTTTGATTTTTAGATTCCACATAAGTGAAATCATACGGTATTTGTCTTTCTCTATCTGGCTTATTTCACTAGCGTAACATCTTCTAGGTCCATCCATGTGGTCACAAAAGGTAAGATTTTATTCTTTTTTATGGCTGAGTAATATTCCATTGCATATTGTACTACATCTTCTATATCCATTTGTTTATTAATAGACACTTAGGTTACTTCCATATCTTGGCTATTATAAATAATGCTACAATGAGCATATGTCTTTTTGAATTAGTATTTTGGATTTCATAGGCTAAATTCTCTGTGGTCATTTTATCTGATGGTTTATCTTGGTCTGTTTCTTTCAGGTTGACCAGGTGATCCTTGGTTATCTATTTATATTTAAATTTAAACAATACAAAACTGACAGAAACTCTGAGTCTGGGAGCAGGCTTTCTTTGGGGGGTAGTTGTTCAATATGCTGCTGTCCCGTTTGCTGCTAGAATGCCCAGATCTTTTCACTGGGAATGACAATTTTTTTTTTTTTAGGCAGGAACTGACAGACAGTCTGATTCAATCCTTCTTCCCCACCTCTGCTGGACATTAAATAGTTGGCTGCCATGGAGGTGGGTTTGCTGGTTCTGGATATGAACTAGCAAATGGTCCTCATTTTGACACCAAGTCCCTTCCTCACCTTCCACCCTCCTTTAAAATTTTCCACGTGGACCAGCTCTATCTCTAGGCTGTGCCTTCACTCCTTATGCCCTCCCGTCTCCTTCCACATACTTGCTGAAATCTCTCTTTCACTGAAAGTCCCCCGTTCCCAGCATTCTATTCATCTGGTAGGTTTATACCTTTCTAATTCGTCTTCTGGAATGTTAGTGATGTCTTGGGAGAAAGGAAGTAAGTGCCTGGGCTCAACACTTCATCTTTAAAGTGAAGATGATCTGTGCATCTGTAAAGCAATTTATAAAGTATTTTTACACATATCTCATTTGATCTTTCTGGTGACCTTTGAGATCAGCAGGGCAGAGGTTATTATATCCATTTAACAGATAAAGCAGCTGAGTCTCAGAGGGATTAAATGACTTACCCGAGGTCGTGTTGCTAGTTGGGGATGGAGCCAGGATTCAAGGCTCTGTGTTCAGGCTCCAACCCTGTGATGATAAGGGCATTGGGAGCACAGAGAGTGGGACTCAGATACTGGCAACAGTTGAACTTGGGACCCCGACCTGCAGTGTGGCCCTGGCTGTGAGGCATTAGCAGTGCAGGGGGCTGCTCTAGGGACCTGTAGGTTGCAGGAAGAGGGGGAGGGAAGCAGTGATTGAGCCAGGGCACCTCTGTATAATGACACCTCTCCTGATGTCACATGAGCTTGAGAGGTGAGAGCTACTGTGCGAGGTTTGAAAAAGCCAGAAGGAAGAGTCAGGATGAGAGGAGGGGCTCCTCCCAGCTCTTTGAAGCTGCCACGCAGGTCCCAAAGTTAGGAGGTATCTGAACTGGATCTGAGGCCCAAGTCCCCCTCTGCTTCCCAGGTATGCGTACTTAGTCACTATCCTGTATGACTTTTCCTGCAATCACGCCAGTTGTATATTGCCTCAGTAGGTGAGGCTTGCCCTGTTTGGGAACAACTATTTCCTCCTCCAATTAAACAAAGGGACACAGCTCTGTAGAATGAACCTATTCAGGACCTTATGGTTAAGTATTTGCCCTTTTTTTTTGGAATCATGGACCCCTTTGGGAAGCCGATGAAAACTTCAGATTCTCCCCAAGATGAGCACATGGGTGGATAGACGTGGGGTTTTGCCTGTGATTCAGAGGTCTCATGGGGTCCCTTGAGCCCTTCGGTGGACCTCAGAGTAAGAACCACGGTAGCTTTTTATAACACTTGGCTCCTGGGGGC
>NW_011888784.1:5771170-5793929 GCF_000151845.1 Pteropus vampyrus
GCAGGGGGCTGCTCTAGGGACCTGTAGGTTGCAGGAAGAGGGGGAGGGAAGCAGTGATTGAGCCAGGGCACCTCTGTATAATGACACCTCTCCTGATGTCACATGAGCTTGAGAGGTGAGAGCTACTGTGCGAGGTTTGAAAAAGCCAGAAGGAAGAGTCAGGATGAGAGGAGGGGCTCCTCCCAGCTCTTTGAAGCTGCCACGCAGGTCCCAAAGTTAGGAGGTATCTGAACTGGATCTGAGGCCCAAGTCCCCCTCTGCTTCCCAAGTATGCGTACTTAGTCACTATCCTGTATGACTTTTCCTGCAATCACGCCAGTTGTATATTGCCTCAGTAGGTGAGGCTTGCCCTGTTTGGGAACAACTATTTCCTCCTCCAATTAAACAAAGGGACACAGCTCTGTAGAATGAACCTATTCAGGACCTTATGGTTAAGTATTTGCCCTTTTTTTTTGGAATCATGGACCCCTTTGGGAAGCCGATGAAAACTTCAGATTCTCCCCAAGATGAGCACATGGGTGGATAGACGTGGGGTTTTGCCTGTGATTCAGAGGTCTCATGGGGTCCCTTGAGCCCTTCGGTGGACCTCAGAGTAAGAACCACGGTAGCTTTTTATAACACTTGGCTCCTGGGGGCCGGTTACTTCCGCATTCATGACCAAAACAGAATGACCTTTAAAGAGCTGCTTCTGTACCGCACCTGAGACCAGCCAGCTTCTGAACTGGTCCACAGCCCAGTGACCTTGAACAGCTGCCTCACCCTGGGATGGGGATTGTGGGTGGACAGGAGAGAGAGGTCGTGGTTCTCCTTTAAGGAACCTAAGATTTGTCTAGAGTTTACCAGTGCTTCTGAGGAACTCCAGTCTGATGCAGTGCTCAATGGGAAAGGGTCCTATGATCCAGCCTTTTCTGCTGGTTTCAGTCGAAGGGAGACTCCCATGTGATTTAGACATTTCCTTTCCAGAGTATCACAAGCTGAGATGTTCAAAAACCAACTGGCGTGAAGCCTAGCAGATGGTTGTTCAGACAAAAGGAGCACATCTCAGGCTTCTTATCGCTTCCTTTCTGTCATCTGGAAATTGTGATCTGCCCTTGGAAAGGAAAAAGAGAAGGAATGCCCTTGTCGTGAGCCCTACTGTGTGCTGAGCCCAGTATGGGTGATGTACAGACATCCCCTTAGGGAAGTGGTCTCACCCCCTTTATAGACAGATGTTCCTGGGACAACTGGTAGGTCCTTGGGGTGGGCATGTAAGGAAAAGTGTTTTAAAATGTACCCAGGTAAGGTAATCAGATAAGGTAAGATACTCAGTATCTAAAATGACTGTCATGAAGGAAGAAGCTCTTCTAGATCCCTGGAAACAGGAGGAACATGAGGAGATATCAGGGTTGGTAGGAGGCAGAGGGGGTCAGGGGAGAACCTGGGTGAGAGCCTTTGTTGTGATTTTCATAAGGAGGAATGGGCAAAGTGGGGCAGGCAGGTTTCAGGTTGGCTCGCCTGAGTAATTCCGGTGGGCTCTGCAGCATAGGGGCTGCCCCCAGTGGTCTGGTAGCTGGCCCTGGGGTGATTAGGGCAGGGGCTGGTGGCTCAGTTTATAAAGGAATTGGGTGAGAGTATTGGCTCTGGGTTGGCTGGTGTGCATGTGAAACCTGTGCTTCCAGGAGCGTTGTTTGCTTTCTCTAGGAATTAGCAAGGCCCCAGGTGCCCGAGCATCGAGAACATCCAAAATAAGAATATACGGTTAATATAAACAACCAGCCCAGGACTTGGCATGTCGGGGAGCAGGAAGGGAGCATGTTTGGGAATGACGGCACTTTGTCCAGCCTGACCCTTTCACATACTCTCTGTTCTCCACTCCCCAAGGGTGAAGCAGTCGGAGCTCTTCGACCGGTGGAGGAGCCTGCAGATGTGCAAATGGGCAATGAACATCTCTGAAGCCAACCAGTTCAAGTACCTATGACTCGTCTGTCCTGCCCGGCCCTTCTGCTTGGGTGGTTCTCCTCCTGCCACCTCTTCAGATCTTCCTTGTCCTACAAGCCCCAGCTCCAGGGACATCTCCCTGGAGCTAGCCCTGATGAGACTTTGGAGTCCAGGCAGTGGGGAGGTTCTGGCTCCGTACGCGGGCTGAGGCAGGCACCTGCTGGGTGCCGTCCTCCACGTTCTCACTCTGAGTCCTTGCAGCGGCCCTGCAAGGTCAGCGGTATCGTCTCCAGTACAGCTGAGGTTAACTGGGACTCAACAGTGAAGCGGGTGGCAGGAGGTCTCCAGCAGGCCTGGAGGCACATTAGGCACATGAAGCATCTTCCATGGCCTTACCCCAGGCCCCTCCCCACTCGGGGACAGCTGTTCCAACTCAGCAGGCCCCTCCATCCTAGAGCTCTTTGCTTCTTACAGACTATACTGGATGTTTGAGCCCTGCTGTAGATTATTTTTTAATTGCTCTCTAACCAAAACTGACAGATTATAAGCTCCCAGTGAGGCAAGAGCTATATCTTAAAGCTCTTCTGTCTTTGAGAGCTAAGCAACTAGCAATATCCAAACATTCTTTTTGATTAATGTTGAACTGTAGGGTCCTCTCCATCTTTAAAATTCTATGAGTATTATGGTATTATTTTAGTGTTGGTAGAACTTATTAAATAGAATTGATAGGATCCTGAGCATGTGTGTTGAATAAACTGGATTTTGACAACTCAGGTCATAGTTTAAATGTACTGAGGAGTGATCAGCATGAAGGAATCCTGCATGGGAAGCTGTGAAAAGCAAATTACACTAAGTATTTTGTATTTTCTTTATAATCATTAGTTCCAGTTTGCTGCAACTCCAGGCCATCTCGAGACTGGCTAGTAGTTTTAAGTGGCACATTTAAAAAATGTGGGTGTTTAAAGTGATGACCCTTGAAGCACAGGTGCCTGCAGTCTCGAACCAGAGGCCTCTGTGAGACTGTGGAAACCCAGCTAAGGCCCAGCAGTAGTTTGCAGGGACCCACATATTATAGTAGAACATGAACTTGAGCCAAACACAGGAAGAGAGGGGAGCAGGTCCAAAGTCTAGGCTCCAAGTGCTGCCCCAAAGCCACCCCTCAGAAAGAAGTGTTACTGTGGGGACTGCACGGGTGGGTGAGACCTGCACATGAGTGTGGCTGATAAACAATTGGCAGGACACAGTTGGCGAGGTGCAAAAGGATGCTGTCCAGTCTGAGAAGCCTCATCAGTGGGATGCACGTGTCCGAGGAAATAATGAAGCAACAGAAAGAAGATGTGGCAGAAGAAAAACGGAGAGAAGCGTGGGAGCCTTCGGCAGGGATCAGCCAGCCCTCTCCAGAGGGGAGGCTCTGGGGGACCTGAGACCCTTCTGCAGTGAGGGTGGGCGGGGGAGTGGTTTTAGGTATGGGAAAGGGAGGTGACATCAGGTCTTGCCATGCTCTAAACGGAAAAACCTTCAAGTCTGGTCAGTCGTTGCCCTTTGCTCTTGTTTCGAGCTCATTGAACAACGATGAAATTCTTAATTCAGGTTCCCAAGACCTTGGTGCAGTGGAGCAGGGTGGAGAGCATGCGCTAGAAGACAGGCATGAGCATTCCAGTCACAGGAAAGGAATCCTGTAACAGAAGCCTTCCCTCATGCTACTGCTTATGAGTAGACACATTGGTATTCTGGTTTATACATCAGTCACTCATGAGTTGGGCCAGCAATCTATGCAGGCCAGATACTGGTTTTTCATGCTGACCTGTGGCCCCTGCTTGGCCAGGCTTCTGGCCTTCCCTTGGGGAAGCCTCAGTCACATTCTGAAACCCAACTCTCCATAAGAAAGAATGTTCTCAGTAACCAGCAGCCAGCTGAGCTCCTCAGTGAAGTCCCTATAAGAGATAAAGTTATAAAAAAAAAAGATTTTGTATAACCTTCCTGGCTTTGGCAACCTAGAGCCACAGAACGTCAGAGTGTCAGAAGAGCCAGCCCTGTACTCACAAATGAGGAAACTGAGGCCCAGGGAGGGGAAGAGACCTGCCTGAAGCCCCACAGCTGGTGGGGACGGAGCAGAAATGAGAACCCAGGCTTCTTGACACCAGGTTGGCAAGCCAAGTTTCCATCCTAGACCTAGGGTGTGACTTTCTGGAAAGCTCCTCCTCAATTTTAGTTAGTGGTCATCGTCTGGACTCCTTGGAGAAAGTGTTCCATTTCTCCCGTGGCCATCTGGAGGCTGGACGTGACTTTGCCTGGAGCCAGTGTTGGGGGAAAAAGACCAGGGTGTACTCAGCCCACAGCCACTGTTTTAGGAGAAAGTGGGTCATGGCGAGCCCCAAATCCTGGATGTGGGAAAGTGGCAATTTGCATCTTTTGTACAGCCCAGCATCTCTGCAGCCAGGGCAGCGGGCTGTGGGTCCCCAGGGCAGGGGGAGCGAGATGTGCCCAGTATCTGACCCCATCACCACGCCTCACCAGCATGCCTGGGAGAATGTACTGACGGTGGGACGCCAGCT
This sequence comes from Pteropus vampyrus, assembly GCF_000151845.1. NCBI lineage: Eukaryota > Metazoa > Chordata > Mammalia > Chiroptera > Pteropodidae > Pteropus > Pteropus vampyrus. Next base: position 5,775,643 of record NW_011888784.1, read on the forward strand.
GCAGGGAAGAGAAAAACCAGGCTTCTCTGGCCTGGCTGACTCCCAAGCTGGCCTCATCAGCCACATTCTCCCTCTGAGGGTGTTTGTTTTAAGCCTGCTTGCATCATTTCGGCTTTAACCCTTCTGGAGCTCATGTTTGAATGTTTTTGTGAGTGAAAACTGCAGGGATTTCTCTCTCTTTTTAAGTAACGAATACCTGAAAACTTGTTTTCAAAGCCGTTTTCCACTTTCTGCAGGAAGTCATTCAATGTCAACCCGCCATCTCAAATTTCTGACTCTTTCCTGTTTCTAAGACGGTTTCTGAATGATTGACATGGCACATTTCTGTTTCATGTGTGTTTTGGCTTTTTTGACCCCCATGAGACAGAGTAAACACCTTGTCTAGAGTCCAGTATAGGGGCCAAGAGCCTGAGGAAGAGCTCCGCATCCCTGGGTTTCCATGAAGGCTGGATAGATAACGTGCTTCCAGGAAGTAGCAGAATGCTTAGTGGATCTTGATGAAAGCTCAGATGAATGACTCATCTCGCAATTGGCAGGTGCCCGGTGGTAGAACACCTGTGTGACTGACGTTGTGCAGGATCTGGAGAGACAGGGTCCCTGCCATCAAGGGGCTTTCATTCAAGTAGGGAGGGAGTTGGCAGATGATGAAGTGGGTGGGACCCGGTTCAGAGGCCAGCGCAGTCAGTGGGGAAAGGGAAACTAGGAGTGCATGGAAAGAAAACTGGCTGGACCCTAAAAGGCCTTGGCATTGGGAGGAGTATTGAAGGGGAAGGGGACAGAGTGAGCAAACATGTGGGGTGGGAAGGGGCGGGTGAGAGAAAATGTCTCCCTGAGGGGTCTTAACTCCATGACCCCTCTGTTCTTCAGGAGGCTTGCTCTGTCCCATGTCACCAGTCTCTCCTGTCTCTCTCCTGCCCGGCAGGTCCACTCTGTCCAGGTGCTGCAATGCCCCTTCCTTCCTCTTTACTACCCAGAAGAACACTCCCCTGGGGACAAAGCTCAAGTACGAGGTGGACACCAGCGGCATCTACCACATCAACCAAGAGATCTTCCGCATGTTTCCCAAGGTGCCTCTTTGGGCAGAGCGGTGAGGGTGGGGCAATGGCCTTCGGGAGCCAGTGCAGTCAGCGGGGGCAGGGAGCTGACCGTCCTGGCCCTCTGTGGCCATGCCTGTGTGGTTGGCACTGCTCTACTGTGCCCTCTGCACTAATTTGTCCTCGCCCTGGTTGGCCATCCTCTTAGGCCCTGTAGAACGTCCTCTGGGGTTCCTGGGGGTTCTGTCTGGCACAATGAATATCAACTGGCTATTATTTGAGTGACTTTTGGCAAGAAAGTGGTTGTAAAGTTTCAGTGGTTGCATTGCCTGTAGAAGACATCCTGAAGCTATCTGGGCAAATGATAATCATTTGTCCCCCACTTGAGGGAGGCACAAGAGCAAAACCATCCATGCAAAAGTTGTGTGTGCACAAGGAATCACCAACCAATAGAAAACAAGGCACTGAAAGATTGGTCTTGTACTGGATGACTTTAGGTGGTCATTTGTTCTTCAAGGTCTCAGTCTCCCTGTCTGTAACACAGGGGGTTAGACTAGGGATAGCTGCTTATAACAGGAAATCTAAAATAGTAGAGACTTAAAGAAGATAGACCATTTATTTATTTATTTTTTCACATATAAGGAATCTGGAGGTAGGCTCTTCATCCAGGGCCAGCACGGTGGCTCCTTGGTCACAGAGCGAGTGCTCCGTGTGAGTGGACTACGCAGATCACCGGAGCTCAGGTGCATGCATTCAGGTTTGGTCTGTGCTGCATCAGGCTCTCAGAGAAGGGGCCCCAAGGCCAGATTCTGACGGTCGCCCTCTCAAGCAGAGGAAGGTTCCACGGGACTTGTGCACAACTAACTCCTGGAGAGCGCCAGGCTCAAGGCAGGACTCTGTGGGTCCTGTCTGTAGAAATGCTGAATGGGGGCATGTTCAGGTCTTTCTGCATGAAATTTGAGGGCCTGGGCTTCCCTGCTTATCGGGGGAGTGCTAACGAAACAGAGCCCAGGGTTTCCCTGTGTTCCGTTATCACGTCAGAGTGTACTGATAAGGTCGCTGTTGTAGGGGCACCGGGGAGAAGCCGAAAGTGGAGAGGTATCCCACGTACCTCCCACATCACAGTGTTGGAGGACGATGGGGCGTGAGCCACCTTTACGAGGTGGGTCTTACAAGGCTTGGAGCATGAGGTTGACAGCAGGTAAACTTGCATCTCATGCAGGTAATGCCAGTGGGTGACACACAGCTTGGTTATGACATATGGGCCCAAGAAGGGCCACAGGTATAGACCACTGAGGCCCAGAGAATTAAAGCAGGGATTGCCAAATGTCCTCTGAGAAGTGCCAAAGAGTAAATATTTTAGGCTCTGCAGGCCATATGGTCTCTGTCACAACTACTCACCTTCACTGCTCTTGCAAAAGCAGCCGTAGACATGAGAAAACAAATGAGTGTGGCTGTATTCCAACAACACTTCGGCTCCTCTTAGACATGGAAGTTTGAATTTTATATAATTTTTACATGTCACAAAATATTCTCGTTTTGATTTTTTCCAACTATCAAAAAATATAGAATACATTCTTAGCTTTCGGACTATGCAGAAGCAGGTGGTAGGTCAGATATGGCCCGTAGGTCAGATATGGCCCGCAGGCCATAATTTGAGACCCCCTGAACTAGAGCATGTGACACAGAAGTATTTCCTGAACCTCCCTAAAAGTGAGTATTTCTTTGAGTTTGTAAAAAAATGGAGCTTCTTAGTCTTCTACCCCCGCCCTGAAGATTCTGATTCCATGGTCTGGGAGGGACCCCGGGAACTCATATTTTCAGAAAGTCCCCCAGGTAGTTTTGGATTTACAGCAGTCTGAGGAACACTGACATAGAACATAAAAAGCCTTTGATGGTTTCTCCAAAGATGACTGCTTTTTCCCTTTCTCCAGTAACAGGCAAACAGTGTGGTTTTGCCCACCGGTCACGAGACATCCTTGGTTCCCGTCTTGGCCCCCTGGGCCTTTTGCTCCAGGGAGTATGGGCCATGAGGATGCAGCATCTCCTTCAGGTTTAGCCTCATTCCCAGCGATCCCGTTGTAATGTGATTTTCCCTGATGTCCATCTGGCAGTTGGTCCTAACAGAAGCCCAAGGTGCTGACCAGGGCTGCTCCCCTACGGGCCCGGCCAGCTGGTATGTGCTGGGAGGTTAGCTGCCCATCAGCCTCCTTGTGTCAGAGATGGAGGGGACCTTTGGTAATAACGACCTGGTCCTCTCGCTGAGACCCCTCTGGGCCGAGCCGTGCACTGGGCAGGCTTTCCATTGACATCCATGGTTCTCAACCTGGAGGCAGTTTGGGGACATTTGACGATGCCTGGAGACATTTTTCATTGTCATGACTGGGGGATGCTCTTGACATCTAGTGGGGAGAGGCCAGGGATGCTGCTAAATATTCTACAGTGCACAGGTCAGCTCCCACAACAAGGTGTGGTCTGGTCCAAAATGTCAACAGTCCTGAGTTCAGAAACTCTGCTTTACATCATCTCATTGAATCACATGAAATACACATTGCCATCCTAATTTTATAAACGACAACACTTTAAAATTTGTAACAAATTTTATAAAATTTACAAAACAAAGTCGCTGAGAGCTCAAACAACTTGTCCATGGTTCCATCACCTCATTATGGGGCAAAACCAGGATTGAACTTGGGGCTTTTGACTAGAATGCCAAATCCTGGTTTGCCCATGGTTTGCCCATGGTTTGCCCATGGTTTGCCCAAACTTCCAGGTTTGACCAAATGTAAGTCCTACATCCCGGGCAAAGTCTTCTGGTCCTAGGCAAACTGGGACAGTCGGTCACCCTTCCCTTGACTCCAGGTCTGTCTTCCTGCCCCGTGCCTGCCCAGTTCTATGTGCTTCAGGTGAACCATGAGGGAATTATGGCCTAGAGTGGAGACTAATGGAACCAGGTCTCCTAACTCTCAGGCCACTATTTGCTTTGTCTTGCCATCTTGCCTGTGGTCCCCTAGAAAGCATGCCCAGGGAGTCTTTGTGGGCAGCCAGTGTCCATACCGAGGTAACCCTGCCAATTGAGGTATGACAAGATCAAAGCACTGTGAGATGCTTACTCTGTGAAAGTTATCATCACTCAGGGGAAGGCCAGGGCTCCCCTGTGTTCAGAGCTCTTTCTTTGCAGAGAGCCCAGGTGTCGCAGCCTCTCACTGCTCCCCTGATGTGGCCTTGCTTGCTCACCCTCAGTCTCTTGTCCCTGCTGTTGCCATGAACTGACATGTGTCCCAATTCGGATGATCTTTCTGTCACAGGCCTGTGTCCTCCTTGTGGAGCAGAGGAAGAGTCCGTACCTCTCTCTGAGTTGAAGGTCCCTGGGTGGATCTCCCCATCTCTGCTGCCAGTCATCCCACAGAACACCTGCATTAATCATTAAAATATTTATATTACCAGTCATAAAAAAGCTGAGCTTCTAAACACTGGGAAAGCCAAAGACAAGCAGGGCTAGCCATAACCGGTCCTTCCTTCTCTTTGGAAACCTGGAGCATCCCAGGACTTATTGAAAAAGGCTGTGGAGACCTGGCTTCTGGTCCCAGCTCATTTGTAATTGCCTGTGGAACTGACAAGTCATTCGACCTCTTTTCTCATCTGCAAAGTGAATAACCAGTTTTCTCTAACATTTTCTACAAGGGCAGCTCATGGGGCTGTGAGGAGTGGAGGCGGATGGGGGTACGGAGGTGAGAGCACCAGATGAAGGCTGTGCTCCTGTCTCCCCAGGACATGCCCTATTACCGGTCCCAGTTTAAGAAGTGTGCAGTGGTGGGCAACGGAGGCATCCTAAAGAACAGCCGCTGCGGGAGCGAGATCAACAGCGCTGACTTTGTCTTCCGGTAAAAGAATCCCCCTCGTCCACACCTGCCGCTTCTGCCCCCAGGGCCCTCCCCCTTTGTGCCCTTCCCCCAATGCTGCCCCGTAAGTGATTAATCCCCTACTCCTCGCCCCTGCAGAACCTCATGCTCTGGGTTGTCCCTTCCCCTCTCCAGCACTGTCCCTTTGGGCACATGGTCGAACCTCTCAGTCTCCACATCTGCAGAATGGGAGCCAATGGCATAACAGATGTGAAGACACTGAGGACTCATGGGGACCATGCAGATCTGTTGGTGAGGCCATCTGGGCAGCCAGCTTCCCGGTTGGGTTCTCCTCTTCCAGAAGCACTGTTTGGAACCAGGCTGGCCTTGTGGCTGACACCCATATGAACTTCGCCTTTGCTTACCTAAGCGAGAGGCTGGTCCTTGTATTTCTTTTTCCTTATATAGCACTCCCTCTTACCTCTTTGGGTACCCTCGCTTACATCTTCGACCTGGATAGAGAAGATAGGTTGAAAATAGAAGCTTAAAGCAAAGACACTTGGGTTGAGGCTGCAGTGGGCTCTCGTGGGTCTTAGATTCGCAATTATCGGGCTGCTCAGTGTTGGTGGGAGAAGGGGCTAGATTGGCCCCTCCATGCCCAGGCCACAAAGATTCCACTCAGCTGGCCACCTCTGCATCATGTGATCAGCATCCCTTTCTTCCCCAAACCCTTGCCCAAACTCCATCTGGAATGACTGACTGCATGCCTCTGGGCTGCCTGGTCTCTTCTGTAGGTGCAACCTACCCCCAATCTCAGAGAAGTATACCATGGATGTGGGGGTGAAGACAGACGTGGTCACCGTGAACCCCAGCATCATCACAGAGAGGTCAGTGACCCTCCTTCTAGACCTGTGCTGTCCAATATGGTAGCCGTTAATCACATGTGGCTACTGGGCACTGAAATGTGGCTAGTCTAGATTGAGATGTACTGTCTGTAAGTGTAAAACACACACGATTTCAAAGACTTAATATGAATAAGAAGATGGACCATGTCTCATTAAATGTTTTAATGATTGATTACACATTGAAATGATAGCATTTTGGATATATCGGGCTAAATAAAATATATTATAAAAATTAATTGCACCCCTTTTTTTTCTACTTATTTAAATGTGCTTACTATAACACTTAAAATTACATATGCGCCCTGTATTATACTTCTTTTGGACAGCACTGGTCTAGATTGTCTTCACCTAGGGATGAGTCTGAGAGCTTTCAGAGTGTGATGGGAGAGAGCAGCTCCCTATGCAGTGTGTCCAGGTGACACCAGGGGTGTGGGGGTGGGGGAAAGCCTCATGCAAAGATCTCGGCCCCCCACCTGGCTCCCTCCTGGGCTCTGGATGTCTGGGAGGCCTCAAGGGAGCCGGTTAATGTGTAAAACTCCAACCCTGGTAAAGTCACACCATCCGGGTCAGATGAAATGTAAGAGGGGGAGCTGTTAATTAGGGCCAGAGGCCCAGGAACACTGACAGCGGAGTGAAGGAGCACTAGACGAATGGGAGATGAGCCAACCCCAGGGCTGTTTAATGTAAAGGAAAGATGAGTGAGGGGCAGTGGGGGGAATGCTGAGAGGCCACTGGTTTGGTGTCCTTCACTGGGGATCTTGGAGAAGACAGTACAGGTGAATGCCCCGAGGGCTCTAGGAAAAGCCTCCACGTCCTCATCACTCCCTCACTGAGCCCACCAGGCCAACCTCATGTGTTTGCGTTAAGCATTGCCCCCCGCCCCCGGCGGTAACACACTAGATATTTGTCCCTTTCAGTCCAGCGTCCTTTCCTGCAGCCACTTACAAAAATATAAATGTCTCCAAGGCAGGCTGGACATTCATCTGCTGAGGTGACTGAGGTGAAAGGAGGCAGGGATGGCCTTGTGAGTCCCCTCCGTCCTTTGAAAAGACTCCGGGGTGCAGGGGTGGAGGGAGCAAGATTGCTGGGGCTGCGGGGAGTGCGCGGCCGACCCTCTCCCTCTGCGCCCGCCCGCCCAGGTTCCACAAGCTGGAGAAGTGGCGGCGGCCCTTCTACCGCGTGCTGCAGGTGTATGAGAACGCATCCGTGCTGCTGCCCGCCTTCTACAACACGCGCAACACCGACGTGTCCATCCGCGTCAAGTACGTGCTGGACGACTTCGAGTCGCCGCAGGCCGTCTACTACTTCCACCCGCAGTACCTGGTCAACGTGTCACGCTACTGGCTCAGCCTGGGGGTGCGCGCCAAGCGCATCAGCACCGGCCTTATCCTGGCCACCGCGGCGCTGGAGCTCTGCGAGGAGGTGCACCTGTTCGGCTTCTGGGCCTTCCCCATGAACCCCTCGGGTCTCTACATCACCCACCACTACTATGACAACGTCAAGCCCCGCCCGGGCTTCCACGCCATGCCCTCCGAGATCTTCAACTTCCTGCACCTGCACAGCCGTGGAATCCTCCGCGTGCACACGGGCGCCTGCAGCTGCTGCTGAGGAGGCGAAGGCTGCCTGGCAGCCCCGGCACCCAGAGCCGCGCTCCTCCTCTCTCTCCTGCGCGGGGCCGGGCGGTGAGAGGGCCTGGATGAAAGGCTGCCACTCCCTCGGTAGTTCAGCTTGGTACTCGGGTCCTGTGGGCCGAGAGGCAGGGATCGGGGCTGGTGCAGAGTCAGCTCTGTGCTAGGCATCCTGGGCCTCAGTCTGGGTCTTGTGGCTCCGCCCTGCCCACAGTAGCATGTTGCTGGGCCATACTTTAAGATTCAGGCTCTGGGACTGCAAGTGAATAAAGCACATTTCCACTAAATTTTAACATCCAAGAGAGCACAAACTGTAGCAGCCTTGTTACAGCTAAAGGAATGCCCTATAAAGAATGGAAAAGAGGGAGATGGGACGTATGAACATGGGTGAGATTTAATTCAGACTTTTGGGTTCCTGAGTTTTATGCTGAGCCCTCAAGCCCTGATTCGCAGTCTAGAATCTCAGAGCTTAGAGGCCAACCCAAACGCCAGAGCTTCTTGTCAAGACAGAGTGGATTAGAGAGGTCCAGAGGCTTATCAACCAAGGTCACACTGAATGAGTCCATTAAGTGACACCGTGAGACCTAAGACAAAACACTGTCAGCTGAGGAGAGCCTCACCCTTTCACACACATCCTCAGACACACACCGTCAGACACACACACACACACACACACACACACACACACACACACACACACACACACAGTCTTGGTGCCTCCACGTGCAATCCTGCTTTTGATCTTCTGATGAGAAGGAAATAAACCAGACCAGCCATTTGCACTGAGGTTTTTAAGCCAATGTTATCGACTTAATAAGTGCTTAGCAGTTTGCTTCCTCTTCTGTCTCCTTATTTTCAGCTCCGTTTTAACCAGGAGTTATTTATAAGACCCGTTCCTCTTAATGTTTCTGAATACTGCAGAATCCTGCTATATTGCGTTCCTGCTATATAAGGCTCTGGCTGAATGGTGCAGACATATAACTGGTGAGCTTAGCAGACGGAACCGCGTCATGGCCTCTGACACCAGCATCATTGAGGGATCTGCCGTAAAGGCAGGACTTCCCACATGGCAGAACCTGGTGACCTTCACACACACGGACCCACAGGGTCTAGGAAGTTAGCTGAGCCTAGGCTGCAAGGGGTTTAACATGTCATTTCACATCTGAACTTATTCCCTTTGCTTCCCCCCGGTGTGTCCACCACTGAAGAGGCTGTGTGTAGTAGACACCATTGGCGAATTGCCTTAGGATTAAGCTTTGTGGAATCATAGAATGTCAGTGCCGGGTGGACTTCAGTGCCCTCCCTCCTCCCCCCTCCCTCCTCCCTTCCTCTTTCCCTTCTTCTTCCTTTCTTCCCTCCCTCCTGTAAACATTTTGGAAACACACCCATTTTGCTTTGATTTGGGGTCTGGCTTGGAAAGACGATGACAAGTACAGACGTACCTCATTTTATTGCACTTTATTGTACTTCACAGATGCTTTTTTTTTTTTTTTTTTTTTTACAAATTGAAGGCAAAACCTTCCACCAGCAACGAGATTACAATTCACTTTATTGCGGTGGTCTAGAACTGAACTCAGTGTCTCCGAGGTGTGTGTGTACAGGCGGTATCTCTGTCTTCTAGGGGTGGAGGGCAGACCATAAATAAATTCCAGCCCCAAGTGCTGGGTGCTCTGAGGAGGAGGAAGAGGAACTGGGAAAGCACAGCAGGGAGCGGGACCTTTCCTCTGATCCCCTCATTTCACAGGCAGAGCAACAGGCCCAGCCAGCGACAGACAGAGGAGCGTGTAAGTGCTTACGACCCAAGGCTCCTTCCTTGGCCAATCCGCTTTGTCTCGGCTTGTGTTTCCTGTTGGTGGGTCGTTACAGAGCGTGCGCTCCATGCACATCACTGTTCTAGATGCTGGCCCCCGACCTTTGTGCTGAGCTGTGGTCTTGACTGGGAAAACCCCAGGTTGCCCTGAGCCTCAGTCTGTCTGTCTGCACAGCGGGGAAGTAGCCAAGGAGACAGGGTAGGCCCCAAGTCCATGGGAAACTGGGAAATACTGAACAGGGACAGTGAATGGTTATGCTCTCTTGGGCTCTTTCTCCCAAGGAAGGAGCTTTCCCGAAAGAGTCTAGTTAACTGAGGTTTCTAGCCACTTGTTTGTGCTTAATTGAGCCCAGTTTCCGAAACCATGGAATGTCAGAACTGGAAGGCTCTTAAAGACAGTGTTGTCCCACTTGAGGAAATAAACCCTGAACAAGGAGGTAACCTGGGTTAAGTCATGCCTGGGAGTCTACCAAGTGCCTGTTGTAGACAGACCCTCTACAAAAGTCCTCCTGTAATGTTTATGTTCCAGGTGGGGCAGTGAATGGGAGGTGGCGCTTTGGTGAGTCAGGTATCAGGGTTCTCACAGCAGATGGTGTCGTGGCTGCTTTCTGCTCCAGCCAGGGCTGGCTTAAGAGCTGAGGATAGAGCATGAGGATTCACTCCGTGTAAGAGCTGTGTCTCATGGCTCACGGCCCTATATCTGCCTGTAGGTCTTAGGGCAAGTCTCTTCCTCTCCCTTAGGGGCTCAGTCTCCTCATCTATACAACTAGAGGCTTAGATCTCTAGGATCTCTATAATCTCTAACTTTTTTCAGGCAGTCACGATATGTGGAACTAAGCCATAAATAATATTTTTGATTATAATAGCTAAAATTTACTGCACTCTCATTCTGTGTCAGGCCCTAGACCGAGCACTTTCTTTGCATTATCTCCTATAATCATCACAGGACCCCCTTAGGTAAGAAGGCTCCCATTGGACAGGTGAGGAGTCTGAGGCTCAGAGTGATTCAGTGAGTTGCCCAGGTTAGTCACCCAGTGGAGGAAACTGCACTCAGGTCATAGAACCCCTAAGCCTGTGCTCCAAACGTCTGTCTTAGCTGCTTCCCAGCCAGTGTTCCCAAAGCTGAAATAAGAGGGATCCTGACCGAGATGCCACTGTAGGGGGTGCTACTGGGACCTGCTGTAGGTACAAATGCTCTGGAATGGGTCCAGGAGCCTGTCATGAGTTCAAAAGGCAGTCTCTGCTTACAGGTGTCCCCCTCCCCCAACCTTGCCCCTGGTAACAGGACTAAGCCCCCCACAGTAGGATGTATGCCGTTCTGGCACTGCAGGAGAGCTGAGGCCATCTCCACATTTTGTAGGTATGAAGAGGTGCCCGGAAAGAGGACATATTAAGTGACACATGTCGAGTGACTTGTCCAAGGCCACATGGTCAGCTAGTGGCTCAAATGGGATTCACCCAGTCTCCTAATTTCCAGGCCACGCTCTTTCTGCTGCAGCCAGTGTTTGTAGGACAAACATTTTTTCAAAGGCTTAGAAAGACTTGGGCATTGACTCAGGAAGCCCTCACCATGTTCCTCGCAGTCCTGTCCCATCCCACCCCGTGGTGCAGACCACCAGTTAAAATCTTATTTAGGAGAAATGGATGCTCCACAAGCAAAACAAAATTGCATCTTCCTTTGTGCTAAACCCACTGCTCCAGGGTTGAAAGGCAGCAGAAACAAGTAAATGACTTGGTGCTTAGCCAAGCAAAAAGGAAGGTGGCTCAAGGTCAGATGCAACCTCTGAGACCATCGCAGCAATGCTGCCACAGCAACTCTGCCACTTGTCACCTGGTGCCGCAGAGAGCCCATCACCCTTGACTTTGCTGAGCATGGGGGGGAGGCGGGCAGCGTTTTCTGACAATTGAAAGAGAACACTCAGCTGGCTTCAGCCAGGTGTTAAACAAATATTTATTGAGTGCTCATTTTGTGCCAGGCATGGTGCCAGGCACTGGGGAACTATAGCAGTGGTGAGCAAAAGCTCGCCCCTGCCCTCCTGGAGCTCAGGGCCCAGTGGGTGTGTCCAGACGCTGAACCAAGAGTCCCGCACACACAAACAGGAGCTGTGCTGAGTGCTGGCGAGTGTCAGCTTGGGAACAGTTAGGAGAGAAGACGAGGGCATGCCGGAGTCAGTCCTGAATTCTGAAGGGTGGCAAGAGAAAGACGGTAACTGCCGAAGCCCTGGATATTCTTAGGCATTGTCTTCGACATCCACGTGACATGTGACAGGGGTGGGCTCTGGTCGTTTTGAGTCCTGTCCTCTGTTTCCTAACAGACTACTCTCCCTCAGCTTTCCTCCCGCCTCTACGAATGCTCCTGCTCAGGCCCCTTTACTGATTCATCTTCACCGAAGCTACCTCGGGGTTCCTTTCTCTTTCTAGGAGTTCCTTCAGAAATCTTATCTATTCATGGCCTCGAGTCTCTCCTGTCCTTGCATCTTAAACCCCTTCCCTGGAGGCCGGTTCTCCCTCGGGGCATCATAAACACACTCACTGTAGCCTGAATGTCTATACCTGAATGACAGCTCCAACCTCATGTGTCCTCAGCTGGTATATAGTTAAAAAGACAATCTGGGCTCCACATCACCTCCTGCCACTTACTAGCTGGGTGACCTTGGGGGAACTGCTGAAGTCCCTGGAGGCTCAGATTCATCATCTGAAGAATGAGGCCGGCACGCCAGCCTCATCAGCTGTGGTGAGGGTTAAGTGAAATAGGGTTGCACGGTGCTTAACAAAAGGGTTAAGTGAAATAGGGTTGCACGGTGCTTAACAGCACAAACTAGGCACCCAGTGAGCACAGTCATCCCTCGGTGAATGGCTCTGCCACACTACTGACCACTCGACCCCAAACCTGGGTCATTCTTGGCTCTTCTCCTTCACCTTCTATGTCGATTTGTTCTCCAAATCGTGTCAGTTCTCACTCATAAATATCCCTTGAATTTTTTCCCTACCTACATTCCTTGTGCCCTAAACTCAGGCCCTTCTGACTGAACTTCTGCTTCCACAGAATTACCTTCTGGAAGCACCTTTGGTGGAGTCCAATGCCTGCTTGTACCACATGGTCCAGATTCCTTGCCCAGATATGACAGGCATGTCTCAGCTGGTTCACTCACTTTCCAGAGGCCTGCCTACCACCTCCTCACCCCAGCTCCATATTCCTCCAGATGCTGTGCCTTTGCATAGCTATTGAAAATGCCTGCATTGGCCCCACACCTCTGCCTCCCTCTCTCCTCCCCTTTACTCTGTCACTTTTGCAGATGGTGTCAGGTTATGGTCCTTGTGTCCTCCATTCTGTGAACTTGAGCTGAGCAGTCTGTCCTCTGTGCTTCCGCCTCAACCATCACTGGCTTCTGTTAGGATGTCCTCATAGCACGTGGTGTGGACATCCTATGTCCAAGGGTCTGTCCTTTCCCTAAGGGAAGCCACCGAATCTGGCTCATCTCGGGCCTCTGGCATTGGCACAGAGTGGATGTTCTTAGGCATTGTCTTCGACATCCACGTGACATGTGACAGGGGTGGGCTCTGGTCGTTTTGAGTCCTGTCCTCTGTTTCCTAACAGACTACTCTCCCTCAACTTTCCTCCTGCCTCTCCGAATGCTCCTGCTCAGGCCCCTTTACTGATTCATCTTCACCGAAGCTACCTCGGGGTTCCTTTCTCTTTCTAGGAGTTCCTTCAGAAATCTTATCTATTCATGGCCTCGAGTCTCTCCTGTCCTTGCATCTTAAACCCCTTCCCTGGAGGCCGGTTCTCCCTCGGGGCATCATAAACACACTCACTGTAGCCTGAATGTCTATACCTGAATGACAGCTCCAACCTCATGTGTCCTCAGCTGGTATATAGTTAAAAAGACAATCTGGGCTCCACATCACCTCCTGCCACTTACTAGCTGGGTGACCTTGGGGGAACTGCTGAAGTCCCTGGAGGCTCAGATTCATCATCTGAAGAATGAGGCCGGCACGCCAGCCTCATCAGCTGTGGTGAGGGTTAAGTGAAATAGGGTTGCACGGTGCTTAACAAAAGGGTTAAGTGAAATAGGGTTGCACGGTGCTTAACAGCACAAACTAGGCACCCAGTGAGCACAGTCATCCCTCGGTGAATGGCTCTGCCACACTACTGACCACTCGACCCCAAACCTGGGTCATTCTTGGCTCTTCTCCTTCACCTTCTATGTCGATTTGTTCTCCAAATCGTGTCAGTTCTCACTCATAAATATCCCTTGAATTCTTTCCCTACCTACATTCCTTGTGCCCTAAACTCAGGCCCTTCTGACTGAACTTCTGCTTCCACAGAATTACCTTCTGGAAGCACCTTTGGTGGAGTCCAATGCCTGCTTGTACCACATGGTCCAGATTCCTTGCCCAGATATGACAGGCATGTCTCAGCTGGTTCACTCACTTACCAGAGGCCTGCCTACCACCTCCTCACCCCAGCTCCATATTCCTCCAGATGCTGTGCCTTTGCATAGCTATTGAAAATGCCTGCATTGGCCCCACACCTCTGCCTCCCTCTCTCCTCCCCTTTACTCTGTCACTTTTGCAGATGGTGTCAGGTTATGGTCCTTGTGTCCTCCATTCTGTGAACTTGAGCTGAGCAGTCTGTCCTCTGTGCTTCCGCCTCAACCATCACTGGCTTCTGTTAGGATGTCCTCATAGCACGTGGTGTGGACATCCTATGTCCAAGGGTCTGTCCTTTCCCTAAGGGAAGCCACCGAATCTGGCTCATCTCGGGCCTCTGGCACTGGCACAGAGCCATGCGTTTACTATAGCCATGAAGTCTCTGGTTACCTAGTAGGCTCCAGGGTTCAGGAGACCCTATCAATAAACTGAGTAACATCCTGTGAAATTGTCAGCTTAAGAGAGTCCTCTGTCAGATATTTTTTTGCCTAGTGCCTTCTACGTGGGAAGTACTGAGCTATGCCCACTCCCCAGCAGCCGTTGGGGAGCTCGGGGCCGGGAAGGCTGAGATGTCTGTGTTGTGGTGGCTTGCTGGTTCTATCACCCAGACTCTGCCACCCTCTGTCTCCCCCGTTATAATCTTGCTCATCTACCTTTGGCTGCTAACAATCCCTCTTTCTCCAGTTTAAACTAAAGAAGAGAAAGACATTTTCTTTTTTTCTTCCCTCTTCAAAACCATATAGATTTGTCAGGATCTTGTGTTGCTGTGCTGAAGTGCACACTGGCATGAAGGACTTATCAAAAATGTCACAAAGACGAGTGGAAAATGTGTTATTTATTGGCTGAGAAATGGATGAGCTGAACCTTTCAGAATGTCTGGCCCCAAGGCCCAGTGGAAGGCTCGGACCTTGGGGCTCTTCCCGTGGGAGGGGATGGTACTGCTCTGAGTTCAGCACATACCTGGCTTATCCCTGCCACCAGGGCATCCCTCCTCTATGAGGCTGCTGGTGGTTCAGGGGTCAGACGAGGCCAGGATGTGCCTTCTGTTGTTTTCGGAGGTCTGGTCAAGCCAGGGCAGTGCGTGGAGGTTGATCACATCCTACAAGGCATCCTGATAAAGCAGTATGTTCTTCAGAGGGGGGACTGTAGATCACCTGTATTGGAATCCCCTGAGTGCTTGTTAACGCCCCCGCTCTAAACTCAGAGCCAGGAGGTAGGGAGGACAGTGATGCCAGGGAACCAGTTTGTGTGACCTCACAGGCGATCCTGGCACACGCAACTGCTGGAGAGCCACATTCCGCACTGCCTGTGGTTCAGTGGCTGCTGCCCAGTGAGGGACGATGTCTGGCTTGACATTCAGACTGGAGTCTTAAGTAAGAAAAGAGTGAAAACAAGAATCTGGCACAGACCAACTTCTGTGTTTTCTATAAATTAAATATAATATATAACCCACTATTAAACTAGCAACAAAAAATAACTACTCAGGAATATATAACATTTACAGGATCTGTTTTGACCTTGATGCTATCTGAGATTTCTGGGGTATTTTTTTCTTTCATTTTTACTTGTGGTAAAACACATAACATAAATTTACCATCTTAACCATTTTTAAGTGTACTATTCAGTAGTGTTCAATATATTCACACTGTTGTGTAACCAATCTCCAGAATGCTTTTCATCTTGCAAAACTAAACTTCTATACCTATGAAAGGACACACCTCATCTCTCTCTCCCCGAGCCTCTGGCAACCACCATTCTGCTTTCTGACTCTGTGGGTCTGATGCCTCTAGGTACCTAATATAAGTGGAATCATATCGTATCTGTCTTTTTGTGACTAGCTTATTTCATATAGAATCACTCAGGTACTAGCTGTTCTCAAATGACATGAACTGCTTTCAGTGTCCCTGTAATAGAATTCTGATTTTCGTTTTTGCCTGCAGCAATTGTCCTGGGCCCTCAGTCGGTCCCTGGCTTCCAGAGGCCTTGGCATTTTTGCTGAGGGTCAGAGCAGACCTGGCCTTGCTTTGCTGGAAGGGCTCAGCTGTCCTGGCCAGCCAATGAACTGAGAGACAACAGCCCTGCCCATCTTTGATAAGTCTTCAGATATTTCCCCCACATAATCTCTTCTGTAAACCATTTTTTCATTGAAAGAGAGAGAGAGAGAGAGAGAGAGAGAGAGAGAGAGAGAGAGAGAGAGAGAAATATACACTACCATGACTTAACTCTTGGTATAAAGGCCAGAAATCAGTGATTGTCTCTCTAGTCTGTGGATGGTTCCCTTGGCAACCACGTAATTCACTTCTTTCAACTAAATGACTTGCTCGGCTTTGGGGTAAAAGTTTTATTTCCTCTAGAATTGTAGTTCTCAACCTTGTGTGCACATTGGAATCAGCAGGGAGTTCCAGACCAACTAGGGGCAAAAGCTGGGCCCAGTGCTCTGCCTGCCTCCCCATGGAAAACCAACACCAAAGGAGGGTCCCCCAGAAATGGACTGAGTGACCTGGGGCTGGATTCACACCCAGTGCATTATGCTCTTCCCTCCTTTCCCACCCTTCCTTGGAAAAGTCTCAAGTTGAAACTTGCTAGTTAGGACCTGGTTCCTGCCTCAATCTCTTCTCCCGCCCAGTGAGAACTTTCTCCCCGTGGCAGCTCAAAATTCCATATTCGAAGTTTATAAGACCCCTGAACATCTTGACTTGTTACAGGAAAAAATGTTTACTATTTTATTGAGTAAAGGTCCAAGCACATCTCACCTCCCAGGGCCAGGTATCCGGCTAGTGCACTCTGGCCCTAGAGAGCCAGGGACTCAGTGAAGAAAAATTAGCTTTGAGCCCCTGAAACTGATGCTATAAAGCTCTGCAGCAAAGACCAAACATTTTACTAACAGCAAATCCCTCACGAGTCCACTTCAATTTTAACTTCGATTCTAGGGAACTTGGTTCTGGTTTCTTATAATCAAGCAAACTAAGAGAATGATAACAGGTGCTAGATATAGTAGAAGTGGCAGCTAATCACCTATTAGTAATAGTATTAAAAAGACCAAAACTATATAGCTCAGAAAATACCAAGCGAGGCCGTTTAGCGGAGGGGCAAATATGCCATGATAACCCCGAGGGCGACAAGGCATTTCAGATCAGTTCTCCCTGTGATGTCCACACCAAGCCCTGGGACGAAAACCCTCAAACGTCGTTCAGCACACCGTGAATAAGAAGGCGGAGAAGCATCTTATCCGCTTCAGAATCATTTCCATCTCCTAACACTTAACGCTTAGGTACTCGCTGTTCGCAAGCCACATGAACTGCTTTCAGTGTCCCTAATCCTGGTGCTTAGAAGGTTGGCCCTGGGTTATCCTGCAGTTCAGGTCGGTGAAGCGGTTCACCAGCCGACGATGGGTAGACTCTTGGGGGGGTCACTTTCCCTCTGACAGTGGCCGTGCTCTCTTGCTCCCCTTCTCCCAAGGAAAAGGACAGGAGGAGGGAGAAAGGCCTCTTCCACCTTCTCCCCTTCAGGGGAATTCGTATCGAGGGCGGTGGCCGGGCAACCTCCTCCTGCTTCCACCTTACTGCACGTGGGGGGAGGGGAGGGGATCAGGATCTCGGCGGGGGCGCGGCTGGCTCTGGGTGGCTCAGGCCTAGGTTTATTTGTGAATTGAAGAATGTGACTTTTTCCCCCCGCAGGTGAACATTTCCGCTTTATAAACACCTTCGCTGTTCGTTTCCTCACCGGGCTCCTCTGTGGTCCTGTGTTGAGGGTAGAGCAGATGGGGAGCCCCTACTTGACCGAGGCCCAGAAACATGACAGCGTGGTCCCAGGCCACATGGGATTGGTGGTGGGGCTCTGGCGTTGGGTGCCCAAGCTCCCAGGGAGTAGGGGGAGGTGGCCATGTCCTGCCGTAGCTCCTTAGGCCCTCTGCTTTCTTCCCTTGGGGGTTGTCGGGCTCATTTGGAGTCTGGTCCAGGCCCGGGCTCACCTCTGGCCTCATGCTCTGCCCAGTGGCTGTGTGGAGGGGCCTGTTTGGTATTCATTTCTCTCTGGGCCCCAAGCTGTGGGCACCCAGAGTCGGCAGCCCTGGGTGGCTGTCCTTGTTGGGGTAGCAGGGGAGACAGTTTTCATGGAGGTAGTTACCCAAGGCCCAGGCCTGAGCAATGTGGGAGTGTGGAAGGAGCCGGCATCAAGCTAGTGGCGCCAGCCCCCTCGTGCTGCAGTGGTTTGGGAGGAGGCTGGTGGGGTCCCCAGCGGCAGCTCCTGCCAGCCCACCTGGGAGCTGGCCCTCTTCTGCTCTCTCCCCCAGGTCCCTTGGTGGTCCCCACTGTGGCTGGCTTCTTAACAAATTTCTCCATCCAAGATCCCTTTGGGGGGCAGCTGTTCCTCTCTGGGGCTCCCACATTCTGCACACACATTTTAGGGGTGCAGCCAGGGTAGGCGCTTACAAATTCCCTTTCCGGACCTGACCGCCCTCCCTTCAGAAAGCCATAACTCTTCTTCAAAGCCGTATAGTTTGAACTGTGAGATATATGTACACGTATATTTTTTTAACCAACACTTTAACTCAGTGAGCGTACAACGGGTTGTTCAGCGGTACAGTCTGGTGTCAGTGTTCTGCCACCTCACTCCCCAAATGAAGCCAAGACAGA
>NW_011888784.1:5793979-5798276 GCF_000151845.1 Pteropus vampyrus
CAGGTCCCTTGGTGGTCCCCACTGTGGCTGGCTTCTTAACAAATTTCTCCATCCAAGATCCCTTTGGGGGGCAGCTGTTCCTCTCTGGGGCTCCCACATTCTGCACACACATTTTAGGGGTGCAGCCAGGGTAGGCGCTTACAAATTCCCTTTCCGGACCTGACCGCCCTCCCTTCAGAAAGCCATAACTCTTCTTCAAAGCCGTATAGTTTGAACTGTGAGATATATGTACACGTCTATTTTTTTAACCAACACTTTAACTCAGTGAGCGTACAACGGGTTGTTCAGCGGTACAGTCTGGTGTCAGTGTTCTGCCACCTCACTCCCCAAATGAAGCCAAGACAGACGATGGGGGGCAGCAGAGGAACAGTGGAAGCCTTTTGTCCAGCAGCCATGTGGCCACTGCCCTGCGCCTGGGCGCGACTTCAGCCGGGCTTGACTTCAGTTTCCAGAAGGCCCTGCTTAGGGGCTCAAGTGAAGGAAGCCTGCAGAGTTTGTCCCTGAGGGGTTGGTGGCACCAACTCATCGCTGAGTGGCCTCCGGTGTGTGAAGACAAAGTGGCCGTGTGGCCGTGACCGTCCTGTGCTCCTCAGCCGCATCCCTGCCTTGCTTTCCTCTTCCAGGAGCCGCGTGGCACTGCTCTGTGCTCCGTGAGCCTTTCCCATTCGTGACGAGGGAGACCAGGGTGCCATTGGCCGGATGCGAAGGCCCTCCATCTGTGCGTGGAGCTGGAGCATTGCTTTAAAAATCCCTCTCCTGCTCTGTTGATGTGCTCCCCTCCTTGCCCTGGAGAGAAAAGCTCTGTGCCCTTCCAAGGAGTCTGGGAGTGGGGGGGCTGCAGCATTATCTTATTTTCTTGCAAATGTTGTTCCCAGAGCAGGGCTTCCTGAAGACGCCTGCAGCAGAACTCCCGGACCTCCGGCTCGTGTGTGGCTGACTGGAGTGATTCTGAAATAGTGACTGTGACTTATGCCTCAGAACGTAATCAGGGTATTTTGTATTTGTCACTGTGTTTGAAAAGCCTTCAATTTCCACCCAATAAAACCAGTCAAATGGTTCATCTAGCAAAGACTGTTTGGCCATGGCAATGTGTGTGTACGTGTTTGTGGACTGGGCTGGACAGGGCTGACTCGGGCAGCACGGCCTAAGGTGGGAGGCTGCCAGGTCTGGCGAGGACCGCGCAGCCCCTCTGGGCATATCTTTGGGCAGTGTTGGTGGCATAGGGAGTGGGGGGTTTGGGAGATGTGAGGATCAGGACACCTGTCCATGTCTGGCAAAAGTGGCAATCTAAGTGGGGCTGCAGCTGGGCTCACAGGAAGGGCAAATTAGGGGGATACAGATACAGACCAAATTAGGGGGACTGCTGAAGTGGCTGTAACTGCGGAGGGGGACAGGGAGAGAGGACTGCAGGCTGCTGTGGGAGGAGGAAGGGTCCCTGAGCTTTGGGGGGCTGCCGAGCAGGTGGGGTTTGGATGTGCTCCTACCTGGAAACAGCCCCGCCCCCCAGCTGTGCAGTCTTCCTCTGTTTAAGCAAAGTAGCTCTATCAAGGTCTAGTCACATCAAAGGAATCTGAGCACTAATAACCCTCTTATTTATTTTTTTAAAAGTTCTTTCAATGCCAATCTCCTATTTAGAATAAGATTATATTTGAAGTATATATATATTTTAAATTCCTGTGGAAACCACCCCTGGCTGGAGCCTGCCTGACCTATAAGGTATAGATAGATAAGGTGGCTTAGATTTTTTACATCTGCATCTTGGAGAAGTCCAAAGCCTTCCCTGTGACTTTTGCAAACTCCTAGGGACCTTTTCATGATCCTTCCGCTTCAGACTCCTGCTTTTGAGCGTGTTTCTGTTGTATATCTTTCTTTTTTTAAATTTTAATT
This sequence comes from Pteropus vampyrus, assembly GCF_000151845.1. Lineage (NCBI taxonomy): Eukaryota > Metazoa > Chordata > Mammalia > Chiroptera > Pteropodidae > Pteropus > Pteropus vampyrus. Next base: position 5,795,867 of record NW_011888784.1, read on the forward strand.
TTTCAATTAGAACTGACATTTAATATTATTTAATACTAGTTTCAGGTGTACAGCATAGTGGTTAGACATTTAAATCATTTATGAAGCGATCCCCCTGATTAGTCTAGTAACCACCTGGCACTATACATAGTTATTACAACATTACTGACTATATTCCCTAGGCTGTACTTTACATTCTCGTGACTATTTTTTAACTACCCATTTGTACTTCTTAATTCCTTTGCCTTTTCACCCAGCCCTGCAACCCCGCCACCCATCTGGCAATAATCAGTTTGTTCTCTGTATCTATGAGTCTGTTTCTGTTTTATTTATTTTGTTCTTTAGATTCTACTCGAAAGTGGAATCCTATGGTATTTGTCTTTCTCTGCCTGACTTATTTTCTGTTGTTTATCTCTCGACCACCCAGATATTCAGTGCAGCCCTTTCTTGATTTCGATGATCATATAATGCAGGCCAGAGTGTGGTAGGAGGAGACGGGAAAGAGATGGAAACCACTTTCAAACAGGCAACCTCAAATAGGACATTAGATGTCCCAGGCTCACGTGTCCTTGCACAGCTCATCCACTGGCCAACCCCCCACCATGGACACCCCATGTGGCTCCAGCCTCAGCCTGTCTCTGTGCCTCTCCCTTCTTTGCCTTCCAGTTCTCATCTCCCCAGCTCCGTCTCAGCGGAGAAGAGATTCCTGCCTTTTCTCTTTGGAGAAGGTTAAGCATTCTCTGTGCAGTTGGCTGCCCGGATCTCAGCTCAGACTTCCACCTTCCAGAAGTTCAGTGCCAGCTGCAACATATTTAAACATTTCCTTGTTACAATTGTAATTCATTCGATTGTGTTTCATGCTTGCCAGACACTCAAGCAAACAGCTGTGGAATCTAAGGATACTGGTTGAGGGTCAGCCCTGAGACCTGGGCACTGTATTCTAGTCTATCATAGTAAGAAAAGGGGCTAAATAAAGGTCTGGGAAGTAGGACTTCAATATGCATTTTTGAATGAATGAATCATTCAGTGAGCTGGAGGACAGAAGTTGAATGGAGTCCATTTATTTATTTAATAAACACTTATCGGATGCACATTACTTGTCACTTCCTTCAACGAGTATTTCTTTTTTTAATTTATTTTTTAATTTAAGTATAGTTGGTATACAATCTTATACTGGTTATATTAGTTTCAGGTGTACGATCTAGCAATTCGACATTTTTATACCTTATAGAGTGATCACCCCACTCATTCTAGTGATCATCTGTCACTGAGTAAACTTACCGCAGTATTACTGACTACATACCCTTCCCCCTGTTCACTCATCCCATCTCCTCCCTTCTGGTAACCATCCCTTTGGGCCCTGTTTCTAAATCTGTTTTTGTTTTGTTTTGTTTTGTTTGTTTTGTTTTGTTTTTAGATTCCACATATAAGTGAAACCATATGATACTTGTCTCTCTCTGCCTGACTTATTTCACTTAGCACAATACCATCTAGACACATCCATGTTGTCGCAAATGGCAAGATTTCATTCTTTTTTTATTGCTGTGTAATACTCCATTGTGTGTGTGTACACATACATATATATACATACATATATATGTGCGTATACTTTTCTTAACAAGTATTTCTTGAGCCCCTGCTTTCAGCCAGGCTACTTGAGGATTTGGGAATATAAAGATGAGCAGGGCACATGCCACCTCTGCATTGACAGAGAATGGAGTCTAGAATAGGAGTAATCAAAATTTTTCATATCTGAATGTTTAATTGTACACTGTGCTACAGAGTGTGGCCAGAGTCTCAGCAAGTCGCTCTGACCTGAGACTGAGCACCAAAGAGTGCTCCCTGGGGGAGGGACAATGGAGCTGAGAGCTGAAGGGTGAGGAAGGGTTAATTAGGCGACAGGTAGGGGTCCCATTGTGGGGAAGCAAGTCCAGGCAGGGGGTCCTGTATGGGGAGAGACCTTTGAACTCTGGTAGAACAGGATAGGAGGTAGGTGTGGAGGGCTGGACTGAGGCAAGATCCTGTGGGGAGGAGGTGGACTCTGTTAAAGATTTGGGCTTTCATTCTGAGAGAATCAGGTAGACCTTAAAGGAATTTAAGGAGGAAAGGAACATGATCAGACTTACACTGAATACGCTCCCCTGGCTTCGAAGTGGAATGCGGAGTCTCGGGGGACCAGTTAGGAGGCTGCTGATGGTGATAGGATGGGGAGAGGACGTGGTAGGGAAGGAGCAGAGGAGACGGACTTGAGAGCTCCCGGAGATACCTTGAATAAGCTGACAAAGGCGCAGATTCAGAGGTGTACCGGATGGGGCTTGGGGAGAGAAAGGGAGGTGTCCGGGATGACACCTTCTCAGCAGAGGCACAAAGGCTGAGATCTGAGCTCTGCCCTGAGGATGGGATTGCTCAGTGGAGGAGAGAGATCAGAAAA
>NW_011888784.1:5799586-5804994 GCF_000151845.1 Pteropus vampyrus
GGCAAGAATGAAAGCATTTGTCATCAGCTGGGGTGGGGGCGGGGTGGCGTATGGGGACTGGAACCTGACTGGAGTAGTAGATTTATGGGGGGATCTTGTAAATGGGGCTAAGGCATTAGTAATTTGTTTTTTAGGAGGTGGACAACAAGGGAATAATGTGTCCGCAGCTGTGTTGTAGCATGTATCACTACTTCATTCTTTTTATGGCCGAATATTATTGGCCAATTAATGGGCATCTGGGTTATTTCTAGCTTTTGTCTGTAATGAATAAAGCTCCTATGAACATTTACACGAAGCTTTTGTGTGGGCATAGATTTTCACTTCTCTTAGATCAATGCCCAGAGTGGAATTTCTGGATGGTGTGAGATGTGCCTGGTTAGCTTTACATGAAAGTGCCAAACTCTTTTCCAAAGCGGCAGTACCATTTTACACTGCCACTAGGAGTATGAGTGTTCTAGTTGCTCCATGTCCCTGTCAACACTCGTTATTGTTCTAGTCCCTGTTCTCTCTCTGTGTCTCTCTTTCTCTCGATCTCTCTGTCTCTGTCTCCGTCTCTCTCTCTCTTTAAAGATTTTTAATAAAATATAGCAAGCATGCAATATTACATTGGTTTCAGGTGTACATCATAGTTATTAAACATTTATGTACCTAAAGAACTGATCACCACGATATGTGCAGCAACCATCTGACATCATAAAATATTATTGATTATTTTCCCTTCACTGTATACCATAGCCCCATGACTTATTTGTTTTATGCCTGGAAATTTGAACCTCTTATTCCTCGTCATTTTTTCCCTCCTTTTTTGATTTTTCAATTACAGTTGACATTCGATATTATTATATTACTTTCAGGTGTACAGCATAGTGTTTAGACATTTATATAATTTACTAAGCGATCCCCACGACTAGTCTAGTCCCCACCAGGCACTAACATAGTTATTACCATATTATTCACTATATTCCCTAAGCTGTACTTTACATCCCCATGACTATTTCATAACTACCGATTTGTACTTCTTAATCCCTTCACCTTTTTTACCCTGCTCCCCAAACCCCCTCCTATCTGGCAACTGTCAGCTTGTTCCCTGCATCTGTGAATCTGTTTCTGTTTTGTTTGTTTATTTTGTTCTTTAGATTTCACATATAAGTGAGATCGTATGGTACTTGTCTTTCTCTCAGACCCTGCTCTCTTAATCATGTTCTAATGCCATGGGATTCTCTAAAAATATTTTGATTTCAATTGAAAAAAAAAAAAACCATTCTAATGAACATTTTTTTTTATCTGAATGGGCCCTCATGCAAAATGCACACTTTATTTTATTTTTTTCCTGAACAGATCCTCATGCAAAATATTTCTGTAGTGTTTCCTGGTAATCTTTAAGGCCTAATGAACCTAAATGTGTAATTAACAACAGAAGTCAAACCACATGGTGCCAGCAGGGGGCGCTCGAAACCCACAATTAAACTTCACTCCTTCCTCATTCTGACTGAGCTGTCCCTCAGCAGAACAGGTGAAGTTGATCTTTCCTGGGTGACGAAGGTGTTTAATGTCAGAGACGCTTTCCCCTGGCGGGGACCTGAGTGGTTCCAACGAACAAAGCTGTCCCAGGCGTTGGGGAGGGATGTGAGTGCCCACTGCGGCTCCATCAGCTGGGAACTTTGAAAACTCCCTGTACCCAGGCTCCACTTCAGACGGAGTAAATAAAGATCTCTGGGGGTGAGACCCAGGCATCAGCATTTCTTGGGGGAATATCTTAATAGTCTTAACATTTATTTCTTTTATTTTTTTGAATTATGTGACCTTTTCTTTTTAACCTAGCTTTTTAATATTCTTTTCTATATGATTTTTTATGTGTATTGAAGTGGAAAAAAATCTTTTTTTCCCCATCCCCCACTTCCTCCCCTTTGGCGACCACCAGTTTGATCTCTATATCTACCGGTCTGTTTTGTTTTGTTTATTTATTTATTTTGTTTTTTTAGATTCCACATATAAGTGAGATCATTAGGTATTTATCTTTCTCTGACATAGTTCACGTAGCATAATACCCCCTAGGTCCATCCAAGTTGTTGCAAATGGCAAGACTTCATTCTCTTTTATTGCTGAATAATATTCATACACATATGAATATTATTGAATATTATATAATTCATATATATGAATATATATGAATATTATATATATCACATCTTCTTTATCCATTCATCTATTGATGGACATCTAGGTTGCTTCCATGTCTTAACTTTTATTAGTAATGTTGCAATGAACAGAGGGGTACATATGTCTTTTCGAATTAGTGTTTTTGTTTCCTTTGGATAAATATGTGAAGTGGAATTGCTGAATCATATGGCAGCTCTATTTTTAATTTTGTGAGGTATCTACATACTATTTTCCATAGTGGCTAAACCAATTTACAATCCCACCAACAGCATAGAAGGGATCCTTTTTCTCCATACTCTATTATTCCACACCCTATTAGACAGTACTATTATTGTATTAGTATGGTTTTCTCCCTTTAGGTCAATTTATAATTGCTTTATATGTCTAGGCGCTCCTATGTTGGGTGTGTAGGTGTTTATGATTATTATATCCTCTTCTTGGATTGACCTTTTATAATTATGTAATGTCTTTGTCTTTTTTACATATTTTGTTTTAAAGTTTATTTCATATGAGTATTACTACTCCAGCTTTCTTTTTGTTTCTATTTGCATGAAATATCTGTGTCTATCCCTTTACTTCCAGTCTGTGTCATTCGATTTGATGTGACAGCATATAGATGGGTCATGTTTTTTAATCCATTCAGCCACCTTGTGCCTCTTTGTTGGAGCATTTAATCCATTTACATTTAAAGTAGTTATTGATAAATATGTACTTATTGATATTTTGTTAACTATTTTTAGGTTGTTTTTATAGGTGTCCTGTTCCTTTCTTCTTCTTTTGATCTCTTTTGTGGTTTGCTGTTTTTCTTTACTATTTGGTTTACTTTCCTTTCTCTTTATTCTCTGTATATCTTTTGTAGGTTTTTGGTTTACGGTTACCATGAGGTTTATATACATAATTCTTTATCTACAGCAGTCTATTTTAAGCTGATAGGCATGTAAGTTCGAATACATTCTATGAAGACTACATTTGTACTCACCCCTTCATGTTTTATGTTATTGATTTCATATCTGAGATCTTTTTGTGTTGTGTATCTTCCAACTTCTTATTGTAGTTTGAGTTGAGTTTGATACTTTTTTCTTTTAATCTTCCTAGTAGCTTTTTAAATGTCTGATTTGCTGTATTTCTTGAATATTTAGCTTTACCTGTGAGGTTTTTCCCTTTCTCATATTTTCTTATTTCTGGTTCTGGCCTCTCCTTTTCTACTTAAAGAAGACCCTTTGACATTTCTCGTAAAGCTGGGTTAACGGTGATGACCTCTTAATTTTTGCTTGTCTGGGAAATTTTTTATCTTGACTTCAATTCTGAATAACCTTGTAAGTTATAGGTTGTGGATGCCTTTCTTTCAGCATTTTAAAGATACCCTGCCTTTCCTTTCTGGCCTGTAAAGTTGCTGATTAGAAACCAGCTGATAGCCTTATGATGTTTCTTTTGTATGGACCTCAGTTTTCTATTGCTTCCTTCAAGATTTGTAAAAAAAATCTTTTTAATTACTATATATCTTGGTGTGGATATCTGGGTTCATCTTGTTTGGAACTTTCTTTGCTTCCTGGACCTGGATGTATTTCCTTTCCCGGCTTAGGAAATGTTTCGGCCATTATTTCTTTAAATAAGGTTTCTGTTCCTTTCTCTCTTTTTTCTCGTTCTGGGATCCCCATAATGCAAATGTTTGAGCACTTGATGTGATCCCATAGGTCCCTTAAACTATCTTCATTTTTTAAAATTCTTTTTTCTTTCTGCTCTTCTGGTCATTGATTTATTCTGTGTTAGCTAATCTACAGTTTATTCCTTCTAATTTTTTTTTCCAGTTACTGTATTCTTCAGGTATGCTTAGTTCTTTCTTATACTTTCTCTGTTGACATTCTCCGTAAGTTCCTCCATCCCACTCTCAAATTTTTGAATTCTTTATTAGGCAAATTACTTATTTTGATTTCCTTAGGATTATTTCCAGAGGATCTTCCTTGTTCCTTTGTTTGAGAGAAAGTCTTCTGTCTTTTCATTTTGTTTTATTTTCTATATTTGTTAAATGAAGGACAAAATAATTGTTTCTTCCATTCTTGGAAAAGTGGCCTTATGTAGAAGCGGCCTCTGCATAGACTGTGTGTGCCCTGTGGATTCGGCAGGCGTGCAGGAGCCTGAGCAAGTGCCCAAAGCGTTTGGGGCGCTGGTCTACCAAGCTGGAGCAGCTCTGAATGGGACGGCCAGGCGCGTGTAGTAATAAATGCCTTGTTGATCCTGCTTGCTGCCTTTGTTCCGGCAGAAATGGGCTCTAATGATGTGTCTGGGAACGCATTGAAGCGAACTTGCCTGCACGCCAGAGCACCTGGATAGAGCCCCCCCCGCCGCCCCCACTGGAGGTGAAGGGAGAGGTCCCCAGAGAGTTCCCGCGGCTCTCCAGTCTTCTCCATACGCGTTCTCTCTCATTCGTTGTACAGAAAGTGGTCCTGTGTAGAAGACACCTCCCGGTTGGCTCCGTCGTGGTGGTTTCGGGAAGCTGCTCTGGGAGCATGCGCTCGCCGCGCCCGGGTCACGGGCCTCTGGGCGGGAGCTGCTCTCAGAAGGGAGGCCGGGTGGCTGCGTGGTTCCTGCTGCTCCCTTCGTTGAGAGGCAAAAGGCTCCAGGCAGCGTAGCTGTGAACACACTTCGGTGATCCCGCAGGTATGCCAAAGTCCCAAACAGAGCTCCGCCAGCCCCATGGAAGTGGAGGGGAACGAACGGAAGCAATGGCGCCCGCAGCTTCTTCCCGCCGGAAGGGTGCTCGCTGCTCCTGGGGGGCTCCCTCGGCGTCCCCGGCTTCCCAGGCATCCGTATGTGGCCTCTCTCCCTTGCCTGTTGTCAGAAGCTGTTCATTCAGCACGCGGTTGTCTCGCAGGAGTGACCGCTTCCTCTATACGGGTGCATTTGATTTTGCTCGTGGGCGGGTGAGTTCAGCGCGCATCGTGGATCTCCCGGGCATCAGCATTTACACACTTTCCCGGTGACTCCAATGTGCACACAGGGCTGTGCGGCCCTGGGGTGGACGCTTGCTATTTCTCTCCCCATGGCCCAGGTGAGCTGATCAAGATCAGCTGCGGGGGGTGGGGGTGGGGTGGTGTAGGCCATGAGAGCTTCCAAATTTTAGTCCATGTAACTCCTCCCGCCTCCCAGGAGAACGGGGTTGTGGAAAGTATAGATTCCAAGTTTCACCTTCAGTAGGTCTCCGGCAGGTGGGTGCGGGGGAGACAATGAGGGCAGCAGAAACCAGCAGA
>NW_011888784.1:5805969-5823876 GCF_000151845.1 Pteropus vampyrus
GAAGCTGTTCATTCAGCACGCGGTTGTCTCGCAGGAGTGACCGCTTCCTCTATACGGGTGCATTTGATTTTGCTCGTGGGCGGGTGAGTTCAGCGTGCATCGTGGATCTCCCGGGCATCAGCATTTACACACTTTCCCGGTGACTCCAATATGCAGCCAGGGCTGTGCGGCCCTGGGGTGGACGCTCGCTAATTCTCTCCCCATGGCCCAGGTGAGCTGATCAAGATCAGCTGCGGGGGGTGGGGGTGGGGTGGTGCAGGCCATGAGAGCTTCCAAATTTTAGTCCATGTAACTCCTCCCGCCTCCCAGGAGAAGGGGGTTGTGGAAAGTATAGATTCCAAGTTTCACCTTCAGTAGGTCTCCGGCAGGTGGGTGCGGGGGAGACAATGAGGGCAGCAGAAACCGGCAGAGTCTATTCCGGGTGGTCCTGGAATCCATTTTAGGAAACACTGACCTTGACAGAGACCGTCTCTGAGGAGAGGAGACCCAGAACAGAGACGGGAAGTGGTGGCCAGGGGTCCTGGGTGTTGGGGCTCAGAGCTAAGGGCACAGTGGGTGGGCTCGACTCCAGGCAGAGAGGTGGTGAGATGGTGGTGACAGGGGAGGAGCTTGTGCAAAGTCTGGTGGTTGTTGCCGGCCAGTTCTCTCTTCCTTTCTGAATTCTGCCTCAGATTGGGGGCCCCAGGAACGGCTGGCAGAGCCCTCCTCGGGGTCTCCACTAGTGTGGGGACAGAGCCCCTTTCTCTGATCTCGGTTTTGCAGCAGAGCCTGGAGCTGGCTGGTGCTCTTCTCTGGCCCCTGGCCCATCGTGGTGACCCCTGGCTGGGTGCCCCATCACAGTTGCTCCACCGTCCACTGCACCTGCCGTTCAGCACCTTAGAAATGCCCAGCTATGGGCTGGAGGGCTGCCAGGTCCAAATCCACAAGGACCACTGGAGTGCCCCCTACTGTCAGCTGATGCGTGATGCCTTCTAGCCCTCACATCTGTCACCCCACAGACACTGTCACCCTAGGCAGCACTCATCTTTCTTCCTGCCTTTCTGTGACCACCGCCTATGGTCATAAGACTGCCCTTTCGGTCATACAGGCTGCCTAGTGCTCGCTCTACAGAACTAGTCACTCATATGTGTGAAGGCAGTGCTCTTGGACCCTTGAAATGACCTCTTCTCTAGGCCAATGTGCTTAGAATGGTATCGGTCCTGGAACACTCACTTCACCAATATATCATTTAAAGGGTGGTTTCTTTTCAGCTCAAACTGTTTTTCTTGTGGAAAAAGTGAGCCTTGTTTTCATGACCGCCTTATAGATCTGCTTGCAATTCGTTCGTTCATTCGTTCATTCATTCGTTCATTCACTGAACAAATGAGTTTGGAGGCCCACTGTGTGCCAGCTGTTATAGGTGCTGGGAGCCTCACAGTGAACCCAGAGGCATAATTTCTGGCCTCACAGAGCTCATGGCTGGGAGGGGCAGGTGGAGGGTGACAGGTGAACAGGCCCTTACAAGACAGTCCTCCCAGGAAATTGGGAGGACACAGATGTTCCAGCTGTTTACTCGTGGCCTCTGATGTGCTATGAGAGCTGGGCCCCACAGAGACATGGGGGGCTGGGCCTTGCATACAGGACCTGAAGGAAGGCTTCTGGAACAATTTAAGATGATAACAACGCATCAGCCCCCACCCTCCCACCCTCCACCATGTAAGATAAGAGAGAAATCTCAGTTAGGAGTCATGGGCTTTTATTAAGTCTCTGCTGTGCTCCAGAGACTTCCACTTGCTGAGCACTTTCTCCGAGTGCTCAACGTGCTTTAACGAATCAGTAATATCTCCCTTTACGGATGGGAAGATGGGCCTTGTCCAGGCCACATGGCCAAATGGTGGGAGTGAGGCCCCGTTCCGTCCAATGACCTCACATTGCCAGGACAGAGGAGTGAGAGTTCCAAGGGGCTTGAAAATTTCTAGCATTTTAGGATTTACATAGAAATCTTACAATTCGGGTTGTAAGAAATCTTAACAGAATCTTAATAAAGTAAAGTAAGCAAGGATGAGGAATCCAGTGGCCCTAAGGGACACCTTCCTTGCTGACCGAGGGCGGAGGGGGCCCCTGGGCTCTGGTTCTCTTGCCCTGACTGGGGCTGCGGGCGAAGTTCAAGGCCACGTGGGATTAGTGTCCATGGTGGGCTCTGAGGGTTTTCACTCTGTCGTGTGAGAGTGCAGAGGGGAATAAGGACAAATAGCGAGTTCTTGTTAAAACAGATGCTGGTTAACCTCGCCTGGCCTGTCTGGGCGTTGTGGGGTCACCCAGGATGTGTCGGGCTTCCCCGGAGTCCTTGGCTCTGGTGTGGCAATGCTGTAACTCACAACTCAGTAAATGCTTTGCGCGTGGTCTGAGTGCTCCTCAGAGCAGCGTCTCTGAAGGGCAGCAGGGCTCCCCTGGCTGAATAGCCACTTCCAGAAGGCAGCAGTCTTGAGATGGAAGCAGAAAGGGAGCAAGGTCCAGTAAGAACCTTGCCTGCTCCGTAAGATGATCTGAGGTCATGAATAATGGAGAGGAAGGAGGCCTCTGAGTCCTGGCAGCCTGGCTGGTACCAGGCCTTGGTGCCATCGCTCATGGCCCTCGAGGCCTGTGGGGCTAGGGAGGTCTCCATGGGGGGAGGCTGCTCCTAGTCCCTGGGGTAGCCTGGAGGGGATCCAGGAGCCCCCCTTGCTAGGAAGCCAGGTGGGAAACCGATGCCAAGGGCTCAGTGTCACCTGATTCTTCATGAAGGGAGGAAAAGGAGCTGTTAGGGCAGGGGGGAGGAGGACGGCCTGCTCTCAGTCCCCATGAATAAGTGATGAGGCCCAAGGAGAAACCCTGGGGCAGGTGCAGGAGGGGGTGGCTGGTGAGAGAGAGGCAGAGAGGGGCCAGGAACAAGAAGGGCAGAGATAAGGCTCTGAGGTTCGGCTCAGAGGCCAAATAAGAGAGGGAAGCAGGAGCCGTGCTGCGCGCACGGGGGACCCGAGCGTGCGTTCTGGCCCACCGAGACGGCACCGGAGCTTAGGGACTGAGGGCTGCAGGTCTAAGGAGGTGCAGGGAGGTGAGCGCAGTGAGCTAGCTAGTGCCAGGAAGAGACAGCGGGCAAAATGATGCCCCAGAAGAAAAAGAGGAGAAAGAAAGACATTGACTTCCTAGCCATGTACGAGGGGGAGCTGCTGAACTACGCCTCGGAGGACGACGAGGGCCTGGAGCATGAGTACTACAAGGCCAAAGGTGCGCCGGGCCTGGCCCGCGGGGCAGGGGCGGGGCGGCGTGTGCCTAGGACCTTGTCCCAGCTTTAGGGAGCAGTTTAGGTTCCAACCCAACTGCTTTCCCACAGATTATCCTATTGTGTCTGTACTACACCCCCTTGTAGTGAGCAAGGCAGGAATTACACCACGGCCCCCACTGTGCAGAGGCGACCTGCTCTTAGTCACAGTCTTAGCAGCACAGAATAGACTAGAACTGCCGTGCCCACATTCCCCGCGTCCCTACACATCCCAGGAGCCACGTTCCAGTCTGGTCTCCACGGTGTGGCGTGCTTCAGTCAGAGCCTGACTTGACCGTGCTTCAGGCAGAGCCTGATCTGACTGTGAAGGGAAGAGGCCTGACCCCTTGTGGCATGTCCAGTGGAGTCTGGGGGGCTACTGCCCACCAGGACTAATGGAGATGGGGGCCTGGGGCTTTGCAAGGGGAGGTAGTGGTCCATGTGGAGAGGCAGTTGTTGCTCTGGACCCCAAGGCCTTGTCCTTTCAGTCTCATCTTCCTCTGGGGTCTATGGGAGCTGCTTTGAAATGGTCTGCCTTCTTGCCAGAGAGGATGAACTGGGAGCCCAGGAGCCAGTTTTGGCCTGCAGACATTTTTTGTTTTGTTTTGTTCTGCCTTTAAAATATTTACAAATATTTTTGTCTGTGAATGCTTAGAGGCTGTGGACTTCCAGTTCCTCACAGTCTCCACCTCTCCCTATCATCTCATACTTGGTGTGTTTTATCCATTGATGCTGCCTGTCTGGTCCCTGAAGGCATTTAAATTCTCAACACTTACTCCCAAGTGGCTCACTAGTTCCTGTAAGCACCATATTCATTCATTCATTCATTCATTCATTCACCTGTTCACTTACCAAATATTTGTTGAATGTCTGCTCCGTGCCTGCCCTTGGGCTTGTTCATCGTCTCATTTCTCCTTCCTAATCTAACTTCGAAAGCCCAGGTTAGGTCTCCCTCTTCCATGAAGCCCTCCTTAACTCCAGTGCATTTTACAATTGATTATATCCGATTCTGAATTGTTCCCTTGTTTCGGGCAAGTCTGATATATTGGGCTGGAGTGTGGGGCCCTTCTTTATCTGCCTTTCCTCTTCACACAACTCCCAGCAGAGACCCAGGCTCAGCGAAGATGGGTTGGGTTCTTATTATCTTCTCTTTCGGGTGAGGAAGCTGAGGCATGGTGAAGTTAAGGTGCCTAAGATCACAAAACTATTAGGTAGCAGAGTTAGGATTTGAATCTAGTTGGTCTGCCTGGTCCTTGCTCTCATACTGCCCAATTCTGACTGTGGTAAAAATAGCTGGAGAAGAGCAAGCTGAAGTGGGTACCATTCATATATTTTGAAGAGACGGGGACCCAAGAGTGCTCTAGTCAGCTGCAGGACACTGATGATAAATTTGGATGATGCTAACAACAATCACATGCTCAGCTTTACCTGCACTATCGTTGTTACTCCCATCTGCTCCCTTGAGCTCTGGGTTCTTGAATTACGTGGAGAATCTTGGTGGATGTGACGGGGAGGAAGAAGAAGAGGCCTAGATTGCCTCCTCTGTTCCTCAGATCACCTCCTGGCTACAGTGGAGTTCACCAGTAGCCACAGGGAGCAGAACAGCTCCCTCGGTGCTCTGAGGGAAGGCCGAGCCTGGCACATGGGTCTATCTCCTGACTGAGACAGAGCTCATGAGGGGAAGAGAATGACTCATACGAGAATCTGAGATCAAAAGTGACCCCAGAGGCCATCCTGTGCAAGCTTCCAGCCCTGGTACTCTCTCCTTTTTTGTATCCCAGATAGGGGTTGCCCAGCATTTGCTGGAGTACAATCCCTGAGTGCAGTTTCTTTGGGGATATTGTTAATGGAGATAACGCAGTGACGATGAGATGGCTATTGATGTCAATGAAGACAGCAATGGAGATGATGATGGAGATGATGATGGAGATGATGATAGTGGTGGTGGTGGTGGTGATGATGATGATGATGATGATGATAAGTGTACTGCTTATGGAATGCATATCTTTCATCCAACTGTGGAGAAGTGTCTGTAAGATAAATTCCCAGAAGTAGAAGTGCTAGGTCAGTGACTCTGAACATTGAAAACTTTTTGTTTCATTTCCTTTAATCCTTACCATTATCCTTCAAGGAAGAAATTATTCCTTCTTCAGAAATGAAGAAATTGAAGCTCATTAAGAAATTTGGTTGAAATCACATAGCCGGTAATGGTAGAATTGGGATTCGAATAATGGTCCATTTCGTTCCATGGTTCATACTCATTTCATTGATTGTTTCATCCATTCATTTATTTGCTCATTTGTTCATCCAGGTAATTATTTATTGAGCTTCTCTCACTTGCCGGGCTCTGTGCTAGGAGCAGCCTATGTTGCTGTTTACAATTCTTTTTGCTGATAAGAGATCTTTACGAGTTGGGGTCCTTCCCTCTGGAGGCAAACAGAATTTTGTGTCTTCCACAAGATATTTGTTTCCCACAAGATAGTTCTTCAGATATCTGAGATTTTTTTTAATTAAAAACTTTAAATTTTAATAGCACAAAACCTATAAAGTACAGTGTGATGAATTTTTAAATGTGTGCATGCTTGTGTAACCACCATCCAGAACAGGACACACTTCTAACCTCCAGAAAGCTCCTTCACTCTCTTTCCCAGAGGTAACAGCTCTCCTGATTCTGTCACCAAGCATGTTTTTTTCTGTTCTCGAACATCATATAGATTAAATCATACTGCATACACTTTTCTGTGTATAGCTTCTCTTCCGCTCAACGTTATATCTGAGAGATTTATCCATGTTGTGGCATGTTATATAGTTCATTCTTTTTATGTTATTATGTACTATTGTATTTTATAAATATATCACCATTTATTTAACCATTCTATGAACTCTTGGGCTATTTCCAGTTTTTAGCTATTATGAGTAAAGCTGATACAGATGTTGTCCACACCTTTTGATGGATATATGCACTCATTTCTCTTGGATTTACAGTTAGACGTAGAAGTACGGGGACATAGGGTGGACATTATTTTTAGCTATCAGGGCTTATAACAGTTTACACTTTTGCCAGCAATGTAGGAGAGCCCCAATGGCTCCACATTCTTGCCAGTGCTTAGTATTGTCAGTCATTTTAATTGTAGCCATTCCGGTTGGTACATGGTGGTATCTCATTGTAATTTCAAATTGCATTTCCTTGATGAATAATGATGCTGAGCACTGTTTAATAAGTTTATCGACCATTTGGATATCCTCTTTTATGACATGCCTGTTTAAGTCTTTTGTCCATTTTTCAACTTCATTGAATATAATTTACTTTACAAGGCAATGCATCGATTTAAAATGTGCTATTTGATGAGGATTGATGCATGTATACATCTGTACAACCATTAGCTAGATCTGTATATAGAATACTTAAATTATCACCCCAAATTTTCCTGTGCCACTTCTCAGTCAATTCCTCCTCCACTCCTAACACCAGGAGACTATGTTCTGCTTTCTGGTAGAATAGATTATGTTTGTCTTTTCTAGAGTGTCATAGGAATGGTATTATTGTGTGTAGTAGTGATTTTGGCCTGGCTTCTTTTGGTCAGTGTAATATGTTTGACATTCATTTATATTACATGTGTCAGTAGTTCATTCCTTTTTATTGCTGAGTGGTATTCCATTGTTTGAATATACCACAATTTGTTTCTCCATTTACCTACTAGTGGGCATTTAGGTTGTTTTCAGTTTAAGGCTATTATGAATAAAGCTGCTATGGTTATTTGTGTGCCTATTTCTCTTGGGTAAATACCTCAAAGTGGAATTTTCTAGGTCTTATGGTGAGCATATGTTTACTTTTTAAACAAATTGTTGCCCATTAAAAAATTGCGTAGTACTTTTTTTATAGATTTGTGTGAATTCTTTATGTCTTCTGAGTAGGAGTCCTTTGTTGGATATGCATTCTAAGTATCTTCTAATGTGTGGCTTGCCTTTTCCTTCTCAAGATGGTCTTAATTTGAGTTAAGTCCAATTTATCAATTTTTTAATGGTTAGTGTCCCATTTAAGAAGTAGCTGTGTACACTTAAATCGACTGTAGTTTCTTCATCCCTCCCCTTTACACGACTCTCCTTTTCTCCAAACCAAGCATCTCCAGGCCTCTATGTCCTCTCTCCTGTGACGAGGTTTTAGAATTTCTACGATGCTGGTCATTCTCCTGTGGACACTTGGTTTGGAAATGCCCCAGTGTATATGCAAGCCATGCAGGCAACACTTCAGGTCCCAGAGTTGTTCTGGGGGGCAGGGCTCTAGGAGTTGTTTGCAGATCAGGCACCCCTGTGGTATAGACTGGGAAGTACTAAAGCTTTGGTATTCCCAGGAGACAGGGAGTCTCACAGAAGTACTGCTTCCTTTCTCCCCGTCACAGTGTCTTGATGACCTTCATTAGAACCAGAAGCATTGAAAGGAAAGGTGTCAACAGCAAACAGAACAAACTTCAAGGGGACAACGAGGGTAACTGGTGTCCCTGGCAGAGGAGGACTCCTGGACAAGCTCTGCATCACTCAGCCCTGGGGTGGCTTACCCTGAGATTGCAATGCAATCCCCAGGAGGTCATGGGAGGTGAGGGCTGGCAAGGCATCTGCATTTTGCAGAGAGCAGAGAGGAAGGTGAGAGCCAGGCGCAGGCTCTGAAAAAGGTCACGTCTAGGAGGGTGCCCATCCACTGTGCTGGGAAGACCACAGAGGCCTGGGGCTGGGCTCTGGTCTTGACACTGTGTAATATGTGACCTGGGCTTGTCCTCCTGCCTGTGGGTTCCATGCCTGTAAAATGAGTGAGCAGCATTAAGTGGGAGGTTTTGGTCTCACAGCAGGACTTGGCGAGGGTTGTAACAAGGCTTCACAGAGTCCTTTGTGGCTGGGAGTTGTGGCTTCTCCAAGCCCACATAAGATTCTAGGTTTTCTTCTGAGCTTGCCATCTGTCTTCTCCTTCCCTCCTCCAGTGTACGAGGTAGTCACAGCCACGGGGGATGTTCGTGGTGCAGGGACAGACGCCAATGTCTTCATCACCATTTTTGGAGAGAATGGGCTCTCTCCTAAGCTCCATCTCACCAGCAAGTGAGTATCAGTCTTGGTGGGGTCCTGGGCCGGTGGTCAGAGCTGATGTGGTTCTGGAACCCAGGGAGAGAACGTGTGTTCACAGTCATATTAAGTGGCACCAGCCTCTGCTAATAACAGACCACACGTCAGCCAGATCTCTCCCAGTGATTTCCTGCCAGCCTTCTTTAGCCCCTCTCTTGATTTTTTTGCGTGCAGGAAGGAATGCCTACTTGGAATCTCAGAATCCCCAAGAATTCATATTAGCTATCCCTTGATGTGGGAGAATAAATACTCAGGACCAAAACGACCTGGGTCTAGGTCCAGCTTTACCACCAAGTTGCCATGTAGCTTTGGCCAAATCTCTTGGCTCCCTCGTCTATCATCTGGAAGTGGTAACCCCTCTTTTGCCAAACTCATAGGACTTTTGGGGAGAGGAGACAAGGTCATGCATGTGAGGGAGCCATGAGCTTAAACAAGAACCAGCATCACATTAAACCTGGCTGCCAGCTAACATGCACTCGAGTCAAGCATATACTTCAATTGTGTATGCCTTTGTGTGTGTTTGTGTAGATGAGCCTGTGTGTGTGTGTGTGTGCGTGTGTGCGTGTGTGCGTGTGTGTGCGTGTCCCTTGTGTCCTCCATTTCATTGTAACCCACTGAGATCAGGGGCTGCTCTCTCTTTAATCCTCTTCCTTACCACACACGTGCACACACACGTATACACAGCAGCACTTAGCAGAATCACTGAATTCCAGAGATGTCTAGGGGCCTTATGGATGGTTTAGGTAGCGGGTTTTTAATCTGTGCCGAATGGTACAGGGGACCGATCAGCTGGTTCTGGGCCCGTCATGCCCCATCCTTCCTTCCTCCAGAGCAGCTCGACTTGTGGTTGTCTTAACCACCAAGTTTCTGAGTCAGATTCTATTTGCACCAAGAGCTCCATAGCCATGAGAAACTTGAAAACTGCTGAATCTAATTCAGACATTCATGGGGAAACTGAGGCCTAGAGAAGAGCAATGAGCAGCTCAGAGCTTGGAGCTTTTTGGTGGTAAATCTAGTCCACAAACCCCAGGTTTTTGATGTGGACATTTTCCTTCAGCGTGTGGCCTTGGGCCCTGGCTGGTGTGTGGGAGTCTCCCTGGAAGGTTTTCTGAGGTTACAGGTTGTAACCTCTGGGGTTTATGGCTTGGCTCCTCCAGGGATGGCAGGCAAAACTGTGGAGGGGCGGGGTCCACCGGCCAGGACCTCACCGAACTCTGTGCTTGGCAAAATGACCAGGCCCTGTGTCACACATTTCCCCCGAATTTGGGGTGAGGGGTAAAGGCTGCAGCGTTGAGGCAGGCGTAACGCCCTGTTTTGTCCATTTCCACAGAACAGGGTACTCGCCTTCTTGTGCTGCTTACCCCGCAGAGTGACTCGCTCGTGGAAGTCTTTCCCTCCAGTGATGTGGGCACGGTAAAGAGAATACATGAAATGTCCATCCTCTTTGCCATGTGACCTCCCAGAGTGCACCTGTCCAAAGAGAAGCCAGTAGACCTTGGGGAGTTGGCCACCTTGGTTTCTGGACTCCTCAACCTGTATTTTTTAAACAAAAAACACCATTTTCTCTTTTCTTGGTAGTTCCTCACTGTCTTTCCTTCTTTCATGCATTTGGTATCCTCAGACTCTTCATCCTCACCTTTTTCATTTGTCAAAACACCTCTCAGGTAGTCCCCCATCACCACCTTTTATAACCCTGTGTGAGGCTTTGTCACTGAGTCCCCATTCCTGGGAGTCTGAGTGCCAGCTTTTCTTCTCAATGTGGAAGGAAAGACTGCATTGTGGTTAAGGAGTCTGAGGCATGAATGAGTCAGCCAGGCCAGGAGGTCTCCAGGCACAGCTGAAACCACATATAGGCAGCCAGCTTCTCTGGGTTAGCCCCACAGTCTCTCCAATGACCCCACAGGGCTGCTGGTGGGGTCTCTCCCATATCTGTATACTGCTCCAGGTAGGGCAGCAGTGACACAGGTCTGACCAGGACCCCAGTGTGACTGGTCCAGAAGGCTCTGCAGGAGCCCATGGAAAAAGGTGGCTTCAAGGATGCAGGTGCGTTTTGCTATATCAGCCGTTTGCCCTGGAGAGAGTAGACAGGTGATGCCTAGAGAGATGCCAGCTGGAACCAGAGGATGAGGTTTGCTTTGTGCCTCGAGCATCTATCCTCGTTACTTACAGATAGTCAGAGCTCAGTGACTGATGGGGGATCAGTGTGGCTAGAGCGAGACTTTACAGAGGAGAACACGTAATCTGGGCCCCACGTGGTGAAAGGACTCAGAGAAGAGGGGCACAGAAAGATGGTGCTTTAGAAGGGGAACAGCTTGCATAAGTGTGGAGGCCTGCGAGGGCTGGGAGGGGACCTGCTGGCTCATGGGGGTGCAGAGAGGAGGAAGGTCAAAAAGGCAGGGAGGATCAGACAGTAGAAGCCTTGCTTGGAAGCTGATCTCTGGAGGCTCGACTTACTGTGCAGCCAAGAAAGATTAATGTGACCGTGGTGAGCAGGTAAATGAGGAAGGAGGAGACTGGACTCTGGCGTTTGCAAGACCCGAGAAAATGTCTACAAAGAGAATGGCAGAGCCACAATCCTCACCAAGACCTTGTCGATTCAAGATGGAGACCTCGGGTCTGGGAGGGGAGCATTGTTTTCCAAGGAATTCCAGGTTATCTTTGTAACCTAGATGCAGATGTCTGTAGCAGTCATTGTGCTCTGTGAGACTCAGGTGCAGTTGGCCAGCCGAGCCCTCCCCCGCACCGGTCCCTGGGTCTGCTCAGAATGCCTGCTGGTCTCCAAACCCCTCATCTCACTGTCTGCTGCTGCTCCCTCCTGGCCACACTGTGTCACCCCAAACCAAAGCCAGTTGGAACCGAGCCCCTTTTCTTTGCATTAAACACACACACACACACACACACACACACACACACACAGAAGACTACAAGGCATTTTTGAGTGTATCTGACTTCACTGGTAGCTCTGGGCATCAGAAAGAGTTCACAATGCAGCAATGCAAACAACTTAAAATGGAATATTAGATAAGTCCCCCAATCTCTTAAAGTTAAGCCACCATCTTTCCCAGAATTTCTCCCTGACCCTTTTCTCTGCAGCCTCCGGCCATGTCTCTTACCCTGCGTTTCTTCTGTTTCTCCCACGCCCTTTTTTTCTCTCTCCCCTCAATTCCTGCTCACTCATGTGTTTCCTCCTCGGCCCCAGGATTTGATCTACCACTCGCAAATGGCTTATTGGGGTTTTTATTTCCCAATACAAGAAGAACTTTGGTGCCTGATGTTAAAACACCGATGGTCCTCGCCCTCGTGGTCCAGCGTCTAAGTTCCTCGGTGCACATTGGACCCCCACCTAGGCCCAAGGGGTGTGGCGTGTTCACTTCCATTCCCCATTAGCTGACCTCCACTTAACCCCCACACCAGTTTAGTGCTAACCGCCGTGGCGCCCACCTCTGGGTTCCCTTTCCTGTCACCCGGGACCACCGCTAACATTGGGTCACATATTTAGAACATGGCAAAAGGATGGAGTCTCATGTATCTTCCGGAACACGGTTCTCCTGTTGAGACCTCACCATCTGAGAGTGTCACAGAATGCCTGGCATTTAGCCCACTGGCTCCACCTGGCTAGTGGCTAAAATGCCCTGTGCCAGCTGAAGGGCTCTCCTGGGAGCGGGGCATGCACAGGGGCTGTGCTCTGCTTTGGCCTTCATTCACAGATGGACCAGGAGCCCGGAGAAGCTGCAGTCCCCAGCAGGGGACTTGAGGAAGTCTTCGTTTCTAATGTTACCTTTGACCAGGGACCCTCTGTCCTTTGCTGTTTCCACCGCATCCTCAGTCAGTTTTCTGAAACCCACAGGCACTTGCCGGAAGTGGGGATTTCAGAATCTGACCCCAAATGGGTTGGGGTTGGGCCTTGTTTGGGATAATCCGACCTGTCCCCGAGAGAAGGGAGTCTGCATAGCCTTGTCCCTGAGTCCTTTGCAGTCCTCTGAAGAGAGCGAGGCCTTCCTCTTGTCTCCATCTTGTGAACACCGTGGACGGTTGCTTCGTCCCCTGCGATGCCTTGGAAGGCTGCCATGCGGAGGGCTCCCTCGCCCATCCTGGAAGACCGTTCTCTCCCAGCCTACTTTCCTCCATCTTGCTTTTTAATATTTGTTTTCCGAGTGACTGTAAAGCACCGTGGTCAGCAGTTTCACACACTCCCTGGGATGTGTGAATCTGCATCCAGTTGGTCGGTGCACAGGGCCTTCTGAAGGCGTGGAGCCCCCCTTGCTGCGTGCAGCTGTGGGAGCTTCTCTTCCGGAAAGCTTGTCAGAGGCACCCCAGAAAGCCAGCTGCTTTCCTTCCAAATCACACCTCGTCTTTTGCTTTCCAAATCACCATCCTCTTCCCCTCATCACCGGCATTGGCTGTCTCCCAAATTCCACGCACCGGGAGAAGATGCAGCCAGCAGTCCTCAAACTCCACAGGCAGCTGCCGGTTGGGTGGAGTGGGGGCTGCTGAAGCAGGGTGCTGTGCTTTTTTCATAATTACAAAAAACAAGATGTGCTCCCTTCAGAAAACTAAAAATGTGCATGCAGACCAGAATAAATAACCAACACACCATCATAGTCTTACCGTTTAGATGTGATGTTTTTGTATAAATTCTTCCAGTCTTTATTGTTTTTAAATGAAATTGGTATCCTGTTTGTATTGGTTGTTCTATTTGTACGTTCTATTTTTAACCTGCTTTTCCTCTTAAGCCTATATCATAAACTTGCTTCTGTTTTATGAAATCTTTTAAAATGGGATTTTTAATGGCTGCATAATAATCCATCGCATAGCTTCCCAGTTTACTTGTTTCTTAGGGTATTTATTTGAGGTAAAGACTCTTGTCTATTTATTATAAATATGAATTTTCCCTTCTCATATATTGAAACAGAAAATACCTCTCATTCATTTCTTCGTTTCCTATTTACACAACCCTGATGCACAGGATCTATGTTCACATGTTTTCCAAGTAACTTAATAACTGCTTTGACTCTGAAACAAATCACAGTGTGCTGTTAGTCACCCTCAGAGGCGACATTCTGACAGGTACATGCAGTAAGCCTAGGAGCGGGCCTTTGCACTCCAGCAAAACTGGCAAGGCCCTACCTCTCTCTCCTCCTCCCGCTCTGCACCCAGACCTCACCTTTGGGGCCTCCTTTCCCTGTGCACATTCTCACCTGATTTCATGAGCTCGGCACTGTTTCAGGAGTGCCACAGGTCCGTGTCGCATGACATGTCCACCATGAGGAAACGTCTCCCCAGGGCAGGCTGTTTACCAAAGTGGGTCTGTTGGCAGAGTCACAGCTCTTAAGGCTATAGAACCTTAAAAGCCTTCTGTGACTGAGAGTCCGAGTCTGTTGCCTTAGAGAGAAGACCCTTCACCTCCCTCTTTATTTTGAAACACATTGATGACCAATAAACAGGCATACGTCTTTGTGCTTTTCTTCCTCTGTGGGCTGGGCGCTGGTGCCGAGGGCCCTGGCTAGGTCTACAGCTCTCAGCCCCACAGAGACATCACTGTGGAAGGCCCGGGCTGGAACGGCAGGGGTCCGGGCCCACACAGAAGATGGAGCAGATGTCCACGTGAGATTCAGGCTTCCACTGCTGGAGGACCCCATGGCGAGGCTGCTTCAGCCCTCCTGTATCTAAGCTGATTGAATCTAGGATGCTCCTGAGGCTGGACTTGCACCTGTCTCACTGTGGAACGTCTCAGGTGTACTTGCTTCTGTTCGCACTGTTTGCAGGATGCCAGATTTGCATTTCCTCACCACCCCACTTGCTGATTTGGGTTGAGTATTTCCTTTCTTGTTGGAATGGCAGGACCACGAACCCCCACCCAAGTTCTGCATCCACTTGGGGCTGCCATTGCTATTTTTCCGGCAATAGCAAGGCAAGGAGGAGGAGAGGCTGGAAGGCCTGTAGACCTAAGAGCATCACGGCATTCATCGTGCCTTCCTTCCTCCGCCATTGTCCCAACCCAGAGCAACCAGAGGGCATTGGATCATGACTTGGGAGAGCCAGGTTCTGGTCCCAGCTCTGCTATCAACTAGCAATTTACTTGTTTGTAACATGGGACTAATATTGCCTGCCATGCTTGCCTTAGCGACACATGGCAAGAATCACACGAGAACCTGGTTGTGAAAGCAAGGAATGAATACTGTCTTGCCCTCTTCCTCTCCAAGTCACGTCAGAAAGGAATCTCAGAATGGGATCAGTTGCTCGTAGCACTTCCCAGGAGTGGGACGGTGGAGGAAGAAGGGGGTGCCAGCCCTTGGCTTTCCTCCTGGGCCTGTGAGCCAAGCGCTGATCTGTGCTAACCGTGTACACGTTCATTGCAGGAGCGAATCTGCCTTTGAGAAAGCCAACGTTGATGTGTTCCGGGTGAGAACCAACAACGTGGGCCTCATCTACAAAATCAGGTGAGCATCTGGTCCCTGGCCAGGGTTGGGGTGAGATGAAGGCAAGTAGATTAGGAACTGACTTCACCATTGACACCTGCTGGGTGTTGATTACTCTCCTGGTGTCATTTGAGGGATGACCAAAGGCTCAAATCTTCCTCTCACACCCTGTGTCACAGTGCTCTAAACTTCCCCATTAGAGATTCACTTCTCTGAGTTAAGATGATTTGAGTCAGTTTTTGACAGACTTGGCAGATACGCTCTGAGAGACACTAGCACAGCAGTTAGCAGCAGACTGAGTCCAGATTGCCTTGGTTCAGATTTCTGCCCTGCCATTTACTAGCTGCGGGACTTTGGACCCGTTTCTTCTCCTAGCTTCCGTTTCCTTCTCTATAGTAGTGGTGCCTAGCTCCTAGGGTTAGTGAGGCTTCAGGGAGTTGTGCTTAGGACACTCAGTCTCAGAGATGCCAGGATGTTGCGTGTTAGCAGGAGGGTTAGAGAGGTTGCAGGATGCCTTTTGAGAGAGCATGTTTCCAATTTTGTCTTTAAGGGGCAGGGGCTTGTGTATATGATGGGAGGGATAGCTCTCTCAGTCTGGTTGCAGAGAAAGAGCCTTCAATTGCCAGTGGCCCCTTTTTACCCTCCTCCCCCATGCTACCTACCCCCATTCAAGTTCATGCCCATTTGTCAGAATGTCAAAATCATCTTTTGCCTGATTGCACCTAGGAGTCAAATGCTGTCTAAGTTTAGCCCTGGTTTTTATTCCTCTGACTAGAAAGCATAGTATCATTAACTCTCTTTGCTGGAGAAATAAGAGGCACATGAGGGCCCAGCACTGCTTGTATGGGGGAAAAGGGGTTACAAGCAGAAAGGGAGCTCTTACAGGTTAGGGTTGGGAAGAAGGTGTCAGTGTGTGGGGAAAGGTGACCACTAAGCTGAGGTCCTACTGTGTGCCTGGCTCTATGTCGGATATAGGCATACATTCTGTGTACATCATATGTGTCATTCATCTGTTGGGGTTGTGTCCTAGTTTAAATTATGCTTGTCCTGTTAAGGCCTGCATGGGAAAGGTCTCACTGCGATAGGCAGGGATGAGATGCTTAGTGCAAAGTTAGGTTGTTCATGGGTCAATTTCTGGGGAAGAAACTGACCTCAGATTGGAAACTGGGATTGCTGAGGATGGAGGGGCGGGGGGACGATAGGAAGTGGGGGAAGTTATTGAGGGCTCAATTTTAAAGAGTCTGGATTTATTCTGTGCTCTACAGCTGTCCCCCTGGCTACATGTAGCTCTTGAGCACTTGAAATGTGGTTAGTCCAAATTGAGACATACTGTGCATATAAAAACACACCAGATTTTTGAAAACATAGTACAAGAAAAAGACTGTAACATATCTCATTAATACATTTTACATGGTTATATGTTGAAATGATAAATAGATTAGAATATATTATTAAAATTAATTTCACTAGTTTTTTTTGTTTCTTTTTTAACGTGGCTAGTAGAAAACATAAAATTACATCCATGGCTCGCATCTACAGCTCATGTGATATTTCTAAGGGACAATACCAGTCTAGATGGCTATGGGTAAATCCTCTGGGTGGTGGGACCAAGGAGAGTATCTGAGATGTCCAGGAGTCAGGGAGAGAGGGGACGCACAAGATGGTCCTGTTGCATGCCTTGGCACTCCTGCATTTTCTGTGGAAGGCAATATTTCCTTGCAGGCAATGTAACCATGTAACATTTGTTAATAAGCACATCACTAATAAGATATTCCCATTTCACACATGAGGAAACTGAGGTTTGAGAGGTAAAGTAACAACAACAAAATGATCGAATCTCTCTTTGGAGCAAACCCTTGTCCGCCAGTGACGATGTGGGTGTCTGTTTCTGCCCCAGGATTGAACATGACAACACAGGCTTGAACGCCAGCTGGTACCTAGACCGTGTGATTGTGACCGACATGAAGCGGCCTCACCTCCGTTACTACTTCAACTGCAACAACTGGCTGAGCAAAGTGGAGGGCGACCGCCAGTGGTGCCGTGACCTCTTGGCCAGCTTTAACCCCATGGACGTGCCCAGAGGTCAGTGCCAGGGTGGCCTACCCGCTGTCTGTCCCTGCCTGGGCTGGGCTCACCCTGACTTCTGTCTTGCTCTGGACAGTTCCATCTCTCCTTGCTACCCTCCAGGGTCTTCTGTTTGCCAGGGCTCAGGTGAAGCCCAATTTCTTCCTTGTGGCCTTCCCAAGAGCAAGCTTATGTGCTCATGGGATTCAAGGAAGTGGGGCCTGCAGGAAGACCTTAAGGCAAGATGGAGGGACAGGAGCAGCCCTGAGCACATCTTGTGTTTTCAACAACTCTCGTTGACGGGTATCTACCACGAGTCCCCCAGAATTCAAAGGCAGCTGTCCCTGCCCTCCCGTTCCCTGCCTTCCTTCCTATGTCCAAGGAGGGTGAGTTTCAGCGAGGGCACCGTGGATGGTGCCCTCCAGTGTTCCATCATGCTGCCCCTCCTCCTGATTTTATGAGCGAAACAACTTATTTCAAGTATATCTCTAGCCAGGGGCCTTAAACTCAGTCATTTTAGGTCAGCAGGAGGCAGGGGAACAAAGTATGTTAAAACACACACTGTATCCCATTTCCTATTGGATCACACCTTTTTCCCTAAAGTTATGACTCATCTCACTCCATTATTGAACGTACTTGCCTTTCCAAAAAGGGGACAGTATCATAATACCCTGCTCACACAGAGTCATGGGCCATCGGAGGGAAAGGCACTTGGAGGCCAGGAGAAAGGACATTCCCATGGTTCCTCAGTACAACAGCAGAGCAGCCTGCTGGATTCTGCCTGTACCATTGGTCTCCAGGCTCCACTATCTCTTGCAACCCAGCTGGGCAGAAACAAAGAAGGCGTCTTCTGTCTCAGTGGGCTTCACCTCTCAATTCCTCTGTCTGCCTCTGGTCTCCCACCTCTCAACTAACCTTGAACACTTGCCTCATTCCTCTATGATTCCGGACCTCATAATAACTTGCAACTTCATCGATTCTTTTTTAAAAAGATATGTTATTGATCTTTTCTCTTATTACAAAAGCCAGATT
>NW_011888784.1:5824871-5844198 GCF_000151845.1 Pteropus vampyrus
CCTCACGAATCTCTTGGAGATTATTTTTTTCCACTCTGGGCTTCTCTTTAAATGTACTTTTTCGGGGAGGCACTCAACATTTTCCTAGCACCTTGGAATCAATGGCCTAGTCAGGGCCCCCTCTTCCTTCATGGAGCCCACTGGGGAGAAGGCAGGCGTGATGAGGTTCCAAAAGAAGGAGGTAGAAGTCAATTAACTCCCAGTTGTGTGAGGATCCCAGAACCAAGTTCAGTTTCTCAGTTGTTCTCAATTGGCTGCTAAAATCGCTGCACCTGGTACCTTGAGGAAACCAGGCAGCAGGGCCAACCCAAACACGTTGCCCCTGGTTTTCCCTGAGTCCGATTACTGGGCCCTGAGGATCTGTCGTGGGGCCAAGGGAGCCAGGCCCTGAGGATCTGTTGTGGGGCTGAGGGAGCCAGGTCGGTCCCCTCAGTCTACGGGGATTCCCCAAACCTAGACACTTGCATTCCATCTTCGTGATTTTTGCCTCATTCTAGTACCATTTCCCTTTTAATTTATTCTTTAAATCATATTTTGCAACTTACAGTAATTTGTAAGTTTATTTTAAAAAGAATGTTAATATCATTGTTATAAAAAACTTATTTTGTACAAATATCATGTTTACATTAGTACAATTAAAATGAACACACGACTCTAGATAACCTCCCATGTCCCCACTAGCACCCAGTGTACAACCAGGTGTATGCACACTGCACCCTGGGAAACACTGCCAGCCCTGATCTGGGAGGAAGGGAAGCAGAGGCCAGGAGGGAGGGGAGGAGAGTGGGGAGGTTATCTGAGGAAGTTATCTCTTCTTCAAGAGCCCTTGCTTCACTTACCACACCTCTGACAGTGAGGAGGTGAGGAAGGGCGGGCAGGTGTTAATTACATAGATGAGTAAACCGAGGTCCAGAGAGTGGTGACCCTTCCGAGATCAAACAGCCAATCACTGATGGAGCTGAGACTAGCATGTGAGTCTCCTAGATCTTAGTGGAATGTGCTTTTTTGCCTGCGCCTTGGGCAGGGCAAGTCTAAGGGCAAACAGTCTGGCACCTAAGAGATCAGAGCCTGTGGGATCACAGCCAGGGCTCAGAGAGGTCAGTTGGACCAGTCTCCTACTGCCACAGGAATCCCTTTCATAGCATCCCCACCAGTGGCCTCTCCAGCCTTGAATCCAGGCTTTCTTGAATGGTGGACAGTGACAACCTCCCGGGGCAACCCATTCTACCACTAAGTGGCACTGGTTGTCAGAAAGATTTGCCTGAATGTAAACCCCACATGGTCTCTCTGAGACTTCTGCTTGTCTATTCCAGCCCCGCCAACACAACACAGTGTGTTTTCATGTCAGCCCTTCAGTGGTGTGAAGACAGGCTTCTCTCCTCTCAGGATTACTTCCCCAGGTTCCTCCTCAACCTCGCCTCTTGGAGTGTGCGTCCAGCCTACCTCCCGAGTAGTTCTGGTTTATCAGTGACACTCCAGAATGTACCTCCTTGGCTAGAACCCCGTGTTTCGGATGGGACTCATCAGAGTGCAGGGGGCCCCTGGACTCCATTGTCTTGCTTCTTTTTATTATTGTTATTATAAAATATACATAACATTACATTTACCATCTTATCATTTTTAATTGTACAATTCAGTGGCACTAAGTACATTCATGTTATTGTGTAACCATCACCACCATCCATCTCCAGAACATTTTCATCTTCCCCAACCGAAACTCTGCCTATTAAACAATAACATCATATTTCTTTTCCCCGCAGCCCTTTTATCCTACTTTACGTCTCTTTGAATTTAACTACTTACGAATTTCATGTAAATGGAATTATACAGTATTTATCCTTTTGTGACTGGTTTATTTCACTTAGCATAATGTCTTTAAGGTTCATCTAAGTTGTAGTATGTTTCAGAATTTTATTTCTTTGTAAGGCTGAATAATATTTCATTGTATACATATATCATATTTTACTCATTCATTCAGCTGTCAATGGACATTTGGGTTGTTTCCACCTTTGAGCTATTGTGAATAATGCTGCTATGAACACTGGTGAACAAACATCTGTTTGGGTCCCTGTTTTGAGTTCTTTGAGGTTTATACCCAGAAGTGGAATTACTGGATCATATGGTTATTCTATGTTTCACTTTTTAGGGGAACTGCCATACTGTTTTCAGCAGCTGCATCATTTTACATTCCCACCAGCAATGAGCAAGGGTTACACTTTCTCTACATATTCCCTATTACTTGTTATTTTCTGTTTTTTTTTTTTTAAATCATAACCATGCTCCTAGGTGTGAGGTGGTATCTCATTGTGGTTTTGATTTGCATTTCCCTAACGATTAGTGATGTTGAGCCTCTCTTCATGTGCTTATTGGTCATTCGTACGTGTTCTTTGGAAAAATGTCCATTCAAGTCTTTTTAAATCAGGGTGTTTGATTTTTTTGTTGTCGATTTGTAAGCATCTATTCAGAATATATTTCTGGATATTAACCCCTTATCAGATGCATAATTTAAAATATTTTCTCCCACCCAAGGGCTGCCTTTGGGTGTACATCAATGCACACTCTGTTGATAGTGTGCATTGATGTAAAATGTTTTTAAATGTTTTTAAATTGGTTAGTAGTTTTATTAGTTGCGTTATAGCACTCTTGGTAGTGGTAGTTAGTATCTGCTGTGTATTAGGTACTCTATGATAATTATCTCATCTAATTCTCATGTGGAAACATTTATGTTTATTGCTTTTTAATTTTTTTATATTTTTTATTTTTTATTTATTTTTTAATTAATTAATTTTTTAAAATTTTATTAACGCCTACAGCACCTGGTATTCCTAGGTGGTCTCCCATCCAAGTACTGACCAGGACTGACCCTACTTAGCTTCTGAGATCAGACAAGATTGGGCACGTTCAGGGTGGCATGGCCATAGACTTAACTTTTTTTGAAGTCCAGTTTATCTACTTTTTTTTGTTGCATGTGCTTTTGGTTTCATATCCAAGAAATTATTGCCAAATCCAATGTTATGAAGCTTTTCTCCCATGACTAGAATTTTCTTCTTGAGTGTTTTAGTTTTAGCTCTTATGTCTAGGTCTTCGATCCATTTTGAGTAAATTCTTTTTATATGACATAAGGTAAGGGTCTAATATAATTCTTTTGCATGTAGGCATCCTGTTTTCTCAGCATCATTTGTTGAAAAGACTGTCCTTTACGCATTGAATGGCCTTGGTACCTTTGTTGAAAATCGTTTGATAATATACCCGAGAGTTTATTTGGGCTCTTTATTCTGTTCCTTTGGTCTAAGTGGAAGGACCCATCATGAGGGCTCTGCCCCATATGCAAGTACCACACTGTTTTGATTACTATAGCTTTGTAGGAAGTTTTGAAATCAGGATGTGTGAGACTTCCAACTTTGTACTTGTTTTATATATTGTTTTGGCTATTTGGGGTATCTTGATGTCCTGCTTCTTTTAATGCATCCTAAATTTGCATTTATTGTTTTTAACAGTGGCAATACACCATACTGGCTTTGTAGTCAAAGGGCTCTTATTCATCTGGAAGAAAAGACAAAAATGCCATCTCCACCCCAAGTCCGTTCTCAGTTCTTGTTCAGGTCTCCAGGCTGCTGGAGAAACCTCCAGGATTCTCCTTCCTTACCCATATGAGTCAGCTGGAGTGGATAGCTTGGTTAGGGCTGGCTGCCTCCCCACAGTTCAGTGGAATGGTCCAGGCAGACATCATACTTCCTGATTAAGAATCTCGACATAAGTACACCCTAACAAGGAGTTAGCAGCCATCTCTGTGCTTGTCTCCCTATTAGAGTGGGTGTCAGGGGTCCTGTACCTCCTGGGGCCTGAGGCAGCCACGTTTTCGGCATATCCGCATTGGTTATCCCTGGGAACACAGTCTTGGCTATCAAATTGCTCCAGAAGTGTAGTGAATTTTCCCTCCAGCATTCTACCTCTTGACATTCTCTTCGTTAACCACGCATGCCTAACCTCCTTCCTGGAGGATTTCCTTCTTCCTATCTGGAATGGCTCACCCTCTTGACCACCCAGAGCCCAGAGGAGCAGAGTGGCCACACTGACATCTACACACTGATGGCATCCCCTGGCCAGAATCTAAGCATAGTCTCCCAGGCCTTGAATTGAAGCACCATCATTAACAGCTGCCATCGGTGATGCCCCCTGAGCTACTCTTAGGTATTGGGTTTAGGGTAAGGACATAGGACTTGCCCTCAAGGTGCTCACAGTCCAGTAGAGGACACAGATTGCCATAGTACGAGGCAGCTACAAAGCGGATGGAGAGCATCGTGGTTCAGAGCTCTATGTCTCAAGTCATAAGAGTCATAGGTTCAAATCCCAGCAATGCCGCCTACTAGTTCCATGCCCTTTGGATAATATACTTCTGTAGCCCGTGTCTTCATGTGCTATACACTTTACAATTAGTGTCTTATTTAAAATCCAGAGCACCCCTAGGTGGGAAAGTCTATTATTATCCCCACTTTGTATATGCAACAGAGGTTGAGGTGAGCACGCATAGACCACCTCTCACCCTCTTCCTCTGTTTCCTGGTCTCAGGCCAGCAGCTCCCCTGTCTCAACCTGTTTGCTCAGATTGTGTTGGCTCCAGTGTCTGGCAGGCTGTGGCTCTGAACACTGTTCTCCCTAGCACTAATAAAGCATGAGGAGGCTTCAAGGAACCCACAGGAAATGGGACTGAGGCCTGAGAGATAGGATGGCACACCCTCTACCCACCTGCTCCCAGATTGTGGAGTGGAAGCCAGACTGCTGAACGCAGTCTCTGGGGTTCAGGCCCCATCTCATCAAACCCATCAAAGACCCAGTGGGGCTGTTCTCCCCAGAGCCCCAGGGGCCTACCTGACCACTGCCTGAGTGGGTTCTCCTTGCTCCCAGACTTCTGTCTCAAGTTGATTAGAGAGAAAACCTCCATTAACACACATGCCAGGGTCAGAGGAAATGTCGGGGCCAGCGCCTCTTCCCCTCACCTGCTCTCTTTTGTCTTCTTCAGTTTTCCCCATGCCACCCGAAACCATTGGTTTTCAGGCCCTAGCCTCTCTGGGATGTGTCACCTGCTCCCTTACCTCAGGTTCTGCTGCCCCTACAAACTCCAGAGAAATCCAAGTCTGTGCAACCCACTAGATTGTGGTGACTCTCGCTGGGTCCCCCACCGCAGCTGTAGTCAGGGGGTGTGCACGGAATCTCACAGGCAGAGGAGGAACTTTTCAATCTGCTCCTTGAGATTTAGACTCACTTTGGCTGAATCACAGACAGAATGAGCCACCGTGGCAGATGGCGTGGGTTGTAGTCCAGGTGTTTTGAGATGGAGAAATGGCTGAGAAACACCAGATCTCAGGGACCGCTATTTGCCTTTTTTTGGGTGCTAACTACTTAATGTGTGTTTACCTGGTCTCCCAGCCAAGTACAGGTTTCTTCAAGGGTAATACCTTCTCTGATACCTGCCAACTTGGGCACTGGGATTTAGGAGCTTGAGTGAAGATTGGTAGGAAACAGGCTCATGTGCATATGGTGGGGGCCATGTGTAGACACACCCACTTATGAAGACCAGTACAGAGCTGGTTGGACAGGGCTCTACAGTGGGGAGGAGAGCCGGCTTCTAGTCTCGCCCCTCGGTCATTGTGTACCTTACGCAAGTTACCCGTTCCCTCCAGGCTGTCCCTCATCTCACCAGAAGGTCGTACTGGGTATTCTCTGAGGTCCCTCTTTGTGCTGGTGTTCTGCTAGCTAAGCATCTTCTCATCTCTCTTGCCATGTGTCTCCTGTCCACTGGTTTTACTCCCCTTACCTTGATGTTGTTACTTTTGGCGTGACATTCATGGGGCAAAATATCCAGGTGTGATCGATAAGCACTCTTCCAGTTTCACTGGTTGAAAGCATGGGACGACCCATCCCTCTCTGGCCTCAGGGAGTCTCCAGCCACATTCCCGAGGCTGGGGGTGGGGTGGGGCAGTACTGAAGGAGAGAGAGAGAGTGTGGGAGGAGGTGGGGGGATATTTGAGTTAGATGAGGTGGGATAAGATGGTATGATCTGTCTGGGTGGATTTGAGATGACCCACTGTTGGGTCTTGAAAGATCCTGGGCCAGGAGCCATCACCTGGTAGGAAGGTGTGGATTAGACCTGCTTAGGGCAGACCTTGCCTGGCCTTTTCACTGCTGATATGATGTCATTTCCTGCCTTCTGGCCACGTAATTGTCCCCATTCCAGGACCAACCCACAAACCCTCCCACCTTGAAAAGCATTGAGATTATCACGTGGCTTAAATTAGTACTGAGCCCACAGCACATTGCTTAGGGAAAGCTCTGCCAACTTGGCAATGAGACAGGCCTCTGAAGCCAAGAGCTGAGTTCCAGCTGGCCTGGGGGCTGTTCGCACCCCAGAGCTGTCAGTTCCCAGGCACAACAGCTCATCAGTGTTTCAGACCCAGGCCCTGCCAACAGTGGAGAGGGCCCTTGCTCTTAGGGAGGCCCAGTTTGAGATGGGTCCTGCCCACTCCCCTTCTCCCAGCTGTGACCTGCTCCCTAGGCCTCCTTAGGGATAAGCTTTCTCCTAAGGAGCAGTCTCTTCTTTGGTGGATTAATAATAAATATGGTTGCAGCCAGTTTTGTGTGATGTGCCAGAGACCACGGGGCTGGTTGTTGAAAGAAAGAGAGC
Source organism: Pteropus vampyrus (assembly GCF_000151845.1). NCBI lineage: Eukaryota > Metazoa > Chordata > Mammalia > Chiroptera > Pteropodidae > Pteropus > Pteropus vampyrus. Next base: position 5,831,553 of record NW_011888784.1, read on the forward strand.
TGTACCAATGGGACAGCCCGTGCTGGGCCTGAAAGCTGCCCGGAGCCTGGGGGACTCGTAGAGATGGGATTGTGTTTGTCTGACACAAGCACTGTTACCACTCAGGTAACTGGGTTGTGATTTCATTACAGCCCACGCTGTGCTCCACAATGGTTATCACACAGCTCCAGATGTGTATCCAGTCTCAGCAAGACCATGCTGGGCACAGTGCCCAGGGTGCATCTGAAGAAAGGATGGGACAAGAAAAGATTTGTGATTAACGTATTAGGAGCACGTGCAGATCGCGCTACCTGCAGTGGCTTGTGGATCCACCAGTGAACTGCATGATACAAAAGCAAACGCAAAATGAAAGCAGCCTGGGTGATTGATGCAAAAATCTCCCATCCTAAGGGCTCTGCCAAATAAACCAGCAGCCCTGACTTGTTCCCAGATTCTCTGGATGATACCAGAGAGTAATTAAATTATTAATTTAAAAATATAGTTCTCTGCGGCACAAAGCACATGAGACTACAACTCTGAGTTCTAGTTCTGGCTTTGCCACCCAGTAGTGATGAGACCTGCAGTAGATCTCAGTTCCTCTCCGAGCCTCAGTTTCTTCCTCGGTAGAGTGGGTGCACTAGGTGGTAGGCTGTTTACCTTCACAACCAAACAGAAAAGGATGGGTCAGGGGCTAGCCCTCCTCCACAGGGCGAGAGGAGATTGGCTTTTGGTGCCCTCCCTTCTGCGGCGGGTATTCCTTCCCCATTTCATCCCCCTCACCCCATATTTTTCATTTTTTGGCACAGTGCCCATCCCTCTTCCCAGGAGCTCAGTCTCTGGACCCCCATTCTCTGTGGTCAAACCTGGCTCTGCCACTCTGCCAGTTACGCATGCACGAGCAGATGCCTTAAGCTCTGTGCTTCAATTTCTGCATATGTAAAAAGCAGATAACATTAATTCCCACTTCATTAAGTGGGTGAGCTGATTACTTGGGGAAATGAACCATAAAGGACTTGGTGCAGGGCCGGGCATGGGGTAAGTGCTCAGTAAATGGTGCAAGTATCATGGTGGTTGTTGCTGTTGTGATCCTGATGCTTCCTCGTCTTCTTTTCCTGCCCTCAGGCTTGTTCTGACTCTGAGATACATAGACTCAGGATTCTGGCCTCTCAGAATCAGAAAGGACTTTGGAGCCACTCAGTGCCAGGAATCCCTCTAGAATTCGACAGTCTCACGTAGACAACTGAGAATAGGCTCATGACCTTGATTGCAGTTGAAGCCTGCAGGGAACACCTTTAGTCCCAAGCCTCTTCCCTCTCTCTGACATTTCCCCTCAACCCAGCTCAAACTTTATCCAGGGCCCTCTGAGCTCCAGTTGCTGTTGGTGCTGCTCGGGGGCCATTTTTCCTTGGAACCCTATGCAGGTGGTCCTGGGCCCACAGAATCACAGCTGTGAGGGCTTCAGGTTGGGGAGAGCTGGGCCAGCCCTGCAGTGCTTGCCTCCTCTGAACTTCACAGCAGCTTCCCACCCACCCCATCTGCTCCCACCTAGTACTGCAGAAAATCATCTCCGGAAAGAGTGGGAAGAAGGAACTGCTTTGAATGAGGCCTCAGTAAAGAGTACCAGAGAATTTCAGGCCCAAAGGGACCTTATCTACTTCTCTGATTTATAGAGGAGAAAACAGAAGCCCAGGGAAGTTAAGCCACCTGCTCTTGGTCACCTGAGCTCAAGATGCCAGCTTATGCTCCTCCAATGTAATTCAGTGATTCCATGGGCATTTATTGGGAATCTTCTGTGCACCAGATCCTGTGCTCAGGTTAAATATATAGAAGCCTTTCTCTGTAGGAGCCTAGAATATAAAGGGAGAGAGTCAGGCCAGTAAGTAATCAGTGCAAAGGGGTAGAGTGTTCTGAGAGATGAACAATGGAAGCCAATGGAAGCACAGAGGAAGGGGGAATCAGGAGAGCTTCACCGCGATGCCCAAGCTAAGACTTCATGGTTGAGAAGGAGTTTGCTAGACTTTCAAACAGAAATGAGGGCACTTGAGGGAACCGATTGACTCTGATGGCACAGTATCGCATTCATACAGCTGGGAACAGGCCCTCCAGCTCAGCTTCACTGTGGCCTCAGGCCCCCCGGGACCAGTCATGCTCAGCAGCCAGAATCTTTTGGGAATGCATGAAATTGTATATTTGCTCTATACTTGGTTATTTTGATTTTCAAATAGGTGTTTATAATAACCTTCATATCTTTTTTCTATTTATGGAAATAGCACTTTCTCAGTGCTGCTTTTGTCTGCATGGAAACTTGAACTTATGACAGAGACATTGCCTTGGTCCCGATCCAGCTGTTGGTGTCCATTCCAGCCACCTGTGGTTTCCTGCTGGACCCCTCCCCTGAGCTCCAAGTGTTGACTAGAGTGAGAATCACAGAAGGGGTTCCCACCTGCCTGGGGCCAGAGGTCCATCTGGTGGCCTACATGTCTGTTTTCCTCCATTCATCCTCAGCCTTCCCTCCTGCTTCATAACTGCTGTGACCAACTCAAAGGTTCCTGGTGCTAAAGCCAACTCAAGGGTGTAAGAGTGTCCGTCATGCGCACGAATTGTCTTTAGGCGTTTCCTGTAGACTGGTGGGGGTTCTTCACAGCTTCTTCTAGACTACAGAGGTCTGGACTTATTCAAGTATTAACTTGGAGTGACTTCGATTTTTAGTTTTCAATTACAGAGAAAAATATAGCCGTTGTAAAAAAATTTCAAAAGGACAAATAAGCAAGAAGAAGAAGAATAAACTCTTCTGTAATTCCATCACCCAAAGATGATAATAGCTAATTTTTATTGAGCACTTAATCAGTGTCAGGCATAATTCTGGTCTATCATCCATCCATCTGTGTCAATCATCTATCATCTGTCTATCATCTTTTCATATCTAAATATCATCTATCTAATCTTTATAACAACCCTACAAGGGAGGTATTATTATTTCCATTTTACAGATAATGGAAACTGAGGCATAGAGAGGTTAAATAATTTGCATACAAGTAATGGAGTCAAGAGTAAACCCCAAGCCTTGAACTTAATCACTGGGTAGGCCAGCCTTGGAGACACTCCTGTTAATATTTTGGTGAATTTCCTTCCTGTTCTATTTTTGAGCATGAATGTATTAAACATATTGATTTTAAATGGTACTGTAATATGGTCAACTTTGTGATCAGGTTTTCTTGATACTATATTATCACACTTAATAATCTTCTAAACCATTATTTTAAATGGTTGTATGATATTTCATGAATGGGCGAATATCATAATTTACCTCAACAATCCCCCATTTGGGATCTTTTTAGGCTGTTCTTAATTTTTTGTTAATAATGCTGTGGTAGACATCTTTACAGGTAATCTATGAACACAGTTATTTCCTAATATAAACTAACTATTATGCACAGGGATTGAATTGCTGGTTCACGAGATTTGCAGAATGTTAAGGCTTTTGACACATACTCACCTGCCTCCAATTAGGCTGCCTGGTGCTCTGGTTCCTCCAGCAGACTATGAGACGTGCTGGTTTCCCAGTGCTGTGGGGTGACACGCTCCAGCAGTGGAGTGGAACCTGGGTTAGAAAGGGAAGAAATGGAGCCAAGGTTGCTGGGGTGCAGGTGGAAGGGAAAGGGCTTCGGTGGTAGAGCAGCAGGAGTGGGAGCCAAGGGGAGAGACTGAGGTGCCTGAGGAAATAGCTCTGTGACCTCGGCAATGAACTGGAAGAGGGAAGTGAGCACGATGAACTAAAGGAGTGAGAGCTTATCTACTCCACGCTATATTTCAACACCTGATGGTATCAGGGTTACCTTGAACAGCTTCTTAGGAAAATATACTAGCTGTATATTTATTTGGGGGCGATATAGGGAAAGAGGGTTTTTTTTGTTTCGTTTTTTGTTTTATTTTTATTACCTTCCACGAGTAACTGTTAATGACGAAGTGATGTTTTAATGTCAGTGCATAACCAGGCTCAGTTGAGGTCAATCCATGGCCTGTTTGAGCACATGTTAGATGCCAAGTAAGTGACACAGACCCCAGGAGTTATGGAGTGAAACGCCGCGGGTTTGGGAGGTAGGGTTTAACCCAGACCCGAGGGTAGGTGAAATGACAGCTTAAGAAAGAGACTTCTTGCCCAATCCCTAGAGTCCAAATCTGGGCTTCACCCTTTCTGACTGAGGGACCTTGGTTACCTTTTTGAACCTCCTGCTTCCATTGCCTCATCAGTAAATGGTGATAATAGTAGCAATAGGATCTGTCACGATGAGGATCGAATGAGATAAAAGGAGTGGCCCATAGTAGGTCCTTGGTAACCATCAGAGGCTCTTATTATTATTTTGATAAGTGGATGTGTCTGCAAGGACAGCTAGGTTGAGAAAGCAGGAAAGTTCCAGTACTATTTTAACAATAGGGTGAATCCGGGTGAGAGATTCAGGCTGCCGGCCCCGAGGGAAGGAAGAGGAAAGCTTTTGGGGGCTGTTTGAGGGGGAGGGTCAGTGGCCAGCAGCCATGGCCCATCTCCAGGCATGTAGTATTGGGTTCCACTGACCACCCCCTCTCCACACCTGGGCAGGCTTGGTTCGTCAGAGGCCTTCCTTGGCCGGGGGAGCCCGTTCCCCCTCATCCCTCATCCCCCATCCCCCGGGCAGTCCCGCTGAATTTCTCTCCTCACCATTTTCATCTCCTCCCACACAGAGTCTGCGATATCTCACTTCTCTGCGTCTGGCTCTCAGTGAGCGGAAGTGATGGGTGTCAGGGTGTGAGCCATTGCAGATTCAGGGGGGAGGGTTAAATCAAATTCAGTCATCTTCCTTCCAACCTCTCTCTCCACTCCTCACCTGGCAAAATAAATAAAGCCACGATCTAATTATACAGGATCTGAGAATGGGTGAAAGGCGAGGGAAAGAAGCTCCATGAGTCAGTTCACCATCAGTTCATTCATGATTCTCTGCTTCCTAAAAAAGCCTGGATCACGTGAGCTGCTTTCTCTGAGACTCAGATCATGGTAGATGTGGGATGGTGCCTTCCTCGGCAAGTGGGATGGAGGCTTAGCTACTTGGCATTTGCTTAACTTCTGTGGTTGTGAACACGATGAGCTGCTCAGCCAGGCTCCGCTGTGCACATGGTACCAGGATTTGTGGGTTCCAGCCCCCTCGTGACTGTGCCCTTCCCCCGCTCCCGCCACCCTCCTTCCACCTAAGGTGGCTCTGCGGAGATGTGTCTTGTCGCTGCTGTGTGCTGACTGTTCCAGACAGCGCAGGGGAGGCTGCGGGGGCGGCTGGCGCACCAAGCGCAGGAGGCAGCTTGGGCCTGCCAGTGCCTGCCTTTCTGGAAGCCCACGCAGGCAGCTTCCGGCTGGCCTGCAGGGGACAGATTTCCTGTTTGGTGGGAGCAGCCTATGCCTCTGCGATGGGGCCTGCGGAGAATAAAAAGGCAAGGCTGAGCTTGGGTAACCCCTGGGCAAGAAGGACACAGGCCGCCCTCTGCTGTGGCCTTGAGGCAGGAAACCTGTCTTTAGGTTGCAACTAAGTCCACCAGCACAGGACCTCAGCTCATTTCTGTTTGGTTTTGGAAGTCACCGTGTGATTAACTTAATTCTTGGTCTGTGTTCCTTGTTATAGAATTTTCAAATCAATGCTCAAATTAGTTTGGCCTCTCAGAGCTCATACTGACCTAGCAAAAGGAGGCCAGGGCCAGAAAGGTAGGCTGCTGGGTTCAGGTGTGCAGGTGGTACACTGCCCAAGTATGTCTGTGTAAGGAGATAGCTTTCACATTCATAGAGGTCGTAGACTTGTGCATTTATTATGACAGTTATCCAACAGATGGCAGTAAAGTGTCTTGAGGAAGGGATCCTTTTTTCTAATTTGTACAGAAGCACTATATGGGCTAATGGGAGCCCTGCTGAAGGGCCAGAGAAAAATCAGTTCTAGAGAGAATTTTATAACAGATAATATGCCAGATGGGTTAAGCATGGGCCAACCCCGGCTTGGGCAACAACTCCCGTGATCCATCGCTAGGTCCCATTTCTCCTGTGCTTGCTCAGGAAGGCTGATGAACTTGCTGGCTCCTCCTCCAACCCGATCTTCCCTCCTCTTCCCATCTCTGCTCCCTGCTTACTCTCAGCTAGTCAAGGGGTCGAAGATACAATACCTCACGTTGCAGAACTGGTGCTGCCATCTGTCACCACCGTCAGGAAACCCCAGCCCACGCCCCCTACTCCACTGGATTCAGAGGAACGCTGGGCTCAGCTTGGTCACACAGCATCATGGAGGTAGGGAAAGTTGGCCCTGCCTTCTCAATCTAGGCACAGGACATGCTCCTTCTTACCCGCTCTGCCTCAACACAGAAAGGGCAATAGTGCCCCAATCTCTGGAACCTTGAGCTACTTAGCCAGTGGTTAGGATGTGCTGTGGTTATCCTGCACCAGGCAGCTCTGCTCTCATTCCAGGCCAGAGAGCATAGAGTTGCCCACAGTCCTCTGCCTAGAATCACAGAGAACAGTGCCTGAGAGCAGAAGAGAGCCTAGGGCAGGGGCTGGCCAGCTACATCCTCAAGGCCAAAAAACACCTGCCACTTGTCCTTGTGTAGACCTTGAGCTAAGAAAAGTTTTATATTTTTAAAAGGTTGAAAAGAAATTTAAAAAAAGGAACATTTCACAACACAGGAAAGTTCTATGAAATCAATTCTCTTTCTGTGTCCATAAAGCTTTATCGGAACACAGTCATGCCCACGTGTTTTCACAGTGTTTACGCAGTATTGTGTGGCTGCTTCGGTGACACAACAGCAGAATTCAGTAGTTGAGATCGAGGCAGAGTGACCTGCAAGACCTAAAATATTTACTATCTGGCATTTTACAGAAAAAGTTTGCTGCTCCTCGGCTATAGAGTATGAGAGACCATGAAGTATTTTGGAAAAAGCCCCGGATCCTGAGACAGGAGACATGGCTTTGAGTTCCCCTTGCATCATTTAACAGCCGTGTGTCATTGGGCCAGCCACCTTGCCCTCTGAATCTGTTTCCTCATCTATAAATGAGAATATCAACAGTACCTGCCCTGCCTGTATCATGTGACCTTGGTGCAGATCAGATGACTCCAAGGCCACGCTAGTATTTCATGGGCTGCAAGGCCTGTGTGGCCATCTAGTATTATTTGCCCTAGAACATGGGTCAGCCCAGGCCTTCCTCTTTCCACCCTTTCTTCTCATCATCTTTCTCAGTGGCCTCATTCCCTTCTGGCCTTGGGGCAGGGATTTTTACTGGCTCTTTAGCTCTTCCTCTTTTACCAGGTTCCTGTTTTGCCCTCTCCCTGATCATCAGATTTAAGGAATGAATTCAACATATCAAAATCCACTTGTAACTGGAATTGTAAGTTGGCACTCATTGAAATTCTGATCACAGGAAGTTGGGGGGCTCTCATATGACCACTGGCGAGGAAGGTTTGATCTACTGTGCTGACAGTTTGTCAGGTAGGAGAGAAGAAAGCCCTATTTTTATTCAGCCTGCTCTTTCATCGATATATGTACTTAATTACAATTTAGGGTTGGCACAGGTCCCTAGGCCTTCTTTGGAAAGTGGCAAATTATATAGTTTGGGGTAGTACATGAAGAGGAAATGTTTTTTTTAAAAAAGGCGAAGGGGAAAACAGTAATCTAATTAGCCTCATTGTTCCTCTACGTGACCATTTAAAGAATGGTCGTGAGGTGTGCCTACCCACCCTGCTGCATCTCTGGGCAACGCCCCACCCCCAGTGTGATTGAAGGTCATCTGACATACGGGGATCCTGCTTTCAGCCAACTATATGGGGACCTAGGGCCCCATTTTGCCATAGAAAGTTCTCAGCAGTTAGAAGACAGTCCACCTTCGTGTTAGAATCAACTTCCTCCTGCACTATGTTGACCTGGCATCCTGACCCCTGGGCTTGGCTCCTTGTCCACTTCAGCCAGAAAGGCCTGGAAACTCCGTCCCAGCTCTGTCTGGCCTCTCGATCCCTGCTCCTCAGCTGTCTCCACGTTATCTCCCTTCAGCCCTGATGCTCTGCTTCTCTGGATTGTCCCCAGGACAAGGGGTCTGTGTGTCCCAAAGCTCTGCGTGGGCTCCTGCTTCCCAGGTCTCATTTGCACGAACCTGGGGAACCGCCTTCATCTCCTGGCTTCCCTCCACACCCTGCAGGGCTGCCTTTCCTGCTCAAATGTCATGGAATTGCAGGTTACAGAGGACCGTTAGTGTTCCCACATTCTCTCGCCTCTGGCATCTTCTCACAACCCCCTTGACGGGTAGTGACTGCCTAGGTGTTTCCAGGGATGGGAAACTCACTTCCCCAAGGGCATCCCATTCCTGGTTGAATAGCCCTGGTTACCAGCAAATGTTGCTTTGGTTGAGCTAAAATGTTCTTCTTTATAATTCAGCCCACTGATTCTAAGTCTGCCTTCAGGAATGTCTGCCAGTCCTTCCACAGCTCTTCATTCTTTCTCCCGCTTCACTGTGCCCAATTCCCTCTGAGTCCTAGTGCTCCTTTGACTGTCCAGTGCTTAGCAGTGGCCCTTGGAGACCCCCTCAGCCCCACCACACTGTGGCATCACCAGCCTCGGGAGTGGGCAACCTGCCACCCTGCAGAGGGGTCTTGCCTTCAGGTGAAGTAAGCTCTGGACTGGACCTGAGAAAGGACATGATCCAAAATGAATGATTCTCAGAGGCTCTGCCTTCCAGGGGAAGAAAAAACCAACCACCCAACAGGGGGCCTCTGCAACTTGGAAGATGATGATGATCAAGGGCAGGATTAGCTAGACATGGCCAAGGCCTCCCTGGTCCTATGTAATCATATGTCTCAGAATCTGGGAGGGGAGCCTGGAAATCTGCCTTGTCAATAAGCTCCCCAGGAAGCCTGAATGTGGCCCAAGTTTTAAGCTACTGACCTTGGGATTGCCAAGGTCTTCTAAAGGCCCCGATTCTCTCTCCTGTTTCAGAGGGGTCTTCATGGTGAAGTAATAGCGGGTAGGAATCTGTGAGTGACTATCCTACTGGAGCCTTCAGTTGGTGACAAGGATTGGAGGATCTTCCCTTCCCTGTGATGGGTCTCACTGAGTGAGCATAGAGAAGAGAAAGAGAAGCTATTGCTTTCTCCTGGCTCAGGGTTCTCAGCAGGTCAAAGACCAGCCTTCAGGGCTGTGTGGGTGGGCTGTCCTTTGTGGGTCCCTTGCAGTATTCTTGAGGAACTTAGGAGCCTTACCTGCAGGAAATAGCAAACAGCAGAAAGCAATAGATGGCAAACTTGGAAATCATTGACACAGACAACATGGCAGAGCCAAGGAGTCCAGAGGATAAAGACCCTTGGGGGCTGGCACATCAGGCAAGGCTCTAGGGAGAAGGTGGGTAAGGGATTGACGCTGGGCCTCAGTTAAAACAACTCTAATTTTTATCAACTTCACATACTGGGTATAAGACATCTGAATAAAAGATTCTGCTACATAAAAATTAGGAAGCCATTGCAGGACGGAAAAAGAGAAGGGAGAGTTTCCTCAGCCCTTGGAATTGTTGACACACAAAGAAAAGCTAGAGGAGTCTCCGTTCCCACACCACACAGCAACCCCTGCCCTTTGCTCCCTACCCTAAGGCAGGCTCCAGCTGGGAAGACCTGGGCAGGGCTCAGTATGTTGTCAAGTTTACATTGAGCCTATCTCAAGGCCAAGGCCAAGGCTGAGGCATTTAGGGGTTACAGAGAATAAATTTCTGTTCAATGAATGAAGCAAAGATACAGGAAGAAGATACAGACCCTTAAATGAGGTAACCCCAAAGTGTGCATTTGCCGGCTACCCTTGGTGCCTCTAGTCTTTGCATTGGTTATGGCCTTGACAATTTCATCGGCAGAATTCATTTTCCCTAGTGAATTTTCACACTGTGATGAAATGTAGAGAATAGATTGGAAAAGGCAGAGTAGATGCAGGGGCTCAGTTAACTGAGACATTTCAGTATCTAGGAGAGATATCCTGGTGGGTTGGTTCAGTGTGACACCTTGGATTTGGGCTGATTCATGCATCTCAAAGCAACATGTTAGTAGATGAAAAAGTCTCCTCTACCTCTGATTTATGCTATCCAATTATTTGGATAATTGGATAGCATTAAATCATGGATAGCAATAAACATTTGACTTTTTTCCCAGTTTTATTGAAATGTAACTGACATATAACAATGTGTAAGTTTAAGGTATACAATGTGTTGATTTGATACATACATATTAGTAATGACCACTTGGAACCAATGTCAGGCAGCTTGTTTCTTGCTCAGTTGTTGACAGTAATGATGACGATGCATGCACTGAATGGAGAGGAAGCAGGGATGCCGTGGTAACTACCTCGAGGCCTCTGTTCTTCTCTCCTCAGAATCCTAATGAGCTGAAGCTTTCTCTGTCCTCATTCTCAGGTAACAAGTATGAAGTCAAGGTGTACACTGGTGATGTCATTGGTGCAGGGACCGATGCTGATGTCTTTATTAATATCTTTGGAGAGTACGGAGACACAGGTAATGAATTTGAAATTCTTTCTTCACAAGCCATGCCCATGACTTTCTTTCTTTTCTTTTTTTCTTTTTTTTTTGCTCTGAGAAAGTAGAACTGCTTTTTAGGTGGGCTGTTTCCCACCTTCCTGGCAGAAGAAGGCAACTTCAGGCTCCTCTGTTGAGCATCTCTCTTCTTGCAATGTGGTTTGTCATGGCCTTCCCTGGGCAGCAAGGTGCCCATTTTGTATAATTCATGTGTGTGATGTGTTTTTAAAATAAGGCGTGCTTGGGTTTGAGGTTGATTTAAAATGGTCCTGTATCCTAGAACAGATCCAAGCTCCATACCTTAAGAGAATTCATTCTCACTTACTTTCTTTACCTCCCTAAGTTCCTTGTCCATGTTGAGTTATATTTTGGGATGTTGCTGGGCATGGGCTGATTCAATGCAGTGGTTTTAGGCAGACCAGGATGGGGCCAGGGATAGAATTAGAGTTGTCCTCATAGATGGGGCAGGAACTGAGGACACAGACACAGCTGCAGGTGTTGGAACTGAGACAGGTGATTCTCTCTTGCTTCTGCCAATTAAATGGAATAGCATAGGAGTCAGTAAAGCTACTGAGATGTGTGAATTTTGGACACGACATATTACAAAATTCAAAACGCATTGCTGAGTTTATATGAAAAAAAAAAAAAAGAGAGAGAGAGAGAGAAGTCTCTAGGTGCCAGAAATGAAGAGGGAGTTCAAAACCAAAGTTTTAGCTGTGAATTGATGGTGTGGCTCTTGGAAAGAGAGAACTTTCATGTTCAATAATCTACAGGATGGGTTTTCATACCCATTTGGGGTCAGAAAATGGGAAATTAGTCCTATGTGAGGCAAGATAGGTAAAATTAGAACCACATATAAAGACAGGAGCCCTGAAGATTCAGAAACATCTTCAGCAAAAAAATAGGCCAGGAAAATTTTGCTCATTAGTACTTATCTCTGCAAGAGCTCTGGATTACAAAGACAATTTCTGAGAAATTGATACCTTAGGCTTGCATTGCATGTGGGCTTGAGGTTTGATTCTACACTACAAGTGTGATTTGGGAACCTCCTCTCCCCTAAGTACAGAAAATTGGTTCCATGCCAGTAATAACCTTGGGTGCTTGGCAGAAGAACTTGCAAGACTGTATGAGATTCCCACAGATAAAGTATTAAAGATGAGTTCACTTTCCAAAACATGCAAGGACAGAATTCACCATGACTAAGCATCAATAGACACAACAAACAATGAGATTAAATCCTCTGAATTTCAGATAATAGAGTAACCTGAAAAAGGCTGTAACTTAAGTATCTTTAAATTGACTATAGACATGAAAAACAATCGAAAATAACAAGGTACTATGAAAAGTTTAGCAAACAGAAATACAGGAAATAAAAATATGATTACTAAATATAAATATTTAATGGATGGCTTAACCAACACAATACAATTAGAAACCACTGAATAGAGAATTTGTAAATTAGAAGATAAATATGAGCAAAATATTCAGACGTTGCAAAGAGTTAAAGGGTTGGGAAATATAAATGAAAAGTCATGAGACATGGAGGAGAGAATAAGTTCTGATCAGTGTTTAACAGGAGTTCCAGAAACAGGGAATACATAATAAGCGAGAGGAAATACTTGAAGAGATAATGGCTGAAACTTTCTCAGAATTGAGCAAAGAGATACATCTTTAAAGTAACAAAATGAATCATTAAACAGAATAAATAAAAACATCTACCTTTTGATACATTGTGCTAAAACCAAAGGCATTCCCATTCACCCCAAGAATACTCACTGGTGGTGGTTGTGCCTACAGCGTTTACCCTGAGATAACTTGCAGATTACAATCCTAACCTTACCCCCAAAGTTTGCCATGAAATATCTTGCTTTTATTATTATTTTCACATCACTCTAGTATATCAATAGTCTTTGAAAACAAGTGATATCATTCTATTTATAGCACTCTGATTTTAGTAGTGGTATTTTCCTTTACAAACTATAGTAATTCTCAATTGCTGAAAATGTCGAATCCTAGAAAACATAACATTCCTACACGTGATGTTAACATCGTTCTTGAACAATTGTTAGCTGAAGATTCATTTGATGAATTCGATATATGCACACATTC
>NW_011888784.1:5845383-5850027 GCF_000151845.1 Pteropus vampyrus
AAGCTTGATCTAACGAAGTATACAGATTCCTACATTTAACTGGTAGAGAACACATGTTCTTTTCAACCACATAATGACCACATACTAAACCGCAAAGCAAGTCTTAAACTCAAATGAATCAATATCGTAGAAACAACATTCTTTGATATTGTTAATAAAATTAAAAGAAACTCCAACCTCTCACTCCAAACGTTTAACTTTCATAAAAAAATGATCTTAGATGAATGATAATTTCATCTTTCAAAAGCCAGGAGAATTTACAAATCATTAGAACCAATGAAAAATTTAGTAAAGGTGCTAGATATAAGATTAATATACAAAAATTAATAAAAAGTACAAAGTAAAAAAATATGATTTACAATGGCAATTATAAGGTACCTAAGACTAACACTAACAAAAGAGCTTTCTGGAAAAATATATAAATTTTTATGTAAGGATATGCAAGAATACCTAAATAAATGAAGAAGATTATGCTCATGGATGAGAAGACTGAAATTCATTAAGAAGGTAAATTTTCCCAGCTTGTTCTATAAATGCAGTGTAGATTCAGTCACATTTTCAAAAGGCGACATCCTACAGCTTAAGCTGGTACTAAAATTCATGTCCATAAAGGACTAAGTATTGCTACGACAATTCTGAATAATGAAAATAATATTAACAATATTAACAATATGGGGATATTTACCCTGCCAGATATTAAGACATTGAAGATCTCTGAAAATGCAAACAGTGTGACATAGATAAAAGGATAAACAAACCAATGGAACAGAATAAAGTCTGGAAACACACATAGAGATAGCATTGTGAATCAGAGGGAAAAGGATGAAATATTCAATTACTGGTGTGCAAACAGTTGTCTCACCATATGAGAAAAGATAAAATTACATCTTTTTACCTGTCACCATACACAAATATAACTTCCAGATGGGCTAAAGACTTAAATGTGAAAAAGTAAAACAATAAAATTTTTAGAAGAAACTAAGAGAATATCTTTTTTTATATCAATTTAGGATGGAGTTTCTTGAACTATTCACTAAAAGTACAAACAACAAAAGAAAATATTGATCAAGTCCATTAAAACAAAAATATATGATATAAGACACCACAGATAAAGGAAAGACAATAGAAAGACAAGAAAGTACATAAACAGAAAAATTAGAGAAGCACAAGATCTAAATTACATATATATACAAATCTCAAAATATATATATGAATTATATATATATATATACATACACACATATAAATGTTCAGTCTCTCGAAGTAATTAAGGGAATGCATATTAAAACCACAACAAGATACCATCACACACATACTAAAACAAAATTTTAAAATGTGTATGTTAATGATTGCGGGGAATGGGAGCCGTCATGCACTGCTGGTGGTAACTGTCGTAGTACAACCACTTTGGAGGGTAATTTTGTAATACCTCATACACTGAAGATCAGTACCTCAGCAACTCTCTCTGTAGGTGTCTACCCAGGGCAGTTTTTACAAATGTGCATCAGAAGATAGCTACAAAAGACTCCATTTCAGTGCTATTTACAATAGCAAAAAACTAGAAACAACCTAAATGTCCATCAGTAGAAGAATGAATACATAACAGTGTTTTCTTCATTTAATGATGAGTATTCAGCAGCTGGAGGAATGAACCAAAATTACTAGCACTAACAGGGTAATCTCAGAAGCGTAATATTAACTGGCAAAATAAGTTGCATAAAGGTATGTGATGATGATGATACAATGATGTTAATGGAGCACTAGCAACAACCCCAATTAATAACAGCACTTACTGTAAGCGTTTTGTGTGTACAAATTCAGTTAATCCTCATGCTAGACCCTGCATGGTGGTGCCATTATTATCTCCATGTACAGATGAGGAACTCGAGACAGAGATAAGCACTATGATGATATTATTTATGTAAAATTCTAAAAAATGCAATAATAGTATATTTTCTTTATGGATACATACATGAGCAGACAAAAATTCACAGGAACAATACAAACCAATTGAAGGCAGTGTTTATTTGAGGGAGCGTGTGAGGAATAGGGATGGTCAGTGAGACTTTAGATCTGTCATGATTTATTTCCTTTAAAACAGAGAAAGGTCCAAGCAAATTAGACAAAATATTAACATCTGTATTAACTCTTAAATCTGAGTGATGGGTACATGGATGACTCATATTATTTTCTATACGTTTGAACTGTTGCAATTTAAAATTTAGGAAAACTTAAAGAATTAAATTTTAGAAAAGAAAGAAAACAAGATGACACAAGCAAAAAGTTGCTGCTTAGATGGGGCCGGAAGTGTTCACGTGATCTGTCGACTTGGAACATAATAATGGAAAATTGCAAAGTAGAAAGAACAGGTTCAAATGAGGCCGAACAGTGTACATATTACCGGTGTGACTTTTGACAAGCTGTTTAACTTCTCTAAGTCTCAGTTTCTTCATCTGCAAGACAGAGTTAATAATACCTCCTTCTGGATTGTGGCGAGGAGTAAGTGAGAAAAAAAAAAAAAAATCCATGTTAAACAACTAGCAGGGTCTGACGACAGTTCTCATCGCTGTTTTCCAGAGAAGGAGTCAGGCCTAAGGACATTTTTGGCTGCTGTCAGAGTCCCAGCCACATCCCGTGTACCAACTACCATAGGGGCTCCTAGTTCAGGCCAAGCAGGGGTGCAAGCAAGGCGAGACCTCAGATCTAGGGATGGGGTTGCGGATTGATTCAGTAGGATGGGGACTCGGGACTAAGCAGAAATCAGAAACCCTGCGATGAGTCCTGTGCATAAGACGCGCAGGAGGCAAGCCTGCGCCTGGGGTTGGAGGGCTTTACCGAGGCCATAGATCTTACAGTGAGGTGACCCTCGTTGACTTCTTACATTTACCTTTCTTCTCAGAGCAGTTCTAGATTCCTAGTGAAATTGAGTAGAAGTACAGAATGCAGACATACCACCTGCCCCCCGACCACACGACCTTCTCCCCGGTTGAGTTTTGAGACCATCCTTCAGTGGGGAGTTGGTTCTTTCTCCTCCTGCGATCTTCTCTGTAATTTTCTTGTGTGTCTGTGCGTTCAGGGGAGCGTAGGCTGGAGAGTGAAAAGAACAACTTTGAAAAGGGAGCCGAAGACAAGTTCACACTGGATGCCCCTGATCTGGGACAGCTGATGAAGATCAGTGTTGGCCACAACAACAAGGGGGGGTCTGCAGGTTGGTTCCTGTCCAAGGTGGGTGTAGCTGCTTCTCTGTGGTCCCTGTGCCCTGGGAGCGGAGAATTCTGGCTCTTCAGAGTGTTAGATTTCAGCCCTAACTTCCCTCTCATAGTCCATCTGCCTGCACTCTCTACCTAAGCCCACTAGCCAACCATGCTGCCCTCCTCATAGCCTCTAAGACTTGGCCCATGTTGTCACCTTCCTGGAAAGCCCAGTTCCCTTATTTGAACCTAGCCAGGGCCTGGTCATCCTTCGAGGCTCTGCCATGAAGCTTTCCCTGACTCTGGCCCACCAGAACCTCTCCCTCCCGTGAATGTTTATAACCCTGCCTGTTTAGAATGTTCACCCTAACCATGGGCTTTCTTGTGAATTATCTTGGGCTGTTGTTTTATACCTCAAATTTCTGAATCTTAGGTCTCTTATAATTCTACCTACCGAGGACAAAGAATCGAGAAGAGGGCAAAAGGGCTTCTGAGAAGCTAAAATATATCTGCTTCAAAATATATCTGGCTTTATATTGCTCTGCCCTCGTTTTGGAAGAGAGACCCCCTCAGATTCTCACTCACAGTCTAGGGCTTATCCATAATTCTCTCTAGCAAAGTTGCAACTTGCAAATTTAAACCTATAGCGGAGATCAGAGGCGGAAAGAGGTAATAGGTGAGAATATTGAGAACTGTAATGGGGAGTCAGAAAAGATATAAAAAGCCAAAGGAATATTAAAAATTGATAGAAGTCTGAGGTCATTTAGAAAATGGGCTACCAGCCCTTTGCATACATTTTCCTTAGTCACGAGGCTATCAGTATATTTCAGCTCATCACAGAATGATAGAAAAAGGTGAATATATTTTTTAAAAATATTTTGAAAAAGTTCTTATTGCTTAAAACAGAAACCCCTCATATTTATAACAATTTGACTGTAGAGAACGAGGCTGTCTGATAGTTGAGGTTTTGTTATTACTTAACTTCATGTACCTTCTTGTAGCAGTTAGGAATGTATTTGGCGGCAGGTATCATAAAATTGAAGTGCAGTGTTAAATCACTAGGGGCTTATTTTTCTCATATCACACGAAATCCAGATGTGGTCAGTTCAGGACTGGTACAGCTGCTTTCTGAGACACCTGCTCTCTCAGCGTGTCGCCATCCTCAGCACTGTGGCTTTCATCCTCCAGCCTGTTGCCTCATGATCACATGATGGCTCCAGAACCTCTAGCCATCCTGTGTTCCAGGCAGGAAGGGAGGTGAAGACCCAAGGCAGAAAAGACTTCTGGCAAGCTTTGCCTCATTGCGAGAGAAGTAAAGCTCTCCTTGGAACGTCTGCCTGCCAGAAATGTGTCATGCGGCCACCCTAGCTACATGGAAACTTGGAAATCAAGTGTCTAGCTTTCCAGCCTGATAGTAGGACTAGGTTAAGAAGAAAGTGATTGGAAAGGGTGT
>NW_011888784.1:5850737-5869468 GCF_000151845.1 Pteropus vampyrus
GCGATGAGTCCTGTGCATAAGACGCGCAGGAGGCAAGCCTGCGCCTGGGGTTGGAGGGCTTTACCGAGGCCATAGATCTTACAGTGAGGTGACCCTCGTTGACTTCTTACATTTACCTTTCTTCTCAGAGCAGTTCTAGATTCCTAGTGAAATTGAGTAGAAGTACAGAATGCAGACATACCACCTGCCCCCCGACCACACGACCTTCTCCCCGGTTGAGTTTTGAGACCATCCTTCAGTGGGGAGTTGGTTCTTTCTCCTCCTGCGATCTTCTCTGTAATTTTCTTGTGTGTCTGTGCGTTCAGGGGAGCGTAGGCTGGAGAGTGAAAAGAACAACTTTGAAAAGGGAGCCGAAGACAAGTTCACACTGGATGCCCCTGATCTGGGACAGCTGATGAAGATCAGTGTTGGCCACAACAACAAGGGGGGGTCTGCAGGTTGGTTCCTGTCCAAGGTGGGTGTAGCTGCTTCTCTGTGGTCCCTGTGCCCTGGGAGCGGAGAATTCTGGCTCTTCAGAGTGTTAGATTTCAGCCCTAACTTCCCTCTCATAGTCCATCTGCCTGCACTCTCTACCTAAGCCCACTAGCCAACCATGCTGCCCTCCTCATAGCCTCTAAGACTTGGCCCATGTTGTCACCTTCCTGGAAAGCCCAGTTCCCTTATTTGAACCTAGCCAGGGCCTGGTCATCCTTCGAGGCTCTGCCATGAAGCTTTCCCTGACTCTGGCCCACCAGAACCTCTCCCTCCCGTGAATGTTTATAACCCTGCCTGTTTAGAATGTTCACCCTAACCATGGGCTTTCTTGTGAATTATCTTGGGCTGTTGTTTTATACCTCAAATTTCTGAATCTTAGGTCTCTTATAATTCTACCTACCGAGGACAAAGAATCGAGAAGAGGGCAAAAGGGCTTCTGAGAAGCTAAAATATATCTGCTTCAAAATATATCTGGCTTTATATTGCTCTGCCCTCGTTTTGGAAGAGAGACCCCCTCAGATTCTCACTCACAGTCTAGGGCTTATCCATAATTCTCTCTAGCAAAGTTGCAACTTGCAAATTTAAACCTATAGCGGAGATCAGAGGCGGAAAGAGGTAATAGGTGAGAATATTGAGAACTGTAATGGGGAGTCAGAAAAGATATAAAAAGCCAAAGGAATATTAAAAATTGATAGAAGTCTGAGGTCATTTAGAAAATGGGCTACCAGCCCTTTGCATACATTTTCCTTAGTCACGAGGCTATCAGTATATTTCAGCTCATCACAGAATGATAGAAAAAGGTGAATATATTTTTTAAAAATATTTTGAAAAAGTTCTTATTGCTTAAAACAGAAACCCCTCATATTTATAACAATTTGACTGTAGAGAACGAGGCTGTCTGATAGTTGAGGTTTTGTTATTACTTAACTTCATGTACCTTCTTGTAGCAGTTAGGAATGTATTTGGCGGCAGGTATCATAAAATTGAAGTGCAGTGTTAAATCACTAGGGGCTTATTTTTCTCATATCACACGAAATCCAGATGTGGTCAGTTCAGGACTGGTACAGCTGCTTTCTGAGACACCTGCTCTCTCAGCGTGTCGCCATCCTCAGCACTGTGGCTTTCATCCTCCAGCCTGTTGCCTCATGATCACATGATGGCTCCAGAACCTCTAGCCATCCTGTGTTCCAGGCAGGAAGGGAGGTGAAGACCCAAGGCAGAAAAGACTTCTGGCAAGCTTTGCCTCATTGCGAGAGAAGTAAAGCTCTCCTTGGAACGTCTGCCTGCCAGAAATGTGTCATGCGGCCACCCTAGCTACATGGAAACTTGGAAATCAAGTGTCTAGCTTTCCAGCCTGATAGTAGGACTAGGTTAAGAAGAAAGTGATTGGAAAGGGTGTCGAGTGAGCATCCTAGAGTGTCTGCTAAGCTTCTCTTCATAACTAATCTGAAAATTCCTCGAAGGCACCTCTCCAGCTCTTGGCATGAGTTAGTGAAGTGAAGAATGGTGAAGTTTCCTTTGGAGAGGAGGGGTTTGCATGTCTCTTAAAGCAGCCAGCCTGATGCTGTGCAGGACTCTGCTTGGATTGGAGAAGAAACAGGGAAGGAGTCCAGACCCCAAATAGCCAATACTCAGACAGGGATGTATCTTCAGGGAGTTTTACTGTTCAACTGGGCAGAGGCAGGAAAGGAGGCAGGTGCATTTGGTGACCTCAGCCAGGGTAGGGCACAGAGTAGGTGCCTAGAAGCTCAGTTCCTTCATCCTGGGAAGGAAGACAGTGAAAATACAAGGTTTAGTGGAAATGGCAATGTGCACCTGAGAGCCTGGATGTGACCTGGATACGGTTATTGCAGCTGCACCTCGTGAGGTCAGGTTCTTTTTTGGTCACATAGGCCCAGTCACCCAGTGTGCTCTTGGAAGCCTCATGAAGCAGCAGGTTCACATGCCAGAACAGGACCTTTCATTATCTTCATGCTCAAAGGAGAGGCAGCTTGACAAAGTATGAAATCCATGGGTGAGAACATTTTTGCCCTTTAAAACATTGTGAATCTTGTTCCATTGCCTTCTGAAATTTGATATTGAGGCCAAGTAGACTTTTGTTTCTTTCTAGAAAAACTGTTTTGTATTTTTTCCAGCCAGGTTGCTTGTAGGATTTTTTTCTTTATATTTATAGTTGAAAAGTCTTGCCAAAAAGTATCTAGTGGTAGGGCTGTGTTAACTCATTCATCCTGCCCTGCCCTCCCCTCCAAAGAGCTCAGCTCTTCTGATTCTTCACAATGATGTTTTCCTCCTTCCTTCCTCCCTCCTTCCTTCCTCCCTCTTCCTTCCTCCCCTCCCCTCCCCTCCCCCTCTTCTCCTCTCCTCTCTTTTCTTCTTATTGTTTGCTATTCGGACACTATTTTAAACCAGAAGGCCAAGCAGGCTGCTTTCAATGTGAGATCGGTTACTCCCTTTGGGGCCATATTAAATACATGGGCGAGTTCAGGGCCTTGTAGACAGGTCTCCATCTGTCCTCCCCAAAGCCAAGGTGGGTTTTCCTCTGGATGCTGAAAAGATCCTAACAGCCTATTCCTTTAACTTTTGCAAACCAGAGCCCTCCCCAGAAATAAGACATTAAAATAATTCGAGCATTTCGTATGTCTATGTGCCTGGATTTACTGGATATTTTCCTGAGGGAAGAATCTTGATGAGAAAGCAGGAAGGAGGGTTCTGGGTCCCAGGCAGGGTGGGTGCAAGCTGAAAACCAGAGGCTGGGGGAAAGAAACCAGGGCTACCTCTGGCCACTTTCTGGCCATGCCAGGGATAGCCTCCCCTCCTGGGCCTCCATGCTGCCCCTTTCTTGGTTCACTCTGATTGATTCGCTTGCCCTCAGCTCCCCAGAGATACCAATGAAAAGGTCTGTTAAATTGACTGCATTTCTAGATTTGACACATGCACAGTAAGTACGCTCATTCTCAAAGTTGCCAGGCTGGGTTGCCTTGGACTTCACCTGACAGCCACTCCTTTGGTATTTATGTTTAAGGGTTTGATGAGATAAATCTAAAAGCCAGTATGATTAACCCCTTCACAGGTCATCTCCCTCCTCGTCCATCTAGTTAATTGGCTGTGTGTGTTTTCAGCCTGGGCTGGTAGGCCTCAACGTGACCAACATACTCTTCCTCCTGCTCTTGGGCTTCTCCCCGGGGCTGGCACCCTCTTTCCCCGAGGCTTTGCACATGGCTTTGATCCCCACATCTGGTTAGTCTACCAATTGCGATCAACTCAAACGGCCAGTTAAGTTCAATAACTTCTTCAAAAGATCAATAATCACAGATGTAACATTATACTGACAGCGGGCCTTGTCCTTGGTCCATCTGCTTCAGTAAAGGGACTTGCTCAGGGCCCCACAGCTCTTCAGTGGCAAGACTGGTACCCACCCCAGGTCCTCTGGACTCCCAGGCTGGATTCTCTCCACTGTGCCATGCACTAGAAAGTCCAGAACCAGCTGATGGCCTGCTGCATGCTGTAAGGAGTGTAGGTTCAACCAGCACTACTGGCTCTGATAGGAAGGCTCATGGAGTCACTTCAAGGACCTCAAGAAGACCAATGTGCCCTCATGTCACCAATAATACTCAACATTCAACAAACATCTATAGAACGACTGTTAGGTCCTAGGCCCCATGCTACCAACTGCAGCTGTTACAATAAACATGGTCCTGCTTCTAAAAGAAAGAAGACAAGTCCCTAAATAACTGCTTACTCACTGCAAGGCAGGTTACTTACTATCACCTTATATTCCAAAATTTCAGCTTCTGGTGAATAAACCTTCTGCCTTAGGGGTCCCGCAAGTGTTGCTCAGACCAAGTCTCCCAGTTTGAAGATCAGAAAACAGAATCACCCAACTTTAATGCAAAGCAGGGTGAGATTAGAGTCTTGAGTGGGTACAAACAGATGTTGTGGAGTGAGCCGTGTCTGGGCATCAGAAGACACCTCAGGGAGGGTCCGTGGGAGCTGGGCCATGAAGATAGGTAGGGTTTTGCCAGGAGGGGCAGGAAGAAGGACTCCTTTGGCCAGAGGGAGTGATAGATGAGGAGGAGCTGGAAAGAGGGTCTGGGGATGTTGAATAGATCTGGGTGGGACACAGGGCTCAGGCAACTGAGAAATGTTAGGGAGGTGGGTGATGGCAGGACCCTCGAAGGCCTTTATTGAATGAGGTAGCCTGAGGTGGTAAGAAGGGAGCGGGTGTGTGGATATGCTCAGAGGAAAGGAAGAAAGTGGAGAGGAAGGACTAAGGATTAGGGGTGTCACCATTCAAATGCTGTCATTTACAGTTATTTGTATTTATGGCATGTTACATATTATGTGACACGGTATCTCAGTGTGACGAGTGAAACTCGGGCATGTGGGGAAGAGCAGCCTTGTGACAGGGAGGAAGAGAAGGTCCCATTTCTTTTGCTGCCCTTAGTTTCCCCCATCGAACATTCCCTTGCTCTTCCATGAGCCCAGCTCTGTTCTGCTAACTCTCGGATGCTGAGATGTATTTCAAAGCGGGTTCATAACCTCCAGAAGCCTTCCCCCGTTCTTCTCCTGTGTCAAAACTCACCTGTCCCTTGCCCCATGGTCTTAGAGCTCTAAAAGGTGACTACAATTCAATAGTGGTTCTTGGAATATGGCAATGGCTGCTTATGGGTCAAGGGCTACCTTTGCTGGATAATGTATCTGCAATTTTAAAGGGAAGATTGAAAACTCTCTGAAAACAAAGACTTGCTTTACATTCGTTTCTTGCCCCCGAGGCTGGTACATGGAGCGTACACTCTGTGGATCACTCAGGTTGTCCTCATCACAGGAGACTGATTTATAAACGAGAGCATGAAAGCTCATTTATCTAGAGACAGAAGCCTGGTGGGAAGGCTGGTCCCAATCACTGGCTCAGGCCACTGGCTCCTCTCTGGTGGGCGGTGTCATCAGGAGGCCAATGCTTAGCCCAAAAGGTTCTTTGATGAATGCTAGATTAAAACAAGATGAGATGCCTTCAGGCACCTAGTGTGTGCCCTGTTTCCACACTTCAGACACTTTTTGATCTTAGGAAGTACGTTTTCATTGAAAATCCGAACTCCTCTCTCAGGCAGTCTTGGGAACACATGGGCAGACATTTTTACTTTCCACCTCACCTGGTCTGCAACCAGATCTTCTGCCTGCACAATGCTATGACTGGAGAGTATGTTCTAGTTATTGACAGTTCTGCTTATGTTAGAGTGGCTTTTCAGTTGGGTCTTCCCAAGACGTTTTGGGAGGGCCCCTCAGCTCCTCGATAAGCTCTAGAAGACATATATCTCAGCTTTGCCGACCTAGCTCACATGTGAGTCTCCTGCAGAAAGCTTCTAAATGGCCAATCCCACTGGCTTCACTGTCAGTGGCTGACATTTTCTGACCTGATCACTAGATCCTAGGTTTCTGGGTACCTAATTCGA
Organism: Pteropus vampyrus; assembly: GCF_000151845.1. NCBI lineage: Eukaryota > Metazoa > Chordata > Mammalia > Chiroptera > Pteropodidae > Pteropus > Pteropus vampyrus. Next base: position 5,856,662 of record NW_011888784.1, read on the forward strand.
GGCTCATAGTTCCCTTTACATGGATTCTGCTTCTCACCAAGAAGATTAGAATCCCAACAACCTTCAGCAGGTGAGGAAGGCGATAATCTTGTTGCCATCTGTAAATCCAGACTTCCAGTTCTTACACTCCAGTCTCACAGGGCACATCCTGCCAAGTGTCTTGCATTCAATTTTTGAAAAGGATCTGTAACAGTAGCTCAGTAATTCAAGTAGGAGGTAATTACCAGGCATCCCCGTGTGACTCAATGTTTTGCAAGGTTTTCCTGGCAATAGGTGTGTTTTTGTGATAAGTTTTCCTTGGGCTACTAAGAAGACGAGAGAGAAAAATTAGAGTACGCTCGAGGGGCGGAGGAATCGGATTCGATCGTGAGGTGCACCCTCATTGACACTCGATATTCCTTCCTTCTTCTTCCCAGATTGTCATTGACGATATTGGGAACAAAAGAAAATATGACTTTCCTCTGAACCGCTGGCTGGCCTTAGATGAAGACGATGGCAAAATCCAAAGAGATATCTTAGTGGGCGGAGCCGAGACCACAGGTAGAACTGAAGAAAGAGGAGGCCCCACTGCCTAGTATTTCACTCTCTGCCTCGGGCTCCGTATTCTGTCTGTGGGCCTGGAGGCCTGCGATCAAGTGGGAGCCAGCTGTGTCTTTAGACAACATTCCTCCTGCTCTGAAAAGAGTCTTGTTCCTCTGGACTGGTGTCTGGGGCTCTGCTGATCCAGAGGAGATGGGGAGATTCTGCTGGGCAGGTACTAACAGCCCAGGGAAAAGAAGTCGTGCATGAGATGAAATGAGAACTCCTGATACATGTGGCCATTTACTGAGTGCTTACTAAATGCCAGCCCCCTGCCAGACACCTGATCTATTTCATCTCCTTTAATCCTCACAATGACCCTGTATTTATAGGAACTGTTATCGTTCTCATTTCACAGATGAAGAAACTGAGTCATGTAGAAGTTAAAAGACTTACCCAAGGTCTGGAGCTGGTAATGTAGAGATCCAGGGTTAGGTGTGCCTTCTATATCTCTACCCTGGGTGAACTCCATGGGAAACCTGCATGGGAATTGATGAATGTTCAAGAAAATTGATGTTGGTGAATGTGCACATCTAAGAAGGTGCTCTGCTGCAGGACCCCTCATGGTTCCCACTGCACAGAGGATGAGCCCAGGGTCTGACTACAGTGTACAAACTGCTCCACAGCTTGGCTCCAGTTTACCAGTCCCCAGAATCTTTCCACATCCTCTCCCACCACTTCCACATACCCTGCCCCTCCCTCCACCTCATCTGCGCACTTTTCACTCTTCCCTGTCACCCCGCCCCAACGTCCCCCCACCTCATCCACCTGCCTTCCCTGCCCCTCTCCCCGCATCTGCTGGTCTTACTCCTTTTCTCCCTGTATCCTCTCCTCCGCCTGTAAGGCCATTTCTCTTTATGTTTCCCAAATGCCTGCTTCTGGGCACTTCCTCTGGACCTTCTCCACTTCCTCTGGAAATGGCAATTCCTCCCTTTCTTTTGTTCCAGACTTTTTGGGCAGACACTAATTGTTATTGTTGAGGACACAAAAAGTTCCTCTGCTCTCGTACTTTTCAATGTCAGCACTGTGGCACCCTGGCCTGCCCCGACCTTTGTTAGGTGTGGCATAACTCGTTTGTAACTATAGTTTACAAAATATTTACTTAAAAACATATACCAGAATGGACTTAGCATAACCCCTTTAATCATGATGCTATTACTTGCCTCCAGTGGTAGAGGGAAAAGAGAAATGGCAGCCAGAGGCTGGGAATCGCTGATAACCCAGGCCACGGCAGTGTGGCTTGTGTGAGAACACCATCTGTCTGTGTATTTTAGAGAATGAAGCTGGAAACTCACACCTTAAGGGCAGCGGCCATTCCTGTTTAGCTTTATATTCTCCTAATACCTGGCATATAATAAGCACTCAATAAATGTCCGTTGAACAAAGGAAGGCATAAATCTATGTGTGAATGCATCCATGTAGTTGCACATGCTAGCTCCCAAAGACGTTTGGGATTTTTATTTTTCTGGGTTCAAGGTGAGGGTGGGGTAGGGTCAGGGGTTAGGTGGGGGGAATTAACAAGGACTAATGTGCCATTGCCTTAGACTCCAGGACATAATGAATGAATGAAACCAAACCTCAGCAGAGTTTCCTATCCAAATGTCTGTCTTCGGTGTTTTCTCTTACTCTGTCCTGTCTCAGAGTTTATTCTCCCCTTGCTGGCTCTTTCCCAGAACTCTGTGTCCTCATATTGCCTCCTGACTGACATGTCCCCCTTTCAATCTTCCCTTATCCCACCAAATCAGCCAATGAAGAAGGACATTAGTGCCCCCTATTAAAAATTATATTTTTAAGTTATGACCAAAAGAACAAGCTAAATGAACAAGATAACTCTGAATATAAATCTCCATTAATGGAGTTGACTATTACAATTAAATAAGACATAACAGAATTCATCCGGCAGTTATTAATAATACGCACATGATAATTAACATTAATAATAAGTACTATTCTTAGCCAACCCTGGTTCTTCCTTCTCTTTGTTAGTTTCCTGTAATCAGAGCTGGCAGCTTCCTGTAATAATATCTGCAGTTTATTCCTAAACTCGGATACACTGACATACAAACTCTGAAAAAGATAAAATGAGGTTGAGAGGGATACTGGATGTCATCTGGGGGAGGAGCACAAGGGGGAATGAGGCCCAGGGAGGTGGCAGGAAGTTAGGGGAGGGGTGGGTGGGACCTTGTAATCAGCGGGCACTGAACCCTCTCCTCTCCCCTGTGGTCCCCATGCCAGCTATCTCATATGTCGTCACCATCTTCACTGGGGATGTCCGGGGAGCTGGGACCAAATCCAAAATCTACTTGGTCATGTACGGGGCCAGAGGGAATAAGAACAGCGGGAAAATCTTCCTGGAGGGCGGTGTGTTTGACCGCGGCCGCACAGACATCTTCCACATCGAGCTGGCTGTCCTCCTCAGCCCCCTGAGTCGGGTCTCCATCGGGCATGGCAATGTTGGCGTCAACAGAGGCTGGTACTGTGAGAAGGTAAGGGATGCTTCTGGGAGGACCCTTCCCTGATTCAACCCCTCTCTCCTTTCACTTGGAAATACAGACTCTAACCTGCTTCCTTCTTCCTTTGGACCATTAGCAGAGCCCATGGGCAACCCCCGCCATTGGGTATTTTGGATGGTTCTATGCCCATCGAACTTGTCTTGCTGATGGTCAGGAATGGGGGCTGTTCTGTGCATGCTTCCAAGGGACAAACACGGTAGGGTGTCCAGAGGTGCTCAGGTGGTCGTTAGAGACTGTCCTGATTCCTGGTGTGGCATTTCACTTCAGCTTATAGATCTCTCAATAAACAAATATTTCTAAATATATATTTGTATTATGGTATACTTATGCTTTACAGAATATATATGACAAAAGTGAAACATAGAGCACAATGAAAAACAAACATGAATTTTGTCTACCACTCAAGAAATAGAACATTCTCAATGCTCTTGAAACTCCTCTGTGTCCTTCTGCAATCATATAATCCTCTCTCCCCTCAAAAGCATACACTATTATGAATTTTGTCTAAGTGTATATTAATAAAGGTTTTGTAGTGTTCCAGGAACATTCCTTTGAACATCTCTAATGTGAGTGGCCTGGGCTAGATAGACTTCCAGATTCTAAACCCGTGAATGCAGATGTGGGCTGAGATGGAGAGGGTGTATGAGAGAAGGCTGAACGAGGCTCAAGCCCAGAAGAGGGCAGTTAGTTTTTGTATTAAATTCCAGATATTAATTACCTTTTATGTGATTGATTGACCTTTTTCCAGCAAGACAAATATAAGGAATCAATTTAGTATTCTAGTTAATTTGGTTCAGATTGAGATTTTATGATGTGCATAAAGAAATATGGTGTTTAAAGAGGGTATTGTGTACAAATGAACAGGTTTGAGATTTGGGCTAGTGAATCCATCCTCTAGTAAAATGGAATATGAATGATATCTACTTGGGAAGACTTCTTGGAGGAGGTATTTCTTGATCTAAGATTTAATGGAACAGGCAACGGGAAGAAAGTGTCATTCCTCGAGGGTCCCAAAGCAGACAACCCTTACCGTAGGGCCGAGGAAGCTGCTGAGCATGGCAAGGAGGTCCCAAGCTGGGGACCTGCTGCAGGAGACTCTTGTGGTCTGCTTCCCCAGGTGGTGATTCTGTGCCCCTTCACTGGTATCCAGCAGACCTTCCCTTGCAGCAACTGGCTGGATGAGAAGAAGGTGGACGGGCTGATAGAGAGACAGCTCTACGAGATGGTGTCTCTCAGGAAGAAGAGGCTGAAAAGTAGGTGGAAGGGGCCCAGAGCTTGGTGACCTCCCAGTCAGGGCCAGGAAAGGCCAGGATGTCAGACCATGGGGCAAGAGCTTCGAGGGGATCAATTCCTGCTCTCAATTCTCCTCTGGAAAGAAAGGGAAAGGCCTCCCAGCGGGCTTAGTTCTCGAAGGTATAGGCCACATACCCGGTACCAAGGCCGATACTCCAGTGTCCTCAAGTTGAATAAGCTGCCATGATGGCTAGATGTTGAACCAAATGTTCAACACAGTGCATTCTGAATACACCAGACGTAGGGTGGGTAGAGTCAGCTTTTCCCCTTATTTAAAGCACACTATTATGCCTCCTCCATTAAAAGGAGCATTAAGCACCCTCTTTTAAATAGCAAAGGATCCTTGGCTTCCTAAACTGGCACTTGTTAAAATGGGTTTCCGAGAGTGAGACACACCTGTGCATAATCTGGGTTTCAGTCTTGATCACTTTCGATTTGCGCGACTTCCCCATTGGTACCCCGAAAATCTCTTTATTTCTTGAAGTTTACATTGTAGCTCGACCTGTCTCTGCAGAATTCCCTTGGTCTCTGTGGGTCTGGACGACTGACTTGAAGAAAGCTGGTACCAACTCTCCCATCTTTATCCAGATTTATGGGCAGAAGGGGAGGACAGATGAGATTCTCCTGAACCCCAACAACAAGTGGTTCAAACCAGGAATAATCGAAAAATTTAGGGTAAGAAAGGAGTGTGACAGGGTGGGATGGAGGAAGGAAGAGGGAGAGTAGGAGCCGTTTGCCATAGGATTCTGTTTTTCTAAGACAGGTGTGGGTTGAGTTTGATGACAAAAAGGTACAATGCAGACTTTAGGTCCCTACAAGGAGTGCCAAATTTGATCTACAGGCAAAGTATAAATGGGCTGTGGTTTAGATCTGTCCCTTCATCTGAATCACTCCAGAACCGAGCCTGGGGCAAGGAACAAGTATGGGATGGTTTCGAGCACCCGGGAGCTCAGCTACTTGGGGAATCATTATGGAACAGAGACCCCGGAACACAGTTGGTGTCAAACTGCCCAATCTGGGCTGAATGAGAGAGTGAGGAACAAATTTAAGGGAAAGTATAAACTTTAGAACATTTTAAAAGAAACTCGGCTTTAAATTTCCAGTATGTATATAACAAGAGCTAGGCTGGTTTTGCCAACAGAGGTGCGGCTCTGACCTTTAGGTAAGAATAATTTGTAATTTGCTGCTCTCTCTCAGAGCGCCCCACTGGTGCCTCTATTATACCACTCGCTTCATTGCTCTTTCTTTATTTGTCTTCCTGGCTAGACTGCGAGCCCCTAGGGAAAGGGCATGACTGCTGTATTGATCTTTTTGTCTGTTTCAGCGCCCAGAAGAGCTCTGAGGCTGTGGGCTTGTACTAATTTGCAGGGCCGCCATATGGATTTTGTTACTGGAAGTTTATTGCTTGGAAGATTTTCTTTAGTCTGGATCCTACTGTGGGTCAGTTATTTTTGTTCAATTTCACCAGCCCAGACTGAACCTTAGCTCTTTATGGCTCTCTCGTCCTCGCATGCCACTGGTCGCAAGGGCATGAGAGGATACAGTAGATGAGGATGGCTTGACGCCAACCCATCCTCGCTGCTAAAGAAAGAGCCCAAAGCGAGTGCTGTCCTGGCAAGGGGTCAACTCCGAGGTTCAGCACATTTCATTTGGTTATGCCCGCTCAAACCTTGTCATTTCTCACCGTAGATTGAGCTCCCAGATCTCGGCAGGCTCTATAAGATTCGGGCATGGCATGATAAGAGGAGTCCTGGTTCTGGATGGCATTTAGAAAGGGTGAGATGCACTATCTTGGGGCTTGGGAGGTTGGGAGAGGAACCAGAATGGTCCCTTTCTAATGAGCCTGTCATATAAGTTTGCTTTGTATTCATTGGGAGTGAAAGGATGTGGAAGGGTTATGGCGAGACACTTATTTGGGCACAGGACTCAGAGACTTCCTGATGAGGAAGGGACTCCCGAAGTAGATTAAGAAGATGATCGGATGTTCAGACTCAACTTGCATTCTGCCTCAGTCACCTGGCTGCTAGGCAAATGTGGATCTCGGGAGATCAGAGACATAAATGTTAATCTGGCGTTAACCTTCCGCAAGATCATCTCTAGGAGATAGCCTTGGCCTCCCTGAGAGCAGATAGCAGAAGAGGGACCTTGGGACGTGGATGAATATCTTTGGTACACCCACTTGGTCACACCAGGACTTCATTCCAGATGACTCTGATGAACACTCTGACCAAGAACAAATATAACTTCAACTGCAATCGCTGGCTGGATGCCAATGAGGATGACAATGAGATTGTGAGAGAAATGACTGCAGAGGGCCCAGTAGTGCGAAGGATAATGGGCAGTAAGTGCTGACCAGCCCTCTATCCTGGGGGAGGCGGTGGAACTCCTACTCGATGTGCCGATGGAGGTCTGGCCCATGAGCTGATAGTCTTGTCCACTGTGCATCGTTAGGCTCCCTGTGCATGCCAAGGGAGATTTAGAAGGTCTATCCCCAAGACCATCCTGAAGGAGCCATCTCCTAGGCTTGATGCCAGAGCTCTATAACGATGGGTGTGAGGGAGGGAGAGAAGATTCATGGGTCTTCATTTTGGTTATGAGGGCATGAGAAGCATCTGTACTAAACAATATTTCTCTAATAGAGTGTCCCTGACATTAAAAGAAACATTCTTTTGAAATTATGCTTGAGATGCTCCCCAAAATGAAAGGCTGGCTCTGGGAGCCATGCTTGGCTGCTCCTGATGGTCCTCTATTTCAATTTGAGGCCAGTAGGAGAGGGACTAAGCTTGTAATCTGGAGTCCAGTATCCACATTCGAAGGGGTAAAGGGAGATCATTTTGCCTCTAGGTCATAGTAGCAGTTTTGACAAACACACAACACAGGTCTTGTCCCCTTAGCGGATGTTACTGAGCTATCACAGTGTTCTCTGCCACTGAGTCTGGAATAAGTGTCATAGCCCTAAATACAGCACTCCAAGCAGACATTAGCAATTGATCAGAATTGGCACTTACGATAATCAACCTGTTGGTTATCCTGGTGGTAGTCCTTAAACTGTTTAATAGTAAAGTAATATTGCAAGATTACAAAGAGTTAAAGATATATGGAAAACGATGTCACCCACAGTTCTAGTAGCCCTTCTAAATATTTGGATAGTATCACTTCCTAGGCATTTGCACATCTAGTAGAAGCTCTGTGTATATTTGTTGAAATGATTCGAACAGATTTAAATATTTAAAAACATAGAAATCCTAAACAGCAAATATCTAAAAAGAGATCAGCCAGTCTGTTAGTCGAATTAGGCAATGCTTGCAGTTAGCACTATTTTATGGTTCTTCTTCATTTTTAATTAAAATATGTGGCTATAAAATATTTGTGTTCAAGGGCCTTTAAAATAGCCTGATGCAGATAAGGAGACTGAGGAAGTTCTTGCCCTGATTCTCAGTTAGAGACAGAATTAGACCGAGAATAAGGTTGCCTGCCTCTTGGGTAAGTGACTGTTTCCTGCCTTTTCACATTCAGTAATATTTTCTTGGAAACAAGGCAGTCATCTCCCTATAAATATAAGAAATATCATAGGACTCTACCCCGAATAAGGACTTTTTATAATATGTAGCCCACTGAAGCAAAAATACACCTGCTCTTACCTGATCTGTTCTTTGTGTACCAAAATTGAGCCCACAGATATGAACAACTGAGGAGGAGGTTTGGGGACTGAGTGGCCTTTTAAATCCTTCTAACCAATTCTCATGATTTTAGCTCCTCACTCTATTTCTACTGTTATCTGGTGCTGTCACTCCTGAGCCTTTCTATGGGGTGGCTTCTCGGATTTTGCAGCTGACAGCTCTGATGAATTCTCTGGTCTGTTAAGTCACGGATCCTCAGACCTCAGCGTGCATCCTCACTGAAGGGCTTCTTAAAACACAGAGTGCTGGGCCCCGCCCGCAGAGCTTCGGATTCAGTAGGTCTGGGGTGGGACCCAGGGATTTGTCCATCTAACAAGTTTCTAGGCGGGGCTGACACTCCTGAGGAGGATCCTCTGTGCTGGAATCACTTTTCTATGCACTTCAGCTTCCAAAATTTTGTTGCTGTTGTCCATGCTTGTCCCTCTACCCTAGCCTTATTGGTGAAACCTTTTTTGTTTGGTTAAAACTTTGAAAGAACCTGTACATTATCATTTTAGTGAGTTTTTTTTTTTTTTCCTAAGAGAGATCTGCTATTTTGAATGCTCAGAATGTTCTTTCCCTCTGCTGCCTCTTCCCTTGATGGAAGCATGACTCCCCTCCCCGCCAAGCCCTCTTTTCTCTCCCCACAAACTGCGGAGCCGGTGGGAGGGGGCAATCTCCTGACTCCTGCTCACTTTCAGACTTGAGGCTCACACCATCTCACAATGCTCCCTCTGCCCCAGCTCAGTTCCATCTTCTGTTGGCCTCCGCTCACTTCCTCTTTTGCTGAAGGTGGTGTGACGCATCCCATGGTCATTCTCTAGACTCCCAACTCCTGCCACTGTTCTGGGACAGCGTATTAATCTGCCCGGGCTGCCATAACAAAATACCACAGACTGGGGGGCTTAAACAACAGAAATTGTCTTTCTTGCCGTTCCAGAGGCCGGAAGTCCAAGTTCAAGGTGTCAGCAGGGTTGGTTTCTCCCGAAGCCTCTCTCCTTGCCTTGCAGGTGACCACCTTCTGTCTGTGTCCTCACATGGTCTTTTCTTTGTGTGCCTTCTGCACTCCCTTGTGTATTTCTTCTTACAAGGATATCATTCCTACTGGATTACGCGCCCCCGCCCGCTCCCATACCACCTCATTTTACCTTAATTACTCTTTAAAGGCCCTACCTTCCAAATACAGTCACATTCTGAGGTCCTGGGGTTAGGACTTCACTATATGAATTTGGGACGGGATGCAATTCAGCCCATAACAGAGAGTATTTCTCAAAGTGTGGTCAAGGGCCCACCTGTATCAAAATTGCCTATAGTGCTTGTTAAAATACAGATTCCTGGGACAAACTCCAGATAGACTGAGGGCCACACTTGGCAATCTGTATTTTTATCAAGCATGCCAAGTAATTTTTATGCATATCAAAACTTCAGAGCCTTTGTCCTGCTTTTTTTAATCCGTGTCCTGGTCCTCCCCCAGTGTGTAGACCTCAACCTCCCCTCCCACTGAACCAGCCACTCGCGAGTACCTCACTTGGGATCACTGCACAGAGCTGCTTGAACTCCATGCCCCTGCCCCTGCCCCAAGCTCCTGGCCTCCCAGCTCTCTCATGGCTTTGGTGACACTCGACCCCACCCTTGAACTCCTTCCACCTCCTTCCTCCCCACATTTCTCCTGGTCTGTCAGGGCTCGCTCACTCGTGGGTGTGTGGAGGGTAGATTTTAAGGGCATAACTTCCAGGGGAGAGAAAAAGAAGTCCTGAAATTGAGCAGGGATCAGGTAGACTAGAGAGAAGATAAATTCAAGAACTATTTGAAGATAAAACTGGTAGGACTTGGTAAATGAATGCTGTTGAAACGCAGTGGCGAGGTTAAAGTTCCTGCCCAAGAAGTTGGGAGAAACCTTGCAGATGAAGAGACATTTGAGTTAGGTCTTCCTTGGGTGGGGATTTGACAGATAAGGAGAGATCGTGGTGGGACGGCTGGGGAGGAGAACATTTCTATAGGTTACATATATAAACATGTTGTGACATTTGAAACAGTGTACAAAATGTGGGTTTATTATAGTTGTTTTTTTTTGTTTCTTGCAATGCTATTTCAGAACCATTTCAATGAAAAAAATCTCTTGAATAGTAGGGGATGGAAGGGTTGTCTGTCCTGGCTGTAAAGACACTTTGAAGTTTCCGAGTCTCCTTAGCAGTACTTTGGAGCCCATACCAACTTGGATTTCTTTTTCTTAACTTCTCTTTCTGGCCCTCATAAACCTCTCGTGCTTGGAACACACGAGCGGTGTCCTCACTCACCTCTACAGGAACTCACATCTCCTTCGTTGGTCTGGATGTTTCTTTGGAACAGTAAATAGAGCTGATGGCAACCTCCCACTTCTCCAGTTGCTGCCAGGGTAAAATGAATAATGTGCCGGGCTTCCTGGAAATCCCTTAATTAAGTGGAATCTTGGACTCATGTAAAATGAGTAAACACCAATTTAAAACCAATTCTCTAAGTTTGGAATTGTGTACACATAGTTTACTTAAAAAATAAGGGCCAGTCAAATAAGCAATTAATACCATGTCTGAGAGCCAAGATGCTCTGAACTGTTTAATGCAGACGGGGAAATACGGACAAGACACGCACTGGCTCACAATTTATTTCCACCTTGCCTTCCTTTCAGGAACTATGTGAGATAGTCAAATCAATGAGATCAGCATTTGTCCGTGCATGCCCAGCAGAAGTGATTACATAGCACTGATGAGTGGGCAAGAAACGGTCAGGCTCCAGTGCGCAAAGTCATAGCTTCTTGTTAATCAGGCCAACCTGTAATTTTTAAATTAAAGTACAAGAGGCTCTGGTACTTACCCATCTGTTTAAAGTCTTCCACTGCTGCCGGCTAACGGTGTAATTATTTTTAATTGTCCACAGACTTCTTGCCAGGAGAGAGCTTGGGACCTCGGGCTGGTGGGCTGGGAGGGACCCCTAGAGAGGATCAGGACCCCTGAGAACTTCCAACCAAATGAACCTTAGAGCTCCTGACCAAAGAGGGCTGGAATTCTTGGGCAAAGGGATTTTTAAATTCCCTCATCAGTCTGCTTCTGGGAATTGCCTAGTAGTCACAGCTAAAAAGGCAAAATTGACTTTCGTCAAAATTAAGAAAAGAAACAAAGCTAGTGTTCTCTCTGCCCTTTTGTGTTTCCGTGTTTCACCCCAGTTAATGCTATTTATTCCTCTTACTGTCATTCTTTGCTTTTTCTTCTAACAAGTGCTTTTGCTACAGACACTGTATCTTCATGGACCCACATGTTTAATGGTTAAATTTATTTTTCACTGTTTCTATATCTCCAAATGAAAGTCTGCATATTACTAAAAAATCATTTGTACGTGGAATTAAACTTCCTAGAGATTTGTCTCATTTCTGATATTTTTATCTTCATTTTTGATAGACCACCACTGAGTAGTATGTCCATTTTTAAAACCACAGCTTTATTGAGATATAAGTCATGTACCATGCAGTTCACCCATTTAAAGGATACAATGTAGTGGCATTTAGTATATTGATAGAACCGCACATCTGTCACCACGAAAATCCTAGAACATTTTCATCACCCCCGAAAGAAACCCTATTCTCATTACCAGTCATGCCCATTCCTCTACCTCACTCCTCCGTCTGACAGCCAGGAATCTATTTTTCATCTCTATAGATTTGCCTAGTCTGGACCTTTCATATAAATGGAATCATATAATATGTGACCGTTGGTGTCTGGTTTCTTTCATTTGCCATATTTTCAAGGTCTGTCTACATTGTGGCATGTGTCGGTATTTCATTCCTTTTCCTGGCTGAGTAATAGGTCATTGTATAGATATAACACATTCAACTGTTGATGGACATTTGGGTTATTTCTCCTTTTTGGCTTTTATGAATAATGCTGCAGTGAACATTCGCGTACAAGTTTTTGTGTGGACGTATGTTTTCTATTGTGGAATTGCTGGTTATATGGTAACTGTTTAACTTTTTGAGGAGCTACTGTACTATTTTTCAAAACAGCTGCACCATTTTGCATTCCTATCAGCAACGTAGGAAAAGTCCGGTTTCTCCACATCTTTGCCACCACTGGTTATTCTTTTCTATTTTATTTTTCTCAGGGTTGTTTTGGCTATTCTGGGTCCCTTGCAATTCCACTTGTATTTTAGAATCAGCTTGTTCGTTTCTACACCGAAGTCGGCTGGGGTTCTGACAGAGATTGCATTGCATCCGTAGATTGGTTTGGGAAGTATTGCCATCTTAACAATGTTAAATCTTCCAATCCTTGAACATGGCATGCTTTTCCATTTATTTAAATCATCATTAATTTCTTTCAACAAGTTTTTATCTTTCAGAGCATAAGTTTTTCCATTGTTTTTTTTTAATTGAGGTATCATTGACATACAGCATTATATTAGTTTCAGTACAACATAATTTGATATTTATATATATTGCAAAATGATTACCACAATAAGTCTAGTTAACATCCATTACCACGCAGTTACAGATTCTTTTTCTTTCGATGAGAGCTTTTAAGATTTACTTTCTTAGCAACTTTCAAATATGTAATACTGTATTATTAACTGTAGTCGTCATGCTGTACATTACATCCCCATGATTTATTAGTTTTTCACTTGTTTTCTTAAATTTATTCATAAGTACCTTATTCTTTTTGATGCTATTTTGAATGAAAATGTTTTCTACATTTAGTTTTAGATTGTTCATTACAAAATAATAGAAATGCAATTGATTT